>NC_083583.1:49774795-50139795 GCF_027579695.1 Neoarius graeffei | reverse complement strand
TATTATTTTGACATATGTTTTCAAACTTCAATAAAGTGTCTGTTTTTGTAAATAACCTTGACTTGACTGTTTCCATTTTATATGACAAAAATAAAGTTAATAGTGTCCTACAATCTGACATGCTGTTTTACTTTAGTTGAAGCACTTGATAACATTTTAAATGTTTATAATGTTTAAGGAATTGTTAATAGGTAGTATAATTGTTTTATAGCTATTCAATATTAGTTATAAGGTTCGTTCAGTCCAACACATGACATTATAATGAATAGTGGGCCTTGTGTTGCAACATAATTATCAGTTACGGTAATTATTTAACTTTAAGCTAACAATGGATAATTTCTAGAACTTTATATGATGTTTATGGTGCATTGTGTTTCAAAATGCTTCGGACTCATTACTAACTTACAGTCATAATGATTCATGAATATGGGCTTCATATTACCAAATATTACCAAAGTGTTATTACCAAGTGTTTGTCTCGTCTCGTCTTCTTCCGCTTATCCGGGGCCGGGTCGCGGAGGCAGCAGTCTGAGCGTGGAAGCCCAAACTTCCCTTTCCCCAGACACCTCGGCCAGCTCCTCGGGAAGAACACCGAGGCGTTCCCAGGCCAGCTGAGAGACATAGTCCCTCCAGCCTGTCCTGGGTCTTCCCCGGGGCCTCTTCCCGGGGGGACATGCCTGGAACACCTCCCCAGGGAGGCGTCCAGGAGGCATCCGAAAGAGATGCCCGAGCCACCTCAGCTGATTCCTCTCGATGTGGAGGAGCAGCGACTCTACTCTGAGCTCCTCCCAAGTGACTGTGCTTGTCACCCTAAGGGAGCACTCAGCCACCCTGCGAAGGAAACTCATTTTGGCTGCTTGTATCCGCGATCTTGTTCTTTCAGTCATTACCCAAAGCTCATGACCATAGGTGAGAGTCGGAACGTAGATTGACCGGTAAATCGAGAGCTTCACCTTTTGGCTCAGCTCCTTCTTCACCACGATGGACCGGTTAAGTGACCACATCACTGCGGAGGCTGCACCGATCCGCCTGTCGATCTCATGCTCTATCCTTCCCTTACTCGTGAACAAGATCCCGAGATACTTAAACTCCTCCACTTGAGGCAGGACTTCTCCACCAACCTGGAGAGGGCAAGCCACCCTTTTCCGGTCGAGAACCATGCCCTCAGACTTGGAGGTGCTGATTCTCATCCCAGCCGCTTCACACTTGACTGCAAACTGCCCCAGTGCATGCTGAAGGTCCTGGTTTGAAGAAGCCAACAGGACTTCATCATCTGCAAAAAGCAGAGATGAAATCCTGTGGTTCCCAAACAGGATTCCTTCCAGCCCCTGGCTGCACCTAGAAATTCTGTCCATAAAGATTATGAACAGAACTGGTGACAAAGGGCAGCCCTGCCTGAGTCCAACATGCACTGGGAACAGGTCTGACTTACTGCCAGCAACGCGAACCAGACTCCTGCTCCATTCGTACAGGGACTGGACAGCCCTTAGCAAAGAGCCCCAAACCCCATACTCCCGAAGCACCACCCACAGAATACCACAAGGGACACAGCTGAATGCCTTCTCCAGATCCACAAAGCACATGTGGACTGGTTGGGCAAACTCCCATGAACCCTCGAGCACCCTATGAAGGGTATAGAGCTGGTCCAGTGTTCTGCGACCAGGACAAAAACCGCATTGTTCCTCCTGGATCCGAAGTTCAACTATTGGCCGAATTCTCCTCTCCAGTACCCTGGAGTAAACCTTCCCTGGGAGGCTGAGAAGTGTGATTCCCCTATAATTGGAGCACACTCTCTGGTCCCCTTTCTTAAAAAGAGGGACCACCACTCCAGTCTGCCACTCCAGAGGCATTGTCCCCGACCGCCACGTGATGTTGCAGAGGTGTGTCAGCCAAGACAGCCCCACAACATCCAGAGACTTGAGATACTCGGGGTGGATCTCATCCACCCCTGGTGCCTTGCCACCAAGGAGCTTGCTAACCACTGCAATGACTTTGGCTCGGGTAATGGACGAGTCCACCTCTGAGTCATCAGCCTCTGCTTCCTCAATGGAAGACGTGACGGTGGGATTGAGGAGATCCTCGAAGTATTCTGTCCACTGCCCGACAATGTCCCCAGTCGAGGTCAACAGCTCCCCACCCGCACTGTAAACAGTGTTGGCAGAGTACTGCTTCCCCCTCCTGAGGTGCCGGATGGTTTGTCAGAATTTCTTCGAGGCCAACCGATAGTCCTCCTCCATGGCCTCACCGAACTCCTCCCAGTTCCGAGTTTTTGCCTCCGCAACTGCCTGAGCTGCGGCACACCTGGCCTGCCGATACCCGTCAGCTGCCTCAGGAGTCCCAGAGGCCAACATGGCCTGACAGGACTCCTTCTTCAGCTTGATGGCATCCCTTACTTCCAGTGTCCACCACTGGGTTTAGGGATTACCGCCATGACAGGCACTGGAGACCTTGCGGCAACAGCTCCGAACAGCCGCGTCGACAATGGAGGCAGAGAACATGGTCCACTCAGACTCAATGTCCCCCGCCTCCCTCGGAAGCTGGGAGAAGCTCTCCCAGAGGCAGGAGTTAAAGACCTCCCCGACAGAGTGCTCGGCCAGACGTTCCCAGCAGGCCCTCACCATACATTTGGGCCTGCCAAGTCTGTCCGGCTTCCTCCTCTGCCAGCAGATCCAACTCACCACCAGGTGGTGATTAGTTGACAACTCAGCCCCTCTCTTCACCCGAGTGTCCAAGACATAGGGCCGGAGATCAGATGAAACGACAACAAAGTCGATCATCGACCTCCGACCTAAGGTGTCCTGGTGCCACGTGCACTTATGGACACCCCTATGCTCAAACATGGTGTTCGTTATGGACAAACCGTGACTAGCACAGAAGTCTAATAACAAAACACCACTCGGGTTCAGATCGGGGAGGCCGTTCCTCCCAATCACGCCCCTCCAGGTATCACTGTCATTGCCCACGTGAGCGTTGAAGTCCCCCAGTAGAACAATGGAGTCTCCAGTCTGAGCACCTCTCAGTACCCCTCCCAGGGACCCCAAGAAGTCTGAATACTCTATACTGCTATTCGGCCCGTAGGCACAAACAACAGCAAGAGCCCTCTCCCCGATCCGAAGGTGCAGAGAGGCGACCCTCTCGTTCACTGGGGTAAACTCCAACACATGGCGGCTGAGCTGGGGAGCTATAAGCAAGCCCACACCAGCCCGCCGCCATTCACCATGGGCGACTCCAGAGAAGTGGAGAGTCCAGCCCCTCTCGAGGAGCTGAGTTCCGGAGCCCAAGCTGTGCATGGAGGTGAGTCCGACTATCTCTAGCTGGTACCTCTCAATCTCCCGCACAAGCTCAGGCTCTCCCCCCCCCCAGCGAAGTGACATTCCATGTCCAAACAGCTAGCCGCTGTGTTCGGGGATCAGGTCGTCAAGGCCCCTGCCTTCGACTGCCACCCAATCCACACTGCACCAGTTCCCTATGGCTACCTCTGTGGGTGGTGAACCCACAGGAGGTCGGGCCCACGTCACCGCATTGGGCTGAGCCCGGCCGGGCCCCGTGGGCAAAGGCCCGGCCACCAAGCGCTCGCATACGAGCCCCAACCCCGGGCCTGGCTCCAGGGTGGGGCCCCGGCTGCGCCATACGGGGCGACGTCACGGTCCTTGATCGATTGTTATCCATAAGGGGTTTTGGTGAACTGCTCTTAGTCTGGCCTGTCACCTAGGACCTGTCTGCCACGGGAGACCCTAACAGGGGTGTAATGCCCCCGACAACATAGCTCCTAGGATCATTCAAGCACACAAACCCCTCCACCACAATAAGGTGGCAGTTCTAGGAGGGGCAAGTGTTTGCCTGAAGGCTAAAATAGTGAAAGCTAAGAACAGGCCCGGACTGGCCATCAGGAAGTTCAGGATTTTCCCCAGTGGGTTGGTCTTGTGAGGGTTCTTTTTTCCTCCAACCTTGGAATATAGTCTATACAGATTTTCAATAGGTCATACATGGCTAGTGCAATTTGTAATAGCAGAAAGCAGTTGCTATCACAACTGAAAATATGTAGAACTCAGGCAGTAAGTATCTAGCACTCATTGCCGAAACATGGATAGAAAGAGAATACCTGCGGCCGGTGGTGCAGAGAACTTGCGTCCAAAAAAAAAAGCTTTGCTTGCTGACGCTGCATAGTGTGCTAATATAATGGATTTATTTAAGCTGTCTGGAGGTGATGATGAGGATAGTGGTAAAGAGGCTTTAATGAAGAAGCAGTAAATTAACTAACTAAAACCAAAATGTTTTTCGTTAACCTTGGGGTTTCAATACTAGAATCCTGCTCAGGTTGCGTCATTTCCAAGATTTAACTCGTAAATGCACACATTTTGAGAGAAGTTTATGCGAAAATAAAATAAACATAAATTTGATAATTTTCAGGTTTGTCAGGTTAGACTACTTCTTTCATATTAATTATTGTTGCATTACCAGAAATAGAAGGGATGGCAAATGTGTTGAATGTTACATACAGTGGTGCTTGAAAGTTTGTGAACCCTTTAGAATTTTCTATATTTCTGCATAAATATGACCTAAAACATCATCAAATTTTCACATAAGTCCTAAAAGTAGACAAAGAGAACACAGTTAAACAAATGAGACAAAAATATTATACTTGGTCATTTATTTATTGAGGAAAATGATCCAATATTACATATCTGTGAGTGGCAAAAGTATGTGAACCTCTAGGATTAGCAGTTAATTTGAAGGTGAAATTAGAGTCAGGTGTTTTCAGTCAATGGGATGACAAATCAGGTGTGAGTGGGCACCCTGTTTTATTTAAAGAACAGGGCTCTATCAAAGTCTGATCTTCACAACACATGTTTGTGGAAGTGTATCATGGCATGAACAAAGGAGATTTCTGAGGACCTCAGAAAAAGCATTATTGATGCTCATCAGGCTGGAAAAAGTTACAAAACCATCTCTAAAGAGTTTGGACTCCACCAATCCACAGTCAGACAGATTGTGTACAAATGGAGGAAATTCAAGACCATTGTTACCCTCCCCAGGAGTGGTTGACCAACAAAAATCACTCCAAGAGCAAGGCGTGTAATAGTTGGCGAGGTCGCAAAGGACCCTAGGGTAACTCCTAAGCAACTGAAGACCTCTCTCACATTGGCTAATGTTAATGTTCATGAGTCCACCATCAGGAGAACACTGAATAACAATGGTGTGCATGGCAGGGTTGCAAGGAGAAAGCCACTGCTCTCCAAAAAGAACATTGCTGCTCATCTGCAGTTTGCTAAAGATCACATGGACAAGCCAGAAGGCTATTGGAAAAATGTTTTGTGGATGGATGAGACCAAAATAGAAATTTTTGGTTTAAATGAGAAGCGTTATGTTTAGAGAAAGGAAAACACTGCATTCCAGCATAAGAACCTTATCCCATCTGTGAAACATGATGGTGGTAGTATCATGGTTTGGGCCTGTTTTGCTGCATCTGGGCCAGGACGGCTTGCCATCATTGATGGAACAATGAATTGTGAATTATACCAGCGAATTCGAAAGGAAAATGTCAGGACATCTGTCCAGGAACTGAATCTCAAGAGAAGGTGGGCCATGCAGCAAGACAATGACCCTAAGCACACAAGTCGTTCTACCAAAGAATGGTTAAAGAAGAATAAAGTTAATGTTTTGGAATGGCCAAGTCAAAGTCCTGACCTTAATCCAATCGAAATGTTGTGGAAGGACCTGAAGCGAGCAGTTCATGTGAGGAAACCCACCAACATCCCAGAGTTGAAGCTGTTCTGTACGGAGGAATGGGCTAAAATTCCTCCAAGCCAGTGTGCAGGACTGATCAACAGTTACCGGAAACGTTTAGTTGCAGTTATTGCTGCACAAGGGGGTCACACCAGATACTGAAAGCAAAGGTTCACATACTTTTGCCAGTCACAGATATGTAATATTGGATCATTTTCCTCAATAAATAAATGACCAAGTATAATATTTTTGTCTCATTTGTTTAACTGTGTTCTCTTTGTCTACTTTTAGGACTTATGTGAAAATCTGATGTTGTTTTAGGTCATATATGCAGAAATATAGAAAATTCTAAAGGGTTCACAAACTTTCAAACACCACTGTATTTGCCTTTTTCAAGGTTGGACTATTCATTATGCATTTAATGAATGCAAGAACATTTGATGCTCATGTCAGAGAACCCAAATGCATTATGCATTTTTAACAAACAGATGAAGCTGAGTCACACAGGGAATGTTTTGAGGAAGTCTTTGCAGAAACATAACACAGGCATTACAACTTAAAATTTCATTCAAATACAATATAATAAAAAGATGGCTGTTTCAGTGTCACTGATGCACATGTCCAATTTCAAAACAAGCTGAACCATGCCAAGTCTGTGACATGACTGAACTGAACTGAACTGAACTGACTCTGTTTTTGTAAGTAGTCCACCAGCAAATCAATTCTGTAACCCATACCAAGACATTTTTCTTGTATATAAAACCTGTGATCCATGATCCACACCTATAACCAAGACAAATAACTACCACTCATTAGTTTTAGTAGTTTGGTGTAGACAGGCATGTAGACAGGTTAAAGGAACAGTCCACCGTACTTCCATAATGAAATATGCTCTTATCTGAATTGAGACGAGCTGCTCCGTACCTGTCCAAGCTTTGCGCGACCTCCCAGTCAGTCAGACGCAGTCAGACGCGCTGCCACTCCTGTTAGCAATGTAGCTAGGCTCAGTATGGCCAACGGTATTTTTTGGGGCTGTAGTTAGATGCGACCAAACTCTTCCGCATTTTTCCTGTTTACATAGGTTTATATGACCAGTGATATGAAACAAGTTCAGTTACACAAATTGAAACGTGGCGATTTTCTATGCTATGGAAAGTCCGCACTATAATGACAGGCGTACTAACACCTTCTGCACGCTTTGACAGCGCATTGATACGGAGCTCAGATATCAATGCGCTGTCGAAGCGCGCAGAAGGTGTTAGTACGCCTGTCATTATAGTGCGGACTTTCCATAGCATAGAAAATCACTACGTTTCAATTTGTGTAACTGAACTTGTTTCATATCACTGGTCATATAAACCTATGTAAACAGGAAAAACGCGGAAGAGTTTGGTCGCATCTAACTACAGCCCCCAAAAAATACCATTGGCCATACTGAGCCTAGCTACATTGCTAACAGGAGTGGCAGCGCGTCTGACTGACTGGGAGGTCGCGCAAAGCTCGGACAGGTATGGAGCAGCTCGTCTCAATTCAGATAAGAGCATATTTCATTATGGAAGTACGGTGGACTGTTCCTTTAAAGGCTTAAAACTGTTTGGCCAAGAAATAAAGTAAACCCAGACTAAATAGTTTTTTTTTTTTTTTTTTAGTTTGAGTTTAGACTACACAACTGGCTCATGTAGACTAAACAAGACATGCTTCATGTTCTCTCATATAGTGTCCAAGGTTTATGCTTTGAATTGTTTTTGTTCTCTTGAACAGGAAGACTTACAGCTTATTCTGTAAAAGTATTTGTTATTCCATTTTAAACTTTGGCATTTTAAGCTCTGTGCTCTTGAGGCTTTTTCAAGTAGAAAAGCCACTTAATAGGTTATTCTCATTACACCCACCAAAATTCTCTCAAAACAGCAGATGTTAACAATCATAGAGTCACTACTTTACATATTTATTAACACGGACTACTGTGAACTCATTTATACATTGAAGCCCTTATAAAACTTCCAGGGCATGTCCATGGCACTTTGAAAGCAGTTTTTTTGGTCAAAGCAGATGGTTTCCAAAGTTGAAAAAAGTTATATTCTGATGGCAGGTCTGCTCTGACGGCTCCAGCCATCAAAGTTTCTAGGGAAGGATTACAGTAGTAGTTTCCTGTTGCCTTCTACTGGATTATTACTGTATAGAGGTTTTCTCCTCTCAACCATTCACACACATTCACACCTACAGACAATTTAGAGTAGCCAGTTAACCTAACCGCATGCCTTTGAACTGTGGGGGAAACTGGAGCACCCGGAGGAAACCCATGCAGACACGGGGAGAACATGCAAACTCCACGCAGAAAGGCCCCTGCTGGCCACTAGGCTCGAACCCAGAACTTTCTTGCTGTGAGGTGACAGTGCTACTACACCACCACTACACCACCATGTTGCCAAATTCTTTAGAGAAGAGTGACATTAAGCTCTTTTTTAAATTATTATTATTATTATTATTATTATTTTTACCTCACAACCAATAATGTTGCAAATGGGATCAGTAAATGAGAAAAAAAACATGAAGGGTCAACACCAGAAACCATTCAGTAAACACGCTCTCTATATTAGTTGCAAGAGGTGAAATATATAAAGGATATTACACAGTCAGGCAAAGATATGAAGTTTATCCTTGAGTGGTGAATATATTCACAAGTGAGTGAAGTGAATGAGTGAAAATATTTTCAATACAGGAAGATAAATTTCATATCTTCACCCCACCGTGTAATGTTCTTTATATTATGTTCTTTATATGGGCAGCACGGTGGTGTAGTGGTTAGCGCTGCTGCCTCACAGCAAGAAGGTCCGGGTTCGAGCCCTGTGGCCGACGAGGGCCTTTCTGTGTGGAGTTTGCATGTTCTCCCCGTGTCCGTGTGGGTTTCCTCCGGGTGCTCCGGTTTCCCCCACAGTCCAAAGACATGCAGGTTAGGTTAACTGGTGATTCTAAATTGACCGTAGGTGTGAATGGTTGTCTGTGTCTATGTGTCAGCCCTGTGATGACCTGGCGACTTGTCCAGGGTGTACCCCGCCTTTCGCCCGTAGTCAGCTGGGATAGGCTCCAGCTTGCCTGCGACCCTGTAGAACAGGATAAAGCGGCTAGAGATAATGAGATGAGATGTTCTTTATACTTTTGTGGATATATATACACATCCACAAAAACTATATCCGCAAGTTAATTAAAAGAATTTTAATTTTGAACCAGTTCACCATTTTGACAATGCCTGTCTATCCTCTTTTCATTATCCCACATCTGCATATCCTATTGCAGCCTTGGCTGATGCTTCCTTAAAGGAGATACACAGAACCTTTATTTTTAAATACATTTCTGAGTGGATAGTATCTCCATCCTTGATTCTTGTATACTGCATAATTGGGAATAAAAAATATATATTTTTGAGAGTTAAAATCGACCGCAAAGTTGGCATTCAAGCTGCCCCGCTGAGCCAGCCAGCCCTGGGTGAGTGACATCACAGCAAGAACTGGTGCTATAGACCAAAGCCAGAGTTGGCAGGCGAGAGTGGTTGCAATGGCCTCTTTGTTCGGATTTATTGGAGATTCTTCGGATTCCTCAGATAGTAGTACCTGTGACAGTCCTGAAATTGGAGTGTGTGTACATGCTACCGCTATACACGTAGAACTGTATCAGTTCGAACTATTGGAAAGTGAATCCGATAGTAACACGTTGGCTAATGCGTGATTCTGACTCAGTTGTTGTGATGGCATGTCTTTATTTATTTCATGGACACGTATTTTATGAACACAATCTGTTAAATATCATTCCTTTATAGTTCAGGGAATAATCCACACTGAATGATTTGCATAGTAATCTTTCTAATTAACATCATCTTCAAAGGCATCTAAGATTTATCAGAGTGAAATGTTGGAAAATATGTCACTCAGATCTGCAGTGTATTTTGTATGAAAAATGTGAGTTTTTCAACATGAGAAGATAAAGTTCATATCTTCAAGCCAACGTGTGATGTTCTTTTTTTATTATATAGACACATTCACAAATGAAAAGTACCCAAATTTATCAAAACACTTCATCAATTTCCTCACAAATGACATATAGAGACTTACACTACTGTACTAAAGTCTTTGGCACCCTATTTTTTTTTTAATACAAACTTTGTTATAGATTTCTATTTTATGACTTCTACATTATCGAGTCAGTACAAAAACATTTTAGAGTCCAAATGCTCGTTTTCCAGCAAAAAATTAAATATTACAGAAAAAATATTTTTATCTGAGCAGCATATTACAGAAGACCACTTTTCAGATTAAAAAAGAAAACATAATGAAGTTTTTGCTGCAAAATGAAGAAGCCAATGTGACAGTCAAAGTGTCCAGAAGAACTGTGGCTGGTTCTGTAAGATGCTCAGTAAAACCTACAGATAAAACTGTACTCATTGTACCTGAGATTTTTTTTTAAAGCAAAGGGTCGTCTCACACCAAATACTGACTTTGTTTCATTTATTATGGCTTACTGCTATGTATACTATTTCTTTTAATGTTGAAACATTTCATTTAATTATTTTTAAGCCACTTTTGGTCTACAGCATTTATTTAAATGTGCCTAAAACTTTTGCACAGTACTGTACGTCACGGTTTTGAATCTCCATGTCCCAGATGTAGCTCGTACGAAAAATAAAGTGGTGTATTTTCCATTAAAAGAAAGTTCCATATAATAACATAACATAACATATAACATAACATAACATAACATATATAATATAATATAATATAATATAATATAATATAATATAATATAATATAATATAATATAATATAATATAATATAATGGGCGGCGGGCGGCACGGTGGTGTAGTGGTTAGCGCTGTCACCTCACAGCAAGAAGGTCCTGGGTTCGAGCCCCGGGGCCGGCGAGGGCCTTTCTGTGTGGAGTTTGCATGTTCTCCCCGTGTCCGCGTGGGTTTCCTCCGGGTGCTCCGGTTTCCCCCACAGTCCAAAGACATGCAGGTTAGGTTATCTGGTGACTCTAAATTGACCGTAGGTGTGAATGTGAGTGTGAATGGTTGTCTGTGTCTATGTGTCAGCCCTGTGATGACCTGGCGACTTGTCCAGGGTGTACCCCGCCTTTCGCCCGTAGTCAGCTGGGATAGGCTCCAGCTTGCCTGCGACCCTGTAGAAGGATAAAGCGGCTAGAGATAATGAGATGAGATGAGATAATGGGCGGCACGGTGGTGTAGTGGTTAGCGCTGTCGCCTCACAGCAAGAAGGTCCGGGTTCAAGCCCCGTGGCCGGCGAGGGTCTTTCTGTGCGGAGTTTGCATGTTCTCCCCGTGTCCGCGTGGGTTTCCTCCGGGTGCTCCGGTTTCCCCCACAGTCCAAAGACATGCAGGTTAGGTTAACTGGTGACTCTAAATTGACCGTAGGTGTGAATGTGAGTGTGAATGGTTGTCTGTGTCTATGTGTCAGCCCTGTGATGACCTGGCGACTTGTCCAGGGTGTACCCCGCCTTTCGCCCGTAGTCAGCTGGGATAGGCTCCAGCTTGCCTGCGACCCTGTAGAAGGATAAAGCGGCTAGAGATAATGAGATGAGATAATATAATATAATATAATATAATATAATATAATATAATATAATATAATATAATATAATATAATATAATATAATGTTTAAAATGTAGAACATGAAGACATCTTATATTTTGTTATATTATATTACATGGAACCAGTTCTTACTGGGAAATATGCCACTCGTATTTTCATACAAGCTACATCCGGGGCATGGAGATTCAAAACACTCACTGGCCACTTTATTAGGTACACCCATACACCTGCTGTTTTATGCAGTTCTCTAATCAGCCAATCCCTTGACAGCAGCACAATGCATAAAATCATCTCATCTCATCTCATTATCTCTAGCCGCTTTATCCTCCTACAGGGCCGCAGGCAAGCTGGAGCCTATCGCAGCTGACTACGGGCGATAGGCGGGGTACACCCTGGACAAGTCGCAAGGTCATCACAGGGCTGACACAGACACAGACAACCATTCACACTCACATTCACACCTACGGCCAATTTAGAGTCACCAGTTAACCTAACCTGCATGTCTTTGGACTGTGGGGGAAACCGGAGCACTCGGAGGAAACCCATGAGGACACGGGGAGAACATGCAAACTCCACACAGAAAGGCCCTCGTCAGCCATGGGGCTCGAACCTGGACCTTCTTGCTGTGAGGCAACAGCGCTAACCACTACACCACCGTGCCGCCCTGCATAAAATCATGCAGATACAAATCAAGAGCATCAGTTAATGTTCACTTCAAACATCAGAATGGGAAAAAATTGTGATCTCAAAGTGTGACTTTCACAGTGGCATGGGTGTTGGAGCCAGATGGAGTGGTTTGAGTATTTCAGAAACTGCTGATGTACTGGGGTTTTCACACACAACAGTCTCTAGAGTTTACACAGAATGGTGCGAAAAACAAAAAGCACTGAATGAGCGACAGCTCTGTGGGTGGAAACACTTTGTTGATAAGAGAGGTTAGAGGAAAATGGCCAGATTGGTTCGAGCTGCCAGGAAGGATAAAGTAACTCTTTACAACCGTGGTGAGCAGAAAAGCATCTCAGCATGCGGCAGAAGAAGACCACATTGGGTTCCACTCCTGCAGCCAAGAACAGGAATCAACAAGTTCCTATGAAAGTGGCCGGTGAGTGTAGTTATGGGTGTTTAAATAATGACATCTCATTAAAAAATGAAAAGAAACATTCTTCCTCATTTAGCCCCTACAAGACTAAAACACACACACCAACAAAACAGCCAGTGCCATCTGCCTCAAGAGAAAAATGCACCATGCCACTTGTATCCTCTTCTCATCATCCCACATGTCAGAGGCCTTGTGACAGAGGCAAACTGATTAGAGGCAACAGCAATTCCCACTCAGCTAACACACCCAGTCAAAGCAAAGTTCGACTGAGCACCAAGCAAGCTACGGTACAAAACTCGAAGACATCTTCTCCCCCCACACACCCACACCCCCCTGAGCATCCACTGTGAAAAAGACTCATGCATAATTCAGCACAAAGAGGCAAACGGCAAACCAAAATCTATCATGAAGAAACAAACCAATGTAGAGAAAACACTACCAAGGACTTTCCCATAAAGTGAAACAAACAGGCTAATGATCGTATGTTTCATAGATATGACATATAGATTCATTCGCTGTAGCAGTCCCATTTTGAAACCACGCATCGTTTAATGATCGCTATTAACAGGCCAAGATACTGTCATCAGCATGAAATATGTCATGGTTGCTTTTGAAACCAGGCCCATATGCATTTTTAATGGTTCTATATTTCAGGTTATGATTCTCTCTCAGGAATTTAAAGGGAGGATCATCCAATCTGAACAATAAATCCTAGACTGTCAGCAATTAGGGAGCCAGCATCTGACATTCCTCCTTGCTGCCTACCCCCTTCGTAATTACTGCCAGCCTGCCTTTGTGCTCATCTGCATATCCTATTGCAGCCTTGCCTGATGCTTCCTTAAGCTGTTTAACGTTGCTGCTGACCCATACAAAAGTGAACCAAGAGAAAGGTGAGGATGTCGACATGCTCATGTGTACGCTTCTGACACACAGCATTAATTGATGTCTCTTAATGGTTGATGTGTGATTTTGACTCAGATGTTGTGATGGCATGTCTTTATTTATTTCATGGACATGTATTTTATGAACACAATCTGTTAAATATCGTTCTTTTATAGTTCAAGGAATAACCCACACTGAATGATTTGCATAGTAATCTTTCTAATTAACATAATCTTCAAAAGCATCTAAGATTTATTTTGTAATGAAATTCAGAGTTGACTTTTTTATTTTAAATAAAAAAACAAACATACTTGTTTTGCAGACAATCCACATCATCACTTCAGGACCTTTTATAGGAATGCAAATGACCACTACGATGTCTAGAATATGATATATTCCTACTACATCATGCCTTGTTCTGTGACGTTCCCGAAATGTTCCAGTTTAACCCTTTTTGGGATGTGTAAAATAAGTACTGAACGCACTCCAGTGATTTCTGTCTGTTTTTAGTGCAATATAAACTCATTGTACAATACTTGCTGTACAGTGGTGCTTGAAAGTTTGTGAACCCTTTAGAATTTTCTATATTTCTGCATAAATATGACCTAAAACATCATCAGATTTTCACACAAGTCCTAAAAGTCGATAAAGAGAGCCCAGTTAAACAAATGAGACAAAATATTATACTTGGTCATTTATTTATTGAGGAAAATGATCCAATATTACATATCTGTGAGTGGCAAAAGTATGTGAACCTCTAGGATTAACAGTTAATTTGAAGGTGAGATTAGAGTTAGGTGTTTTCAATCAATGGGATGACTATCAGGTGTGAGTGGGCACCCTGTTTTATTTAAAGAACAGGATCCATCAAAGTCTGATCTTCACAACACGTTTGTGGAAGTGTATCATGGCACGAACAAAGGAGATTTCTGAGGACCTCAGAAAAAGTGTTGTTGATGGTCATCAGGCTGGAAAAGGTTACAAAACCATCTCTAAAGAGTTTGGACTCCACCAATCCACAGTCAGACAGATGGTGTACAAATGGAGAAAATTCAAGACCATTGTGACCCTCCCCAGGAGTGGTTGACCAACAAAGATCACTCTAAGAGCAAGGCGTGTAATAGTCGGCAAGGTCGCTAGGACCCCAGGGTAACTTCTAAGCAACTGAAGGCCTCTCTCGCATTAGCTAATGTTAATGTTCATGAGTCCACCATCAGGAGAACACTGAACAACAATGGAGTGCATGGCAGGGTTGCAAGGAGAAAGCCACTGGTCTCCAAAAAGAACATTGCTGCTCGTCTGCAGTTTGCTAAAGATCATATGGACAAGCCAGAAGGCCACTGAAAAAATGTTTTGTGGACAGATGAGACCAAAATAGAACTTTTTGGTTTAAATAAGAAGCGTTATGTTTGGAGAAGGGCGGCACGGTGGTGTAGTGGTTAGCGCTGTCGCCTCACAGCAAGAAGGTCTGGGTTCGAGCCCCGCGGCCGGCGAGGGCCTTTCTGTGTGGAGTTTGCATGTTCTCCCCGTGTCCGCGTGGGTTTCCTCCGGGTGCTCCGGTTTCCCCCACAGTCCAAAGACATGCAGGTTAGGTTAACTGGTGACTCTAAATTGACCGTAGGTGTGAATGTGAGTGTGAATGGTTGTCTGTGTCTATGTGTCGGCCCTGTGATGACCTGGCGACTTGTCCAGGGTGTACCCCGCCTTTCGCCCGTAGTCAGCTGGGATAGGCTCCAGCTTGCCTGCGACCCTGTAGAAGGATAAAGCGGCTAGAGATAATGAGATGAGATGAGATGTTTGGAGAAAGGAAAACACTGCATTCCAACATAAGAACCTTATCCCATCTGTGAAACATGGTGGTGGTAGTATCATGGTTTGGGCCTGTTTTGCTGCATCTGGGCCAGGATGGCTTGCCATCATTGATGGAACAATGAATTCTGAATTATATTAGCAAATTCTAAAGGATAATGTCAGGACATCTGTCCAGAAGTGAATCTCAAGAAAAGGTGGGTCATGCAGCAAGACAACAACCCTAAGCACACAAGTCATTCTACCAAAGAATGGTTAAAGGAGAATAAAGTTGATGTTTTGGAACGGCCAAGTCAAAGTCCTGACCTTAATCCAATCGAAATATTGTGGAAGGACCTGAAGCAAGCAGTTCATGTGAGGAAACCCACCAACATCCCAGAGTCAAAGCTTTTCTGTACAGAGGAATGGGCTAAAATTCCTCCAAGCCAGTGTGCAGGACTGATCAACAGTTATCAGTAACATTTAGTTGCAGATATTGCTGCACAAGAGGGTCACACCAGATACTGAAAGCAAAGGTTCACATACTTTTGCCACTCACAGATATGTAATATTGGATCATTTTCCTCAATAAATAAATGACCAAGTATAATTTTTTTGTCTCATTTGTTTAACTGGGTTCTCTTTATCTACTTTTAGGACTTGTGTGAAAATCTGATGATGTTTTAGGTCATATTTATGCAGAAATATAGACAATTCTAAAGGGTTCACAAACTTTCAAGCACCACTGTAGATATGGACTGCTGACTTCTAATAATATCAACCATCTTAGCAAATCTAGTGTGTGCAAGAACATTCCTACAAAATGAGAAACATCCTGCACATCCACTGTGGGATGGCTATAAATTACAGCCACTTTTACTCTCCATTTGGTACCAATTATTTTATGGGTCACTGTTAGATTTTGAATGTCAGAAAAAAATATTTCACCTGTGGTTAAATAGCAGTGCTATTCACAGCCATAATATCCACAGGGTAGGGGTTTGTTCAGGGCAGCATTTCCTGATCCAGGTGCCATGATTGACAGCATGACACCAGAGGGGCTACCTGCACTCCATAAAGCTCCAGTTCATAAATGATAACTGTTCAAATGATCGATAAGCATGAATGCTCTGGCTAACAACAATACATCAGAGAGTGTGATTGATGAGGTCAATTAAACTGGCTGATGAGACAAAGCTGAAAATTTTTCTCAGGCTGCCTGGATGTTCTATAGCAGGAAGGCTGCATGATGAACACCTTCCTGTATTCATGGAAATGGTCATGAAATAGTGCCATATGCAGTACTGGAGAACTTGTATATTATGGTTAATAAATATATAAACATAAAGCTTGAGAAATCCCACATGGGATTCAGCCCCTTATTTGTATTGAGAGTGGCAATATAAACTTGCAAAGTACACATACCAATCTTTATTTACAACCCCAAATCTGAAAAAGTTGGGACAGTATGTGAAAATTGAAATTAGAACTGAAAACAATGATTTGTAAATAACCTTTGACCTGAATTACACTCAAAACAATACAACAGCACATTATTTTATGTTTGACCTCATGAATTTTATTGTTTTTTCAAAATAATTACTTAGTTCAATTTTGATTCTTGCAAAATGTTTTTTAAAAAGTTGGGACAGTAAAGCATTTACCACTTTGTAACGTTGCCATTCCTTCTCACAACACTTAAAAGGATATTTAGGGACTGAAGACACCGAGTGATGAAACATTTTAGGTGTCATTTTGTCCCATTCTTCTTGCAAACCGGTCTTAAGGTGTGCAACAGTACAGGGTCATATTTTTCGGTTCAAAATTCACCATACATTCTCTATTGGGGACTCTTCTTCCACAGCCATGCCTTTGTAATGTGTGCAGAATGTGGTTTTGTATTGTCTTGTTGAACCCTCCCTGGAAAAGATGTCTTGAAGGCAGCATATGCTGCTCCAAAATCTCACTGTACTTTTCTGCATTAATGCTGCCATCACAGAAGTGTAAGTTACCTTTGCCAAGGGCACTGACACAACCCCATATCATGACAGACCCTGGCTCTTGGACTTGTTGCTGGTAACGGTCTGGACGGTCCTTTTTGTCTTTCATCCAGAGCACATGGCATCCATTTGTTCCAAAAAAAAAAAAAACTGGAATACTGATCTGTCTGACCATTATACACTTTTCCACTGTGTGATGGTCCATTCCTGATGCCTCCAAGCCCAGAGAAGTTGACAGTGCTTCTGGACACAGTTAATATAAGGCTTCTTTTCTGCACAGTAAAGTTTTAACTGGCATTTATGGATGTAAATTCATACTGTAGTGCTTGACAAAGGTTTGCCAAAGTAATCCCTCCCTTCTGCAGTTATATCAGCTGTAGATGAATGACAGTTCTTGATGCAGTACCGTCTGAGGGATCGGAGATCACAGGTGTTCAGTTTAGGTTTGAGCCCTTGCCCTTTACGCACCAAAATTCCTCCATATTCCTTGAATTGTTTAATGATATTATACACCATTGAGGGTGAAATATCCGAATCCATTCAAATATTTCTTTGAAAAACATGGTTTTAAAACATTTCAATAATTTTCTCACACTTTTGTTGACAAACTGGAGATCTTCATCCCATCTTTGCTCTTTAAAGACTAGGCTTTTCCTGGATACTGATTTTGTCCCAAATCATGGTTACAATCACCTCGACATCATCTGTTTCAAAGCACATCATTATTTAATTGTTTTACCTCATTACTAGCCTTAAATTGCCCCCATACCAGTTTTTTTTTTTGGAATGTGTTGCAGGTCTGAAACACAGGAATGGATGTATATTAACAAATGAAATGAAGTTGACCAGACAAAATATGAAATATCTTGGGTCCATATTGTCTGCAATGAAATACAAGTCAAAGTATATTTAGAAATCACTGCTTTCTTTTTTTTTTAATTTGCATTTTCCACACTGTCCCAACTTCTTCTGATTTGGGGTTGTAACATGATTCTCATGTATAATCCTTCAATAAGGATTTATTTATTTATTTATTTGCATTTTAACAGAGTATCTATTCCATCTTTAGATGTGTTTTGATCAATATGACCGTGTATCTCAGACTGTAATGATTTAAAAAAGTGCTCAGCACAAGTTTCTTCAACTGGATAAATCACAGGCCAGAAACCATTATTATTTCATAACTATAGTTCATTATTTCTGTAGTGCCACATCCTCCTCTTCAGTTCTGCCTATTAATTTCGGTTCCTCTTCATGGTTCATACACAGAATAATGAAGCACCTTATTTTACTGAGATAAATGAAGGTGATTAGAATGCAGACGCACAACACTTTAAAAAAATATATAAACTAGATGAGTGTGCCCATAACACCAGCTACTGTTAGCATTCGTGAAACACTGAAATGAATAGAATGGTCTCATGTTACAAATTCAGGCTAGTCATAAGTGCAAACACATAAACCTAACCCTAAGGATGTAATTTACATGTTTCTACTTGACTCAAAAAGCTATTGGTAATCTAACAACATTAATATTGTGAGTATTCTGCATATAAATTCTTTTACTGTCATATTTTCCCCCCATTATCAAGCAATATACAGGGTGTTTAAAAAAAAAAGTGATATTATTTGAGATGTAAATATCCCAGAAACTACATAGTCTAGGCAAATGAAAGTGAACACGGTCTTAATGTTGAGCAATATAAGATTTATTCCTCAAAATTTGAATGAGAAATTCAAAAGGTATGTGGGTTCCATGAACGATTTCACAAATTTTCAATATGCGCATCACTTGAGATACAGACACACAAACAGCCTTCCTCTTTGAACTTTTTGTGCCGTATCCAAATCTGCATTGCAGTCGGTGCATTTTTAGAGAATTCTCTCATAAATGCATGCTGCACAGTCTTGTTCGACTGTGTTCGTGCTTACTCTAACACACAAAACGCATTTTCTTTTCCAGCGAATGGCATTTCTATACCTAAAAAGATAAAAACAAAAAACATTAAGCATAAAATTTTGACCTGTTTCCACACATGCTGTTAAAATTTGAGGTCAATTGAACAAGAATTGGCAAAGTTATTAGATTGTGAAATTATATCAATTTTTTTGAAACACCCTGTACTTTAAATATGCATTTTGCATTAGAAACCTGTACAAAAACACCACCAGTCAAAATTTTGGACATGCTTCCTAAGTCTATTTTTATTAATTAAAATACATGTCATGTCATAAAGTAATGATGTATGTCATTTCTCTTTACTTAGTTGAGCGGTTCTTGACATAATATGGATTACTACAGTTAGGGCTATTTACTGTATTATTATTATTATTTACTGTTTGATCTCAAACACATTAACAAGGAAAGAAATTGCACTAATTAACTTCTGATGAGGCACACCTGTTAATTGAAAAGCGTTCCAGGTGACTACCTCATGAAGCTGGTTAAGATAATAGTCAATATTGTACAAAGCATCATCAAGGTAAATGGTGGCTACTTTGAAGGATCTAAAATAGTTTGGGTTTTAACACTGTTTTGCTTACCACATCATTCAATATATGTTCCATATGTATATGCATAGTTTTGATGTCTTCAGTATTGTTCTACAGTGTAGAAAATAGTCAAAATACAGAAAAACCTATGAATGAGTAGGTGTGTCCAAACTTTTGACTGGTACTTTATATTAGGAAATCAAATCAATATTTGCTATTAATATTTTATAAGGAAACTGGAAACTCTGCTCTATTTCATGGTACCAACTTGAACCAAATGAAAACTGAAGGCCCAGTCAGAAAATACAAACAAACAATACAAGCCCTTGACTTGTACTCTGCATTCATAACTGTTTTAACTCCCACATTAACTCCTCTGCAACAACTTTTTAGCTTCTTCAACCCTGACCTATTTGTGCTAGTTTGTGGATATGCTTTTCAAACGATTTCTGAAAGTCTCTCTCCATAGAAATGTCTGCCAAATGCCGTCAATGTAATGTAGACAGATATCTTAAACCCCAGTACAATGTGTGTGTCTGATACACTGGTCCAGCACACGAACCGTGTGCTCAGATAGAGTTCCTGTACATTGGTGGTGTAAATGGAGTTGGGGTGAAAAATAAGGCAACTAACATTAGTAACTACAAGATACAAGTTACTTGCAATTGGGTGTATGTTCTTGAGACAAACATATGATGAACAATGAAATTGCAGGATGAAAACTGTCCATGAGCTGGTTTGAGGAGCACAAAGAAACAAATTGCAATCCAGAGTCAAGATGCTAATTAGGAGCACTTACTGTGATAATCAGCAGGATGCCTTTGAGGAGAGTGAGCAGTGATGTGATTGGTTGGATGATGACCTGGGCCAGGAGTATACCCAATGACAGTGTCCATGTAAATGCAGGGATAATGTAGACGTGACTACAAAGTACAAAAACAGGCTGGTAGTTACACAATGTTCTCACTTCCACCCACATAGTGGCTTTAAATAACAACAGATCACAAGCAAAAATATCTCAAATCTACATTTATTGTGATGATCTGATCAGAAAGACATGTCAGAGAGTAAATATGATGTCTGTAATAGTGTTTTCTTTGATTTTGAATAATTTATAGCGCACACTGTTCCCATAGCAAAACATTATATCATGTGTACACACACACACACACACACACACACACACACACACACACACACACACAGAAACTGCATTTAAATGCAACTGCATTTAAATGCAGTTTCAAAACGTTATATCATGTGTACACACACACACACACACACACACACACGTATTAATGAAACTGCATTTAAATGCAACTGGACAGAAATGTAGGTCAAGACATTGCAATTATAAAGCTCAGAAGCATAAATAAAACACAAGCAGAAGATCTTAAACCTAGGCAAACCCAAATCAATAAGTCAATCATATCCTGCAGTTAAACAGAAAATTCAGAAATGCATTCCAGACTGTAAATAAAGTTCCTGTGATAGAAAAAAAAATCCATAACAATTTATTTGGCTCACTTTCATTTACACTCCCTTACTGCTCCTGACCTGTATGAGAGCAAGCATCTGCCGACGTTACGATCTTAATAAACCATTCAAGCATTTAAGTCAGACGCAGCCAGCCCTGTCTGAACAATATCCAGGTTAAGTGTTTACTGGGATGGAACAAAATAAATTACCTTTCTACAGTGATAAGTCTAATTACACAGGTGGGAAATCCACTGGGAAGAGAACGGGAGATTTCCTGACTGACATTGAGCATCTAACCAAGCTCTTGTGTTCCAGTCTCAGCTTCAGATCTGTTAATTTTTTTCCAAAAGCTTTATGTTCTAAAGCTATCAGCATCCACAATGTCTGCTGCTGTTTTGGTTCCAAGGAAGCGTATATTTTGGCCATTATTGGATTCCATCAAATTAATGCCAGGTAATGCACGTGTGTACGTGCGTGTCTGCGTGTTGTTGTTGTTTTTTAATTAAAATATGCATAAAATTCCTATGAGCATTTTACTCTGATCACTGTTTGTGCTCCAGCTTACATTCACCCAATGATTTATTGCACTATATTACAGTAAAACAGTGCAAGGCCAATTTGTACTTGATTTGATGGAATCTAATAATGTAAAATAATGAACAACGGGGTTGCATAATACAGCCTGAAGCAAAGCACAGTTACAATTACCACCCTAAATTTGTATACTTTTGTAGCATTCCCTGAAGTGTATTATTCCTTGTATACCACAGCAACCTAACAATTTTAGAATTGTAAAATTTATTAATGATTTCCGCATCATATTTTTTCATGTCCTGTTATCAATTACATTGTTATAGAAGCTATAAACAGCCTTCACCAGTCTCTTTTTTCTTTTGTATTAGAGTGAATAAGACAAAAGAAAAAAATGCAACAAAAAAAGTGTAACTTTTAATCAGAAGAAAAGGTTTCACTTTGGTAGGGAGCATAAAGATTAGACTCTAGAGCAATGGAAAAAGGTCATGTGGTCTGATAAATCCAGATTTACCCTATTCTAGAGCCATGGGCACATCAGGGTAAGAAGCAATGCATCCATCATGCATAGTGGCCTTTGTACAAGTCTCTGGAGGCAGTGTTATGATCTGGAGTTGCGTCAATTGGTCAGGTTGAGGTTCAGCAACACAATAGGGCAATACTATGAAGTCAGCCGCCTACCCAATGTACTTAAATACCAGGTTGTCTCATCAGTGGATTTTTTTTTTCTTCCCTGATGGCACAGGAATAAAATTAGGGCTCAAATTGTGAGAGTGGTTCAGGGAGCATGAGGAATCATTCGTACACATGAATTGGTCACCACATTGTCCTGACCTTAACCCCAATGACAATATTTGGGATGTGCTGGAGAAGACTTTATAGAGAGTGGTTTGACTCTCCCATCGTCAAGACAAGATCTCAGCAAAGAATTCATGCAGATTTGGATGGAAATAAATGTTGTGATGTTGCATAAGGTTGCTGAAACAATGCCATGGTGAATGTGCACCATATTCAAAACTAAAGGCAATCCAACAAAATATATGAGTGTGCTACTTTTTTTTTGGCTGGACAGCGTAGATAGGCATAAACCTTTGTGCTCAAGTGAACCCCAAATGAAGGTTAGGCTTATGACATTTCACATTATTGATGTGACTGAGAAGATAAACTAATGCTGTAGGATCAAGCCTCTTGGTTGCCTTGACCAGTCTCTTTTGAGTTGAACCATTCAGCGAATGGAATCCAAAACAGCTGACATTAAAGCTTCAATTTAAATTGATGATGCCTCAGTGAAAAACCTGACAGGCTCAGTTATAACTTCAAATAAAACCATCCATAAATAAATAGCTCCTGACCACATAATTAACTGACATATCATGGATTACATTGATTTTGCCCTTTGCTTTTTAATACTTTGCTTCAAAATGACCAGGTCTGTTTTTACAAGCTCCCTTCCATTATGACCCTTAATGCTCTGAATATCACCAGGAGAACATCAAACCACTAATCAGTGCATCGACTGCGATTTGGCCTAGTGGTTAGCGTGTCTGCCTCTCAACCGGGAGATCGCAAATTCTACTCGTGGTTAGGTCATACCAAAGACCATCATAAAAATGGTACCTACTACCATCTGGCAAGGCACGCTGCAATACAGACGCGAGTGGGGAGTCAAACTCTCATGGCTACCAGAGGACTAGCCCCCACTGTAACCCTAGCTGTATAGGCGAGAGGCCGAGGGCTGTTGAAATGGAGATCGGCACCGCACCCATACACCTTAAAGAGTTGGTTAGTACTGGGACAGGAAACTGCCTGGGAAGACCAGATTCTGGCGCGAGAGGGACTTTGACTTTTTTTTAATCAATGCACCTCATGTAAATATTTTCACATCCATTTATGCCTTCATTAGTGCATTTGCTTAGCAGGATTTGGCACTAACAACCCCCAGTGGACTTGTAAAATGGGCTTTGAGGACCCTGGAACTGCATGTTACTAGTGAAAGGGGAGAAAAAAAAAAGAAACTGATTGATAGAAGAGAGAGGAATAAGAAAATAGAGAGTGGAATTACATTGTTTGAGCAGTGACATGCATGCTATTTTGAAAAATTGTCATTACTAGAGCAAGTAGGATTGAATATAGAGCAGTAAACAGTCATATGACTCTTTGCTAATAACAGGAAGCTTGCAAATGTATATTCTTTTTAACCCGCAGCTTCATGGTTGTGTTGGATTTTTGTGAACATATGAGTGGCTTTGGAGTCTGCCAAAAAAATAAATGTAATGTAAGATACTATAAATTGTATTTTGGGGAAGTTGGAAATCTCTGTAAAATAACCGTATCCCCTGCCCAGCATCTCTCAAGCAGCTATGCATTGCCAAAATCTTCACCAAGCTGGACCTACACAGTACGTATAATCTTGTGTGCATCTGTCAGGGAAATGATTGGAAAATGACATTTAGCATCATTTCTGGTCACAATTAATATTTGTTCATCTTGCACTCCTTCAATATTTCAATGCTTAACTCCTTAACAATCCGGTGAAATTAGCCTAAAATGCCTTATCCATAGTCAAAATAAAGTGAAAGCTGTTCTTGAACCATTTGGAGTACAAGTATGGAACAAGCATTTTGGTCTTTACTGAAAGGCAACACTCTGAAGTTTTTTCACCAACAGTCAGAATCACTAAGTGCTACTGGCATTGAGTAACAGAAGTTTGAACACACTGAATTAGGATATTTTTCTTTCCATTTGTTTTGCAACCAGATGCCTACAGATGGGACTTTTTAGCTGGAAAATACAATGGGATCACATCATGAAGATCAAATCTTCAGATGTCAAATACAGAACATGAATATTTTACACGTATTTTTATGAAAGGTATGTCTAGCCGTTTTCCAAAAATTGCCATTTGGAGACTCCAAAGTACCGTAGGTAACCATGGTCACATACCTAGGATAAAAAAAGGCTACTTGTCTTGAATTTTGTTCTTTAATGATAAGTGACAGAGGTATCCTATCCCATATCTGCAGGGAGCATAAAGCATAAACACATTCATAGTGCTTTTTTCCCCTTCTTGAAACTAAAGTTTGTGTATATACAGTAAAAGTCAAAAAATAGATTTATATAATATTCGAATATATACAAAATAATATAGTGTCTTGCAAAAGTATTCATCCCCTTGGTGTTTGTACTGTTTTGTTGCATTACAAGCTGGAATTAAAATGGATTTTTGGGGGGTTAGCACCATTTGATTGACACAATATGCCTACAACTTTCAAGGTGCAAAACCTGTTTGAATCAGCCAGAGACTGGGACAAAGGTTCATGTTCCAGCAGGACAATGACCCTAATCATACTGCTAAAGCTACACTGGAGTGGTTTAAAGGGAAACATTTAAATGTCTTGGAATGGCCTAATCAAAGCCCAGACCTCAATCCAATTGAGAATCTGTGGCATAACTTGAAGATTGCTGTACACCAACGCAACCCATCTAACTTGAAGGAGTTGGAGCAGTTTTGCCTTGAGGAATGGACAAAAATCCCAGTGGCTAAATGTGCTAAGCTAATAGAGACATACCCCAAGAGACTTGCAGCTGTAATTGCAGCAAAAGGTGGCTCGACAAAGTATTCATTTATGGGGGGGGGATGCACACTCCAGATTTCTTTTTTTTTCATCTTGATTATTGTTTGTGTCACAGTAAAACAACAATTTTCCCCTTTAAAATGGTAGGAATGTTGTGTAAATCAAATGGTGCTAATCCCCCAAAAAACCATTCTAATTCCAGCTTGTAATGCAAAAAAACAGGACAAACATGAGGGGTGATGAATACTTTTGCAAGACACTGTATATGCATTATATAAGTTTATCTCTATAAGTTTATATTACATACATGTTGTATAATAATTCTTATTGAAACATAGGGCTCTTCGAATCCCTGGTGGATATAGCGGAGATGAGTGAAAAAGCAATTCTTTCTGTTGCCAGATGTTAGTCCTAGTTACCTGTTTATATACAGTTGAGTTTATAGTCTAAATTTTAAGCTTTCCTAAACTCAAAAACCATATTTGCAGCTTTGCACATGTTCTGCAAACAATTAAAATTTTTACGCATGCTTTACACGTTTCATGTACTTCCGAGTTGAAGCAATATACATATATTCTTTGGTTGAAGCTGCATATTCTCATGTTCAGAATTTCAGTGGCGACATGAAGCTCCAGTGATCAGGGCAATTGCCTCAGTCTTTACACAAAAGTAGTAGTATGCATTTCTTTTCAGTGTGGACTCTCATTGGCTATTTTAGGCTGTGGACAGGACATGGAAGCTCCTATTGGGTCAGTTGAAAAGTCAAAGTTCAGCTGCCATTTTGATGCCAAGATGCATTTATTTACAGGCAAATTGGAGTTATGGCCAAGAATATGTGGAAGATTACGTGTCTGCCGGCTAATTTGAAAGGATGCAATCGTAAACCATGGGTATTTATTGACATAAGAATGTGTTTCGGACGAAATATTTTCCTGACTTGGATCACCTGGACCTTTCACAATGTAAAAAGACCATTTTTAATCACAATGTTTTTGATCAGTGGACTACTATGAGGGTTATAGTTGAGTTATCTAAATTTTGTTATCGTTTGTTTGTTGGTTGGTCATCTGGCAGAGGTGCTGATTGAACTTGTTGTCATTGTATCTTGAAATTGTTTGCATCAGTTGAATCACAAGAATCTTAGCTTTCTAAAGATATGTTGCACGAGTACCGACTTAGCATAGCATTTGTGTAATTTTCCAACAACTCGCACATGGCCCCAACGGCCCGCCTACATTGATGACATTTTAATCTCCTCCCCCTCCTATGAGACCTTGAGCATGTCAAGTGAGTCCTTGCCCACATCTAAGAAAACCAGCTATATATTAAAGGGAAGTGTGAATTTAATGTCACCACAGTGTCCTTTTTGTCATACATCATTAACCAAGAAGGCATTACCATAAACCCAGCTAATGTAATGGCTGTGACAGAGTGGCCTACAGCCCAAATCATCAATGACTTGAAGGGATTTTTGGGGTTTGCAAACTTCTATAGATGATTTATTTGGAGTTTCAATTCCATAGGTACACCCCTCACCAGAAAGGACCAAACAAACTAGTGTGGAACCTGGCTGAGGAGGCCTTCCAAAAACTGAAAACTGCTTTTACCATAGCACCCATATTGTGAGACCCAGAGAAGCTGTTTTTATTGGAGGTGGATGCATCTGACTCAGAATAGGGTAGTTTTATCCCAGTGCTTTGGAGAGAGGCCAAAATTACACCCAGTCACATTTTTCTCCTGAAAGCTATCCCCTGATGAGCAGAACTATGATGTCGGCAACTGGGAGCTGTTGGCTGTGAAACTGGAAATGGATGAATGGCAACACTGGCTAGAGGGTGCTACCCATCCATTTGTAGTCCTCACAGATTACAAAAACTTGGAGTATCTCAGAACGGCTGAATGCCTAAAACCTTGCCAAGCTTGCTGGTCCCTGTTCTTCACAAGACTCCAGTTTATATACCTTGTCATACTGCCCTGGCTCTAAGAACATAAAGGCAGTCTCCTTGTTCCAAATCCATACCAATCAGAACTCTGAAGCCTTTCCTGAACCCATGCTGACTCCCTTCTCTTTTATCTAAGACTTCATGTGAGAGATTGATCAGGAAATCCTTAGACCACTGGTACTGTGCCAAACAATTTGCCACAAAGAATCCTCATTTTTGTGGCAAACTGATCATCTGGGAGTATACCATACCATCTTCCAGACATCCTGGTACCCAGTGAACCGACAATCTCAGAACAGTGGCAAAAGTATAAGGTAAATGTATACTCATTTGCTGATTTGTGTAGATTCAAAAACTACCGATCAAAACACTTTTCAGTTTTTTATGGATGACAAACAGCATTAAAATTCAAGTCTGTTTACCCAACTTTAGCAAGTAAATGCATATTAGCAGTGAAAAATTAAACTATTAAGGTTGAACAATGTATTATAGAAGAATGATGTAAAGCAAACTATTTTACTTTCTCTCTCTCAAAGACAGATAGGGTTTGCATTTGTGGTTTTGAAATATAAAAAATGTATTTATATGCATGCTAGAATGGCTTCATGCTTTGTTTCTTCTGAATACCAAGCAGAGTAAGCAGAAAAGTTGTAAATTTATGTATATAGCTTTTATAGGTGAATAAAACTATACACACAAATTCTAGTGGCCTTTTTAATTCAATTCAATTTTTATATATATAGTGCTTTTAACAATGGACACTTTCACAAAGCATCTTTATTGCTTGAAATCCAGATATAGATTTAAAGGTGCAATGTGTAAGAATTCATACTCCAAATTACAAATATATAATCAACTTAATTAACATTTGATCACATAGCTGCACACTGCTCTGGGTATGCTTGTGTGCTCCTTGCTCACTTGTGTGCGCATATGCAAGCCTCAACGCCAGGCATTGCCCGAATGCCCAATTTGCCCAACCAAGATGCTCAGGCAGAAATATTTTGGCGAGTTAAGCCCGTTCAGGCACACCTATGGTCGGCTTCTTTAAGCATAAAAATGATTTTTGAGTGAGTACATTACAAAAAAAAAAAAAAGACGTCTTAACCAGCATCCTCTCCTCCCCTGTGATCGCCATTTTTTTTTTCTTTCTGATTTGTAATGGCGATTCCGATTGGCTCACTTCAGGAGTGCGTGCATTTGTGCTTTTCATCACTACGAGTGGTCACTGGTGCCCTCTACGTTTTCCCTGGTTGATTTCAGGACGTCCACATATGTAAAAAAGCTAGTGGTAAGTACATTCAATGAAAGGAAAGACATGCTTTTGTGTCTCAAATAGTAAACCACACCCTACACAGTAAATATATATAACATACACAGTGAATTATCCCATAGATAAATATATCTTACCCCATTTATCATTGGTCCATCATGCATGAAGTGAAGATGATGGGGGGGTGATGGAGGGAGGGAGGGATGATAAGACAGTACTGCAGTGCAGACTCCTGTTTTATAATGATTTTAGTTTATAATTCATCTTTGCAATATTGCTAGTCATTGTTAGGCAAAATAAAGTGTGTTTTGTGTCCTAAACTCTATATAAAAAGACATATTACATACTAGTACCGGCAGCACGGTGGTGTAGTGGTTAGCGCTGTCGCCTCACAGCAAGAAGGTCCGGGTTCGAGCCCCGCGGCCGGCGAGGGCCTTTCTGTGCGGAGTTTGCATGTTCTCCCCGTGTCCGCGTGGGTTTCCTCCAGGTGCTCCGGTTTCCCCCACAGTCCGAAGACATGCAGGTTAGGTTAACTGGTGACTCTAAATTGACCGTAGGTGTGAATGTGAGTGTGAATGGTTGCCTGTGTCTATGTGTCAGCCCTGTGATGACCTGGCGACTTGTCCAGGGTGTACCCCGCCTTTCGCCCGTTGTCAGCTGGGATAGGCTCCAGCTTGCCTGCGACCCTGCAGAAGGATAAAGCGGCTAGAGATAATGAGATGAGACATACTAGTACCATACGCAAGTCTTACATATATGATACTGATTTATGTTTCATGTTTTCAGGGCTTGTCTTGTTCTTCTGTTGCAGAAATAAATGTTTTTAAAAATAAATGTTTTTTTCTTTACACATATACTTTTGTCTAAATAACTCAATTATACCCCTAGAAAACATATCAGTATTGCCTTGAACCGTGTACTTGAAAACTTGCCGAAATACCGCAAAATTTTAGGGCAAAAGGAAATTTGCCCTGCAGGGCAAAAGGTGTCAAAAGTTAATGTTGAGTGTGTGTTCACTGCTTCAGATGGGCTCAATGCAGAGGAGGAATTTCGCCGTGCTGGAGTGTACATGTGACAAAATAAAGGCTTCTATCATCACCAGAAAGTTGGGGTGATATCATAAGAAACAAAAGAAATGCTACTCCAACTACAACACTTCCACTCTCATAGAATCATCACTCACTGAATATAGTATAAAGCTATTTTTATTTGATCCACTACAGGATTAGGACTAATTACCATGCACCTGTTCCAGATTAGAGCGCAATCACAGTGTGCACTTACAAGGACTCTCGAAACTCACAGACTTTGCAAAGTATATGCACTGTACCTAGTGTCTCACATTACCAAGCCTTGTATCTGTGTAGTGCCTTTCTGGTTTTGACTTTGTTTTGTGTATTTGGACTCTTCTTTTTGCCTTTGCCTCTGCCATTCTGTTTGTGCCTGGCTTGACCATTGCCTGTTTCATGACCCTGCCTTTGTTTCACGTTTTTGAACTGTTTGCCTGCCTGTTTATAAATAAACACTCTTCCTGGATTTACATCCATCATCCGCCTGCAATAAATGACAATGATATGTATTCATACTAAACATATTTCACAGAATAATCATACTATTCTATACATTGTGCTATTGAACTTTGTTGCACAAAAGTCCTAAATATTTCACTTTAAGACATTTATTAACAGTCAATAATCTGATGTGGATGCAAAAATAATGCAACTTAACATTTACGTCTTTATATTTCTATCCAGTCCATTTATACTAGCTGCACCTTCATATTAGAGATTTAGCTAAGACCTGAATCTTACTACATGGATAAACTTGGGAGGGAAAAAAAAAAAGAGCAGGTTGCAATTACAGCCACTCATTAATTGAATTACGAGACCGTATGCTACTCTTGGAAAGGGCTCCAGAGTCGATTTATTCAATTTCCCTGTTTACGCTTTAGAGTCCCAGTCTGCATATTGATGCACACATAGAACTTGGCACCTTACCACTCAAAGCCTAAGTACCGTCTGACACACCAGCTTTCCTGAAATATGACCACAACCAAACTCGCATAACCCTTCGCAGACATTTCATAATGGTTTAATAAGGGACAAAATATTTTGTCTGATCCTTGTTACTGCTGCAAATCTTTTAAGTTTGGAGAGCATTTTTGAAAAATCAAATCTTTCAGACAGCTTAAAAGAACATTGCTACTTTTCAAGATAATACGACGAAATATGCCTGCACTTGAAGTTATGAGATTGTATCCCATGGGCAAGATATAATGTAAGAATTAACTGCTATCAAATATGCAACTGCTTTTTCTCTTAATGAGCACATTTCTTGATATATGCTCAGCAGAAATCTCAGGGTTCAAATATGCTTTTAGAGGATAAACAAAACCATCTGTGCATCATCTTCCATTGATAAAATTAGACAGACAAAAATAAGCCTGTATTCTTGAGTGTAGCATAAAGTAATTTTCAGTTACAATTTATTTTAATACAGTGCCAAATACAATTGATGCAGATTTGAAAATTCTTTGAAATATTTGAAAGTCTTTTTCATCCCATTATTTCCATTGTGTTAAACAGTTTGGCATAAATCAACTGGAACACTGGCTCTGTGTGCTCACATATCCATTATGGCAGAATTTTTATAAACGTGGTACTATTGTGTATTTTGAGAGCTTGCTCTCAAAATGGTCTGGGTGAGAATCAATTATGCTTGTCCCTCTCTTTCCCTGGGGCCATGTGTATAACTTTACAAGGACATTTGCAGCCAAATGAACACTAAATCACATTAATGCTGCATCAAAGCAAAGCACAAGCTGAATGATGATTTGATCACTGAAGAAAGTGTGTGTGCAATATATTCTGGACAAATTAGCTGACAAAGGCCAGAACACCTGGAAGAGTTCAATTTACTCATGCATGTTTAATTTCTTGGAACAAAATGAAAATGATGAAAGAGAAGTGTGATAGAAAACAGGGCTGTATTCAAATATTGTTTTTAGCTTGTCCTTGTCTACCTACTGACCATTTAAGCCCTGCAGTAGGGTCTTGAAACTTGTAAATTGCAGACTAAAGGGTTTCTGGGGGATTTCTATAATTTAATCTTATTTTATTATGCCAAAGTCAAAACATTTAGTGTCTCTTAACAGCACAAAGATATTATCATAGGCAACAGTTATGCATGAGAGAGACACGTTTATTGCATTTGTAGTCAATTTATAAATTGTGGCAGCAATTTCTTTAAGGCTAACTAAACTATGCTTAACTAATGGTTAGTAGTTAGCACTGTCACCTCACAGCACGAAGGTTCTGGGTTCGAGCCTAGAGGCTGACGGGGGCCTTTCTGTGTGGAGTTGGCTGAAGCGAGCCAAACCGAGCCGAGTGGGGCTAGGGGCGTGAGGAGACACTCCCCTGTGCACTGATTGGTGAGGAGGAGTGTCCTCACATGCCCACACACGCCCCGCGAGCACGCTGGGATCTGTAAACACCGTAAACCCGGAAGAAGGAGAATTACGAATTACGAGAATTATGAAGCCTTATGCGCCTCGCCTCATCTATACGCTCTTGCCAATATCTGTTGGCGTTGTCGGTGACAACAAGCCACAGCACCAAGACCAGCAACACTAACGACTCCATGTGTATTGTTTACTATCCGGGTTGTGAGACTACCACTTAAAAGATCACTGATGTCACTGTTTGCGCCGCCTAACGACATCACCTGACGTCCACCCACTTTCGCTAACTCCACCCAATGTGTCCACCCACTTCCAGCCAGCACGGTTCAGCACAGTTGTAGTCGAAACGCAACTCCAACAGCCCCGCTCAGCTCGACTCAGCACAGCATGGCTCAGCCCAACTCAGCCGCGTTGGTAGTGGAAAAGCGGCATATCTGGCCTCAAAGGAAACCTTCTGGCCTTTGCTTCCTACATACCCATTGTTGGGAACCTAATTAACATTAACATACATTAGGGTGAACTACCTGTGGAGGGTCCACCCAGCAGTCAAATGCATTGTGTGTCTTCCATTTGGTAACCTGGTTACAATACATTTCAAAGAGTCTCAGGGCTATAAAAGTGTATGCATTATACAGCAGGAATGCTTTTTAACCATAAAGCTTTGAGACAATTTCTATCATGCCACCAACAGATGCTTTTCTATCATGCATCCTGTCAGCGATTCTGTAAGTTGTATTCATTTCCATTTTGCTGTATATAGTATTTGTGTTTTGAAGAATAAACCCACTTGTTATTTTACCTATATTTACTCAGTATTTCTTCTACAAGAAAGCCTGTTGTAAATTAAATGTTACTGGGACATTGAGTTAATACACTTCTAGTAATAACTAGAAGATATATTTTTGGAGTCAGTTATTTTAATCCTAAAGTTAAAATATGCATTTACCTTCAGCTGTCCTTATATTTTGTTGTTGGTTCTATTAGAGCAGTAGGCTCAGACAATAACACTTTACATTTTAGCCCAACACATTTTAGTGATTTTTATAGGGTTTATAGCTGCTTAAAATTTTGTTAGCATTAGCAATGCAGTTATCACCCAGTTCTCCTTGGAGGGTCAACTGGTCATATCAAAATGACTGAAGACTTTGAGATAATTTCTTAATGAGAAGGGATTGCAAATCACACAATGGTCTAAACTGGTTTAGGCTGGTTTAGTTAGTCATCCAGCCTTGTCTAACTGGTGTTGGACTGGTTTAGCTCATTGGCTTTTTTGCCTCCCAGCCTGAAATGGGTTAGTTGTTCTTCTAGCTTGACCAGCTATAGCCAGCCTAACCTGAATAACAAGCTGGTAAACTCGACCAAATAGAACCATCTAAAACATGTCTGTAAAAAGCCCTCTCAAACCACAAACCAAACCAACCCGACCAGTTAGTTAATCAAATTTGATTTTTTTTTTTTTTGCCTTAACATAACACAGATTTGATGTTTTCAGGGCTGTGTGGACAGAGAAATCTGAGCTTTTCAAATCAGATTTGAGTCACTTTCATACGTGGTCTTAGATCAAGTTCTTATCTGATTCATGGCCATGCAACATGAATGAGAAAAGTCAGATCAGAGTTCCTATGACCTTTTGCCTGTACACATGCACTGAGCACTGTCTTCATCAGCCAGCCCTGCCAGCATGACAAAACAATAATGGAGGAGAGCTACAATAGCTGCAAAAACAGCAAAAGCTAGTCATCTGGCTTTCCCCCAGTCTCAACCTGATCATGTACAACTGACAAATTGTTTGTCATCCTCCAGAGCAAATTGTGATGCATACATCAGCAACTAGCACGTCCATTTAGTTGGTGTTAATATCATGAATTGTCACAAATATTTGAGACATATTTTTGTTTTCTGTTCTTGTATTCTGACGTTTTCTGTTGCTGGTGACACAGATGACTCGTGAAAATGTATCAGTATGTGCATGCATACCATTTTGGAGGACAGATGCGTTCACATTACAATTAGATACAGGTCACATGTAATTATGAATGTGAACCATCAAGATAGACAAATCCAATCTGAGCAAAAAAATCAGAATTGAACAATGAGGCTTGTAATGTGAATGTAACCTTAGAATCAACCTCACAATCTAGAACCACCCTGACTAATCAGTACCAGCCTGACCAGTTAGTGTCAACTTCAAGAGCAAGAACCAGCCTGTCAAGCTAGAACCAACCTCAATAGCTAGAATTAGACTGGAAGTGCTCAAAACCCCTCTAAAATAATCAAATCAGACCAGCTTGGTCAGCTAAGGCTGATTGCCAGCTCAAACCAGCTAACTATTCAAGACTGGTTTTCTTTAGCATGTTAAGAAAGCTAGCTAATTCTGTTGCTAACTTGTTAGCACAGGTTCAAACCAACATGTCAAGATAACTATATACATTTACAAAATAAACACACTGTACTAATTGCCAAAGAAATTGCTTCAATTACATTATTGGGTAAAGTGCATAATCTGTCAGTTCATGAGATAAAGATTAGAAAGTGCCATCAATGGTACTTAAACAGAGCTGCATTTCAAAGAAATCAGACAATAAAGTTCAATCACACAACAGAGTATGGTTTGTGATCTTACCTGGTATGAAAAAGTGCTGCGTATGCTTCGCTCCCTGCCAAAACATAACTGATTCCAATAGATACACTGAAAAAAAAAGTATCACGTATTTTACTTCACTTTATTTAATTGCATACCAGCTCAAACAAGGCTGGAGTACAACATAAAAAAAAAAATAAACAAGAATGAATTCGGTGACACAGGAGATTAGACTTTACACTGCGTCAGTTCTGAGATGGTTATGGTGTGGAAAGAATGCACACGTTATGAGTCAGTTTACCTGAACATCATAGAAAGCATTCTGTTACAAAAGTGCATAATTGAAGATTCATGAAAAAAGTTGCCAGTCTTCAACGGTTGCATTTTTTTCCCTTCAATTCTGATGTTCAGTGTGAACATTACCTGAAGCTCTTGACCTGTAGCTGCATGATTTTATGCAATGCACTGCTGCCATGTGATTGGCTGATTGAATAATTACATGAATGACCAGGAGTACAAGTATTCGTCATAAAGAGTTTGGGAAGTGTCGTTCCTGTACTTTTATTCTCAATGCTATTTTCACTTGTTTGCTTCTGTAGCATGGCAATAAAAATTCTTTGCTTTGGGTTACCTTTCTGAATGCTTGTAATACTTGAGTAGAACTGAACCATTCAAATGTGGCTAATTGTGCACTGAAGATGACATTTGAGTGCTATTAACATAGTTCGAATTACGGGGGGTACTGAGGGGTACTATACCCCCCAATGAAGACCCAGTACCCCCCAAAGAGACAAAAATATAAGTTTTGGGGGGGTCCGATATTTTTCTGACATTGTGAAAAGGAATATATAATTCAAACCAACTCCCATTCGGCATTCTTATTGTAGGAACATTTTAATGTAAATTGATTTCAGACAGACACCCCTATTGTGGACCGTACCATTTTTAGTCACCGCAGCGCTAGAACAGGGGTTTTCAAAGTGCAGGAGAGTCAGCCCCCTCCCCGCAGAGAGCAAATAAACAACAGCGCCCCCCCCCCAATGTTTGTTGTTGCTATACTTAATGTTCCATTCGTATTTAAAAAAAATGGTTGTTGTGCACTTTTTTATTTTTTTCTTTTACACATTTTAAACATCTGTGCTTTTTGAAAACATCTTTTTTTTACACATTTAAAACATATGAGCTTTATTAAAACATCTTTTTTTTACACATTTTAAACATCTGTGCTTTTTGAAAACATTTTTTTTTACACATTTTAAACATCTGTGCTTTTTTAAACATCTTGTTTTACACATTTTAAACATCTCATAGCATCGTTAGCTAGCACCTCTTGGCAGACAGCACACTGTGGCAGTGGAGCATCTTCAGATCCAGTCCATGAAAATCCAAACTTTAAATAATCGTGGTCATACTTCCTTCTTTTTTTGCTTGGCCCAGACTCTGTCTCCTCACTCACTGTAGCTTTAGGTACTAAAAATCGATCCATTTTGTCTCTGGCAAAGGCTAGCTGAAGTTCGCTAAATGTCCGCAATAGTAACTTATTCTGGTTTATTTTTCCTCACGTTGCATCCCCCCCGAAGAACTCTGGCGCCCCCTTGGGGAGACGCGCCCCACACTTTGAAAAGCCCTGCGCTAGAAGCAATAGTTTCTAGTCCACACCGTATTCAGTTGATTCATCAGATACAGTCCATGGGTTTGCAGCAATTTATACAGTCTGTGGTTTGCAGCAGAAGACGTGCATTGGTAATGTTAGTTGCTAACCAACTTTTAGCCTGTTGAAAGTGTTATTTTACAACTTTCATTTATTAAAGTGATTTGTTCTTTCAGCTCATGTCACATCTTTATACGTTGAATTACTTACCCACTGAGGCCAGAAGGCTACAGTGGATGGACGTTAACGTTAGTTACCAACGTTAGTTAGCAAGATAAGCTAAGTCTCTATTTAAATCAAGCTTATTACAGTGTGGTATAGAAACGATTCTCATTTCAAAGGAGAAGAACTCCATATGTTTCCATTCTCATTTTATCATGAATAAATTGTGCCCTTCTGAAATTCATTTGCACATAGGCCCATCCTGTGTGTGTGATTAGGCATAAGAAGTTCTGGTGTAGGCCTAGCTAAGCCTGTAAAATTACAATCAGAACCTCTGGGGACTGGGGGCAACATAAAAAGAGTCAGGTAGTAGGCTAGCCTAGGCAAAATAGTACATGGATGTTTTCTATTGTTTTTACTTACATTCCTTTTGTATTATTTTTAAGATAGTTATAGTTTCATCTGAGTACCCTGTTTGAGTTTATTCACAGAGACAGTAGGCCAAACATGAGGAAAAGAAAAGGGCCAGACATCAGGCATTTTTTTGGTGCTAAAAGAGTAAGTAGTAAATATTAGCACTAATATCTACAGACAATTACAGTACAAGTGTAGGTGCAGTTAGGTTTTATACACTGTTCATGTGAATAAAGAAAATGGGTTCCCAGCAGACAGGAGAGGCACAGCAGGACGAAAGAGAGTAAGACATTCAGCAGGACTGTTCTGCATGTGTGTATATACTGTATGTGACTCATTTGTAGTGTTGATACCCAGTTTGTTCTGACAAAGAAGGTTATCAGGTTGTACTGCTGTTTTTCTTCTGTGGTAGTACTGTATGGTTTGTCATGCTTCTTAATGACATTAAAAATTATTGTTCAGAGTTATTGTGTTGAGTTACTGACACCGACTTCCATAGACGAGACGGGACAGGACCGGGGGGCGATTGATATGATAGTGGACCATGATGGTACCCCCCAATTATGGTGGGGTAATTCGCACTCTGGCTATTAACACATCCTTGGAGCCCCTTTACAAAACATTTTTTAAGACTCCACAAAGCCACAGCCTTGTTTTTGAGGCATGTTTACTTTCACATCAATAAATTGAGCGGTACTGTGCTCTGCACATACACACACTTAAATTGTCGTTATTTTTTCATTTATCAGGTCACTGGATCATTGGCAACTTTTGTAAAATCTGAGAAATTATAAGAATAGGCTAACACTTTAAAATCAGAAATATGAACACATACATACTTGACACTATAAAAATGGCAGGTTTTAAAAATTTAAAAACGTTGGTGAATGTACAACTGGTCACTACTCAACATTCACTGAACTAACCGTGGCAGACAGAGGAAAAGCTGGTTTGGGCAGTGGTGACATTTCATGTGTAAATAAAGCTCCCCTTCCTGCCACTCTTCAGGGCACGACATGGATTAAAAACCTACTTAGCACTCAGATCTCACGAGGCCTTGATCTTCTCTTGCCTTGATGCAGACTGCAGTGCAGCTCTATCTTTGTGCTTTCATTAACCTTTTTGTTGATTAAGATAAAAGGCAAACATCCCTAGGCTGAAACCTCTCTCCTTATCGAGAGGTGGGGGAAAATGATGACATTTAAATTTTTATGTTGTGTGTCTTTATTTTCAGGAAAACATGCCATAAGTAACAGAGAGCTTAAGACCATATGTATAGGGGCATACATTGTGAATGTTGATACACAATTGCTTTTTTCCTGGACCGCTAACTAGAATTAATAATTAGAGTGAAGTCAAAATTAATCTTTGAAGACCAGGAATGAAAGTGCAAGAGTCGTGGGTATTTTTTTCTTTCTATGGGATATTATGAGCATAATGATGGGGACAATGGCTGAATCATGGTGTTAATATAAGGCACTTAAGTGCATGGAAAAAAAATATCTAGAATACTATTTTTTTCCATCTGGATCCTTCAAAGTTATGCAGAGTCCATAATGTTTCAGCTGAGACTTTAACTTCAGAGATGGTTCCTAAAGGAGTGGAACCCTGATAAGAAGCTAGCAACCCTTAATTTTCCAAGGAAGAACCCTTTGAAGGACCCTCCCCCCCCCAAGTGTGTCATAATTCTAGAGGGATTATTATTTTTTTTTTTTGTAGTTACCTCAACACCAAACAGCATTTTTTATTAGGGTAAAATTTAAAATGATTAAAATCTCATTTTAAATTTAGTTTTAATTCAAATTAAAATAATTTCAGGTTATGGATTAAGATTCCTGAATGTCATTTGTGATTAAGAAAATTGTCTAGAGAAACAGTTGGCTAAATTGCCCAGACTTTGTGTAAAAGCGCATGCAAAGTTTATTAAAAAAAAACAGCTGAGGTGGAAAAAGTAAGCTGATTTGTAAACTGGGTCTATGGATCACATATCCTTTGAACAAAATAGCATATCTTGTCCATTTTCTATGTTTGCCTAAATGAATATGTAACTTGAGGTCTTTCCATCCAAAAAAGGGAGAAATACAGGGCTGAGTTAGTGAGATTTATTTTGCACCCACAGTACGATTTAATGCAGATTGAATTTCACTCATTCATGCTCTTGCAAATAACAAATTGCACAATATTTCAACACATCACATATCCAATTAATCTATGTTATATTTGAGACACATTTACACATATACATGACAAGTTTCTACTTCACTCTTTCTTCTGGGATCCAAACTTGATTCCAAGAAAAATTATCACACATTAAACCTCATCTCATCTCATTATCTCTAGCCGCTTTATCCTGTTCTACAAGGTTGCAGGCAAGCTGGAACCTATCCCAGCTGACTACGGGCGAAAGGCGAGGTACACCCTGGACAAGTCACCAGGTCATCACAGAGCTGACACATAGACACAGACAACCATTCACACTCACATTCACACCTACGGTCAATTTAGAGTCACCAGTTAACCTAACCTGCATGTCTTTGGACTGTGGGGGAAACCGGGGCACCCAGAGGAAACCCACGCGGACATGGGGAGAACATGCAAACTCCGCACAGAAAGGCCCACGCCGGCCACGGGGCTCGAATCCGGACCTTCTTGCTGTGAGGCGACAGCGCTAACCACTACACCACCGTGCCGCCCCACACATTAAACCCTCATTTTAAAATGGTTTGCTGTTCCTACTTTGACGGTATTTGCACAATTCCTTGTAAAGAACTGCTACATAGTCAGTAGCTACACTCACAATTTATCAAATTGCAGCTGAAAATTAGACTCTATTTGGTATCCTATGAAATTAATTTGGGCCCAGATGTGGCCTGTGATATCAATCATCCTTATCATTTTCACAGAAAGAATAGCATGAAAAGAAAGAACTGGAGACCAGAGGTTTCAACTGTGATACATGGAACGTGGGGTGAATGCGTCACATGGTGAGTGGTAATGCCAGTTTGACGGAACATGGATTGATTACCTTACTGACGAGGAAGGGTCCTACGTATCTGGGAGCCAGCTTGCGGGAGACGGTTCTGAGAGGCAGATGGCACGTGGAGAGCATGACTTGCTGCCCCACCTGGTAGGTGGGCGCCTTAGAGCGGCGTTTGTCAGCCTGCCTATTGGATACTAGGGTGGAGCGTAAGAGTCTTCTCTGGGTCAACGCCCACGTCCTCCTGCAGCAGCATATGAAGGTCTGGGCTGAGGGTACGGCAACCTCCTCCTCTTGGTTGGGGAAGAGTGGTGGTTGGTAGCCTAGGGAGCACTGGAAGGGCGAGAGACCTGTGGCAGATGAAGGCAGAGTGTTGTGAACATATTCAACCCAAGGTAGGTACTTACTCCAAGAACCGGCATCCCTGGAAGTCATGCACTGGAGTGCCACTTCCAAGTCTTGATTTGCCTGTTCCGCCTGGCCATTGGTCTGAGGGTGGAACCCTGATGAGAGACTATAGGTGGCCCCAATGAGTCTGCAGAAGGCCCTCCAGAACTGTGCATTGAGGACCCCGGTCGGAGATGATGTCAGAGGGGAGTCCGTGTATGTGGAAGATGTGGAGGATGTGTAGTTTGGCAGTTTCTTTAGCTGTGGGAAGCTTAGGCAGAGGGATGAAGTGGACTGATGTAGAGAAATGGTCAATGACTGAGAATGCATGTGTTGCCACCTGAGTTGGGGAGTCCTGTGATGAAGTCCAGGGCAATGTGTGACCAGGGTCAACAAGGAGTCGGGAAGGGTCTCAGCAAGCCGGCAGGGGGTTGATTGGCTGTCTTGTTCCAGACACACGTATCACAGGCTACCACGAACTCCTGGATGTCTTCCTTGATCAATGGACACCAGAAGCATTGTTGAATGAGTGCCAGGGTTCGAGCAGCTCCCGAGTGACAAGCCAACTTGGAGCCATGACCCCACTGCAGCACCTGGGTTTGCACAGAACAAGGACCAAACAGATGCCTATGTGGTATATTGCTAGAGTTACCAGCCCCAGGGTCCTGCTCCAGGGCCTTCTGCACTAAATGTCTCTACCTCAAGTAGGACGGTCCCCACCAGACAGTGTGGAGGGAGGATGGTTTTGGGCATTATAGACTCCTCCTGGCAGGAAGAGAATATCCTGGACAGGGTGTCAGGTTTGTCATTCTTGGAGCCTGGGCGGTAGGAGAGTGTGAACCGGAATCGGGAGAAGAAGAGAGACCATCGGGCTTGACGTGAGTTGAGATGTTTGGCAGACTTGAGGCATTCTAGATTTTTGTGGTCAGTCTAGACAATAAAGGGGAGATCCGACCCCTCGAGCTAATGTCTCCACTCCTCCAAGGCCAGCTTGACAGCCAACAGCTCTCTGTTGCCGATGTCGTAGTTCCGCTCAGCAGGGGACAGCCGGCGAGAGAAGGAGGAGCAGGGGTGGACCTTGTTGTCATTGGCCCTCTGGGAGAGGACGGCTCCGACCCCAGACTCGGAAGCGTCGACCTCCACACTGAACTGCTTGGCCAGGCTGGGTATGGTGAGGATGGGTGCTGTGGTGAACTTGCATTTGAGCATGGTGAAGGCTTTCTTTGCTTCCTCCCCCCACTTGAACGGGCTCAACGCCGTGAGAGGACCAGCCACCGTGCTGAAGTCGTGGATGAAGCGCCTGTAGAAATTAGCGAATCCCAGGAAATGCTGGAGCTCTCACCACGAGGATGGGGTGGGCCAGTCAGCGACTGCCTCAAGCTTGAGGGGGTCCATCTGGATCCTCGCTGGGGAGATGATGAACCCCAGAAATGAGATGGTGCTCTGGTGGAACTCACTTTTTTCCACCTTGACAAACAGCTTATTCTCTAACAGGTGCTGGAGGACCTGGCGGATGTAACCCCGATGTTCTTCCAGGGAGCGGGAGAAGGTCAGGATGTCATCCAGGTAGACGAAAATGAAGCTGTTGAGATAATCCCTTAAGACGTCATTCACGAGTGCCTGAAAGCGCATTGGTCAGGCCGAAGGGGACCACGAGGTACTTGTAGTGACCCGTGGCGGTGTTAAAGGCCGTCTTCCACTTGTCTCCTTCCCTGATCTTGACGAGATGGTAAGCATTATGTAGATCCAGCTTGGTAAATACCTTGGTTCCCTGAAGTAGTTTAAAGGCCGTGGTCATGAGCAGTAGTGGGTAGCAGTTCTTGACTGTGATGGCATTGAGACCTCGATAATCAATGCAGGGGTGGAGCAACTTGTCTTTTTTTCTCCACAAAGAAGAATCCTGCCCCTGCTGGGGAGGAGGGGCAGATGATCCCAGCTGCCAAGGACTTGGAAATGTACTTCTCCATGACTTGCCTTTCGACAGGAGAGAGAGAGTAGAGTCAACCTTTGGGTGGTGCCATCCCAAGCAGGAGGTCGATTCCACAGTCATAGGGTCTGTGAGGAGGGAGGGACACTGCTCAGGTCTTACTGAAGACAAGCTTTAGACAAGGCCGGAAAACCATACTGGGTGCCCGTGATCTTCGGGCCCTTAGATGGCACTGCATCACATACAGGCATGCTTCTGTATTGGAAATCACAAAATGGGCTCAGGAATATTTCCAGAGAACATTATCTGTGAACACAATTCACCGTGCCATCTGCCGTTGCCAGCTAAAACTCTATAGTTCAAAGAAGAAGCCATATCTAAACATGATCCAGAAGCGCAGACGTCTTCTCTGGGCCAAGGCTCATTTAAAATGGACTGTGGCAAAGTGGAAAACGGTTCTGTGATCAGATGAATCAAAATTTGAAGTTCTTTATGGAAATCAGGGACGCCGTGTCATTCGGACTAAAGAGGAGAAGGACGACCCAAGTTGTTATCAGCGCTCAGTTCAGAAGCCTGCATCTCTGATGGTATGGGGTTGCATTAGTGCGTGTGGCATGGGCAGCTTACACATCTGGAAAGACCCCATCAATGCTGAAAGGTATATCCAGGTTCTAGAGCAACATATGCTTCCATCCAGATGACGTCTCTTTCAGGGAAGACCTTGCATTTTCCAACATGACAATGCGAAACCACATGCTGCATCAATTATAGCATCATGGCTGCGTAGAAGAAGGGTCCGGGTACTGAACTGGCCAGCCTGCAGTCCAGATCGAAAACATTTGGCGCATCATAAAACGGAAGATCGACAAAAAAGACCCAAGACAGTTGAGCAACTAGAATCCTACATTAGACAAGAATGGGTTAACATTCCTATCCCTAAACTTGAGCAACTTGTCTCCTCAGTCCCCAGACATTTACAGACTGTTGTAAAGAGAAAAGGGGATGTCTCACAGTGGTAAACATGGCCTTGTCCCAACTTTTTTGAGATGTGTTGTTGTCATGAAATTTAAAATCACCTATTTTTTCCTCTTTAAACGATAAATTTTCTCAGTTTAAACATTTGATATGCCATCTATGTTCTATTCTGAATAAAATATGGAATTTTGAAACTTCCACATCATTGCATTCCGTTTTTATTTACAATTTGTACTTTGTCCCAACTTTTTTGGAATCGGGGTTGTACATACGAGACGTTTTGACACTGTCTGTGGCTGAGAATGGAGTTTAAAAAGGCAGCGATGATGATCAGGAAGTGAATGCAGGTGAGTGCTCACTGAATGGGGAAGCAGGCAGGATGGAATTCCCGTCCCGGATCAGGATCGGAGCTGACGTGGAAGATCCGCAAGCTCAGGAGCGGATGTCCGGGGCGGAGTGTCACAATAACATACAGCAGGGTTGAGATGACTCTATAGGGCAGGGGTGTCAAACCTGATCCATAAAGGGCCATGTGGCTGCAGGTTTTCATTCCAGCCATGCAGCAGCACCCTGATTTGGCTTATTCAATCAACTGACACACCCACCCTTTAATCAAGGGTAGGTGTGGCTGCAAGTATTTGACTGTGTGAAGACAGTTCAGTTGACTGAATGAGCCAAGTCAGGTGTGCTGCTGCATGGCTGGAATGAAAACCTGCAGCCACAAGGCCCTTTATGGATCAGGTTTGACACCCCTGCTATAGGGCATGTTTCAAGAACTTTAAAAGGCTTTGTGTATCTGATGAACTCATCTCATCTCATCTCATTATCTCTAGCCGCTTTATCCTTCTACAGGGTCGCAGGCAAGCTGGAGCCTATCCCAGCTGACTACGGGTGAAAGGCGGGGTACACCCTGGACAAGTCGCCAGGTTATCACAGGGCTGACACATAGACACAGACAACCATTCACACTCACACCTACGGTCAATTTAGAGTCACCAGTTAACCTAACCTGCATGTCTTTGGACTGTGGGGGAAACCGGAGCACCCGGAGGAAACCCACGCGGCCACGGGGAGAACATGCAAACTCCACACAGAAAGGCCCTTGCCGGCCCCGGGGCTCGAACCCAGGACCTTCTTGCTGTGAGGCGACAGCGCTAACCACTACGCCACCGTACCACCCGCATATGCACATGTAGGCTATATCTCTAAAATTGTATGCACTATAGCATGAACTTAAAAAATAGATATGTGACCTCAACATAGCCTAGGTCAGAATCAACCTTACTAACCATTCCCCACAGCTGAATGAATAAAGCAAGAAGATGTGTACAAAAGTGAACACTTTAATGGAAGGTGCAACAAGCTGTTCAATATGGCCAAACTGTCAGAATGGTATGTTAAACAGAAACAAAAAGAGACAAGTGATTTGAGAATATATACTACGGAAGCCGAGAGAGGCCCTTCATATAATCCTTTTTTTATTCACCTTGTTATCCCGAGATAACGACATAATTAATTCAGGATCTCGAGAAAACAACACAACTAATTCGAGATCTCGAGAAAACAAAACCGTTATTCCAAGATCTCGAGGAAACAAAACAATTATTCCGTGATCTCGAGTAAACAGCTGAGAAATGGTTCATTCAGGTGTGCCAAGAGACTTGTGATATGCGACTTTGGGCCTATTTCTCATTCTGTATAGATGCAACTTTGGTCATTAGAATGTCTGGAATAATCGATCACCTAATAAGGCAATATTTTGATCAGGGGTTGACACAGGGAGAGATTGCATTAAGTCTTTTAATAAGGGATAATTTCAAAATTAGCCCGCGGCACCTCCGCAGAAGACTGGCCCGGCTTTGTCTCTACCGACGGAGATACAGTGATCCAGCTGAGATCATGAAATAATTGTTTTGTTTTCTCAAGATCTCGAAATAACGGTTTTATTTTCTCGAGATCTCGAATTAGTTGTGTTGTTTCCTCGAGATCCTGAATTAATTATGTCGTTATCTCGGGATAACAAGGTGAATAAAAAAAGATTATATGAAGGGCCTCTCTCAGCAGTAAAGGAGGAGAGGGGCGACAGCCCGAGGAAAGCCCCCACAGGAGCGCACAGCATTTGCAACATAGACTACCCAACTCAGTACAAGAACAAAGCACTTACAGTGTGTGCCAGCGGCGCGGGAAGACATTGTCGGCAGGGGGTGCTGTGACGTGACCTGGGACATTTTTTTGAAGGGGGGTCTGGGGGTCCTCCCCCAGAAAATTTTGTATTTCTTAGATGCAATTTCCTGCAGTTTAACCAATCAGGCATCCGAAATCCTTTTAAGCTTGCAATTGCAATATTTCGTTAAACTGCCTACTACTTATAGGCCTAATCCATAAAAACGACGTTTTTTTTTTGAGTGATGACGGAAGAATCTGAAGCCTGTCTGTCAATGACAATTCTCAGTTAACACGATTACGAAGGACAGGTTATTTTAGAAGCAGAAGCGCACAGCTGTGGTTTAACAGTCGCAGGTTTTACATCTGCTCTAGATAAACTGAAGGAGACGCGGATTCCACCCGATTACAGCCTTACATACCCAGATCCAGTCAAGCGAGTGTGCATTTCAAATACAGTAGTTAGTCGCACGCACGCACGCACACACACACACATGAAACAGAACAACACTCTCGCTGGAACAACACAAACACCATGGTTCTCTCAATCAACATGAACCCACTCATCCTACTACTATGGGTTAGTGACACTAACTTAGGCAGCTGGGCCATAGAAGGTTCACGCTGCATGCTGCATGCTACACGTTCACGTGAAGAACCGGACCCTGGGCCATTAAACTTCATGCTTGGATGTCCACGTGTTGCGTCTGTTCTACTTTGACCGAGTAACCAACAATATGGACTCTTCGGATGACGACGATTGCCTCATTCTGCTTTTACTGAGACAGAGGAAGAGAAAAAGGAACAGAATTTGGAGCAGAGAACACTTCCTTCTGAGAGAAACCTGTGGTGAATTTCACCGAACATTCTATAATCTGCTTGACAATCCCGATGAAGAACTATTTTTCAATTATACCATTCAATTATATTTTTTCTGAAGTTTTCCCCTGAAAGCATAGAGTTATCTCCCTAGACCCGTTCTGATTGGCTGGCGCGGCGGTGACCGCATGCATTGACTGGAATTTCCATCTTCACGCCTAGAAAAAAGTGTGCATGTTCATTTCACGCTTCACGCGTGAAGTGTGCAGCGTGCAGCGTGCAACGTGAACGCCGTTCTATGGCCCAGAGCAAGTCATGCTACGTTTGTCCACTTTTCTTTACACGCGTGTAGCATGTAGTGTGCAGCATGCAGCGTGCAGCGTGAACTTTCTATGGCCCAGCTGCCTTAGTGTTCTATTGCAAAAATCACTCATAAAAGTGATGCAGCGGCATTTCACACTCTCCATTAAGAAAAGTAAAAGTAAAACATGATGAGCATGGACACACCGTTTTAAACGAACATTTTTTAAGACTGTAGTTACATCTGAGTCAACTTCAAAGCACGATGCTAGCAACACCTGCACTTGTTCAAGACATACCAAATAGGCTCAAGTGAACACGACACAGCGGGCAAAATTAATAACCAAATGGCCTTACCTTAAAACGCTGTCTTGATCATATGACTTCTCGCAATTATTCCACTTAAATCCACACGGTTCTCTTCTGAGACATAGTAACTATTAAGTATCAACTAACTAACTAACTAACTAACTAACTAACTCTTACTCTTCTCTACAGACGGTCGACTCGTACTCGCTTCCTGTTGTAATTTCGCACGCTGAAAATCTGAACGTCAACGTCACGACAAAAAAAATTCTGATGGTCCACTAGGCTACATATTAAGTTATAAGTTTTAATTAAATCCTTTTTTAAATAACTAAAATGTAGCCCTCATCATCCTACATCTAAAATATGACATATAAAATCAGCAGAGCCAAATGAAAACAAATAAATAAACAAATATATTTTCACGTAAGTTTTGTGTTCATGTCAGTTTTGAGGGTCCACCACCAGGGGGTGCTGCCGCACCCCCCGCACCCCCGGTTCCTGCGCCGGTGGTGTGTGCAGTAGGCTTCGTGCGCATTGTTCTGCACCTCTCGGAGGAAGGGGTAGGTGCCCTGTAAATCTTTGGAAAAGGTACATTTTCTTTTCGGCAAAATTGCTGCGGCATTACTGCTGCTAGACAAAGAACATTCGCGCCAGTTAATGTTTATTTTATTGTTGCATGGCAACCCGTTCTGTTGTCTGGAATAATGTGGCTAAATAAACACCCATGCCACAGGGCCAGGGGGCAGTAACCAGGAAAGTTTGCGATTCCTGTCAATTCATCAAAATAGTAAATGCAGACATTTCTCCGCTAATGATCCCCACGCTGCTCAGTCGCAAACGTCGCGAGTGGCGAAAACCAGGACATATCCGTGTCCCGACAGACTTTTGTCGGGACTCGGGACACACAACCCCAAATCGGGACTGTCCCGGTAAAACCGGGACGTCTGGTCACCCTAGTTTAGCCTGTTGCTTGAATTTATTAGTTGTCCTTAGTCTTTTATCCTTTTCACTGATAGCAATTCTGAAGTTTTATACAAGGCTAAATAATGGCAACCAATAGGCACTTTCACTTTCAGTGCTGGAGCTGGCAGGAATGAGTGGCTCATTGTGCCATATGCATTGTGCGCAGCAAGCGCGCAACAGCCAGGAATTTATTCGGGTTCACCTCCAAAACTAAGTTGCTCGTAAAACTACAACCTTTTCTGGCTCTAACAGTACCAATTATGACCATGTAGACCCTTGCTATTTTTTTTTAATGGCAATTACCGTAATTTATTTTTTACTAAAATCACAGCATCTCTGAAACCATAAAATATATTTTTTCAAAATTCCAAAACTTATAATCATCTTCCTGTCACACCTACGCGCTGTGGTGCATGCATCAGTTGGACTGCTGGGTGCGCCCCAGACCGCACACGCACTGAGTGGACTCTCGCATGTGCGCCGTTAACTATGCACATCTGCACAAGATGACAGCGCAATCAGTGCATCTACCGGTATGGTATACAGTATAAAGACTCTGGAAACACATTCACTGAGAAGTATTGCGCTACGTTACATACACATTACTGAGCCTTATCTCCTGTTTTCCTGATTTCTGTTTTTTTTTTGTGCTTTCGTCTTTGCCTGTGCTAATCCGCTTGTGCCTCGCCCAACCTTTTGCTTGTTTACCGATTTTGATCTCTGCTCACCGATTTGGATTGTTTGCTTGTTGTCACCTTTATAAATAAAACCACATACATCCGTCTCCAACCTTTCCCTGACACTTATGGTGTCCCTTTACAGAGGCCTGATTTTAAGGTGAATCGAACCTATTTGAAATATTAAGGTAAAGTCTCTACAATAATCATGGAATTGGTGCAAAGGAAAGGGCCATTGCAAGATTCATTTATAATCACTCTGTGATAAACTTCCCTGTATATTTCTGAATCTTGTCGTTGCCTTTTTGTCCACTGAAACATGGGCAACGTTATATTGCATCTAAAAACATGATTTCAATATCAAATAAATGGACACGCCATCCTGTTATCTCTCTCAACTAACTCATCATTTTTTTCTGGATTTATAGGCTCTGAAAGAGTCTCTCACAACATGAGCAAAATGTAAGATCATAGGTTTTGGAATTTTGAAAAAAATATTTTATGGTTGCAGAGATACAGTGAGTTTAGGAAAAAAAATAACGGTAATTGCGCACTGCCCCCCCAACACACACACACACACACACACACACACACACACACACACACACACCTCTAAATGTTGTAGCAAAAAATAGAAAGGGTCTACATGGTCATAATTGGTACTGTTAGAACCAGAAAAGGTTGTAGTTTTACAAGCAACTTAGTTTTGGAAGCGAACCCGAATAAATTCCTGGCTGTTACACACTCGCTGCGCACAATACATATGGCACAATGTGCCACCCGCTCCTGCCAGCTCCAGCACTGAAAGTGCCTAATTATTGCCATTATTTAGCCTTGTGTCTACCAAGTGAGGTTACAAAGATGACAGTTACAAAGAGACACTGCTTTATCATAACTGTGAAAGTTAAACAAATCAGTAAAAAAAAATGAATATGCAAACTATGATTTGTACAATGTATTAACTTCCTGCGGGCGGCACGGTGGTGTAGTGGTTAGCACTGTCGCCTCACAGCAAGAAGGTCCTGGGTTCGAGCCCCGGGGCCGGCAAGGGCCTTTCTGTGTGGAGTTTGCATGTTCTCCCCGTGTCCGCGTGGGTTTCCTCCGGATGCTCCGGTTTCCCCCACAGTCCAAAGACATGCAGGTTAGGTTAACTGGTGACTCTAAATTGAGCGTAGGTGTGAATGTGAGTGTGAATAGTTGTCTGTGTCTATGTGTCAGCCCTGTGATGACCTGGCGACTTGTCCAGGGTGTACCCCGCCTTTCGCCCGTAGTCAGCTGGGATAGGCTCCAGCTTGCCTGCGACCCTGTAGAAGGATAAAGCGGCTAGAGATAATGAGATGAGATGAGATTAACTTCCTGCGTTCCAGAAAACCACTTGAGCAGTTGTTGCTCTTCTTCTTCACGAGCGACTTGGCTTGCGTATTCATCCGCCTCTTTCTCCGTGGCTATAGGTTCTAAATCATCCTCAGACAACCAACCAAAGCTTGAGGACAAATTTGAAGAGCTTTCATTGTCTTTTTCAAATGAATTAGTATCAAGAACACAGAGAATAGTATTGAGGTTTTTCACCCATGTGACCAAGTCATGTGATGCATCGTTAGGCTGCCATTTTGGACATCACGACTCGAATCAGTTTGAATGCGAGGAAGGTGACAAACGAAAAACATAAAAGAAAAAGGAGCGAGATGCAGAAAACACCTTCACTATCCAGCGACGTAGGGCATTTACAGGGCGAGCAGAGGGAGAGGTATTTGCAAAAATTGAGGTTAGCAGGCTTAGAGAACGACGTTTGCCTGCTTCCACCAGGATTGTTCACTGACGTACGGAAGTACACGAAGCCCTCGTCTTTACCTGACTTCGGCCCACATGATCTGTATACCTATGTCGTTAAAAACCCATCGCCATACACAGGTATTGATCTGAAAGCATATAAGAGTTTGGATGCTTACAAATATTTTGTGTCAGGCTGGGTAACATGCCTACATCAGCGGGTCGTCCCTGGAGCCGGTGGTCGCCATCTTATTACAGCTAAGGTTTGTTCACATTTTCATTTACTTTCGGTCCTCAGGATAAACAAAATGTTATTAAATGCCATTGAAATAACTTCTTAGTCTGTTGAGACATGGCCCGTTATAAATTTGCTGTTACCAGGCGATGACCAAGAACTGTATTATTAGGGTCGGTGTCTGTGTTGTAGCAGTGTACTAGCAGCTAGCTGTTAGCACTAGCTAATGTCAACAACATAGCTAGTATGTTACTGTAGCAATGTTTACGTTCAGTCATTTGGATGACTGTTAAAACCTTTCAGTCTCAAGTTTTTCCTTTACTGTATTTACTAGTTTACTGTAATTATGATCCGGCAGCTATTTACACCGGATCTAGTGTAAATAGCTGCCGGAGCGCGCTCCGGCTTGCTCCCCCTCAAATTAAGCAGCGCGCTCCGGCTTGCTCCCGGAGTGCGCTGCTTAATTTGAGGGGGAGCAAGCCGGAGCGCGCTGCTTAATTTGAGGGGGAGCAAGCCGGAGCGCGCTCCGGAACCTCGGCCGGAGCACTCCAGGAGCAAGCCGGAGCGCGCTGCTTAATTCGAGGGGGAGCAAGCCGGAGCACGCTCTGGCAGCTATTTACACTGGATCTGGTGTCTGTAACACGTTTTTTTTTTCAAGCTGGTTCTCCCTCTCTGTCTGCAGCGTTAGTATGTAGCTTGACCTTCAAAATGGCGGACACCAGGGCGTCACGTGACCCTGTGACGTCAGGTGAAAAACCTCAATAGAGCCTGTGTGGACACAAAAGAAGGAGGTGGCGCATATGACGTCACACACGCAGCGCCACTGACCTGTAAATCGCTGCGATCTAATAATGGCAGACAAGCTTTCAGTGATTTTTGAAACAGAATTCAGATGCAAAAAACATATTTTTCGAACCAATTTTTTTTATTTATCGGTGAACTTTACAGCTTTTTTGAGCATATCACACACAGAAAACCCGGGATTTTATGATGTAATTTTCATTAGACTAGCACTTTAAGGTTGATGCTTTGATTAATTTGATCCTTATGAGGATCAGTGTCTGGATGTGAGTGTCTCCACAGGGGTTGGGGTGTGGATGTGGAGGAAGCGAGTCATATACTGACAATTGTGTGCTCATCTCTTTTAAATTGGCTGCTATACCCCTGTTGAAAATAATATACAATTTAGCACATTGTGAGTAATAATGTGCCACGTTTGCCTACCAGAAGCAGTCCAATCAGCTCTTGCATTTCACACCTGGCTCCAAGCCAGCAAGCTAGACTATTTACTCATTTAAAGTTTGAAAATAAGTTGAGACTTCTTTCAGCCTCAATGCCTCTAACGATTAGCCTCACCAAATAAACTGAGTATGAGTGTCAGGTCTCCAAATGGGAGCTTCAGAGGAAGTAAGATGGTTTGTGTAATCATGGGTTTATGTTGAAATGGAATAACCCTTATACCTTAATTGCGATCTAATGAAACCTGAAAGGAGATGGCAATTACACATATTATACTGACATTTAAAACTATACATTGTGCCACATAAAACATCTATAGGAAGCAGCTCTGCACTTCATTGGAAGTAATCTGGAAGTTAATAACTGAATAATGCAAGGAGGTGTGAAATTAGCTGACATTCAATCAAAGTATGTGGCCTACAGATGTAGTCTACATGTCTGTGGGTGACAGACCATGGGGAAAAGGATAATGCTATTTGTGTGTACATCTCATCTCATCTCATTATCTCTAGCCGCTTTATCCTGTTCTACAGGGTCGCAGGCGAGCTGGAGCCTATCCCAGCTGACTACAGGCGAAAGGCGGGGTACACCCTGGACAAGTCGCCAGGTCATCACAGGGCTGACACATAGACACAGACAACCATTCACACTCACATTCACACCTATGGTCAATTTAGAGTCACTAGTTAACCTAACCTGCACGTCTTTGGACTGTGGGGGAAACCGGAGCACCCGGAGGAAACCCACGCGGACACGGGGAGAACATGCAAACTCTACACAGGAAGGCCCTCGCCGGCCATGGGGCTCGAACCCGGACGTTCTTGCTGTGAGGTGACATAGCTAACCACTACACCACCGTGCCGCCCATATATATATATATAAAATCAGAGCTACCACAGAATGAGATTTCCTTTCCATGAGGGCGTGTATTAGGCAAAGAGCAAAGAATGTACAGTGCACTCCAGAACTTTTTGCAGCCTTCATAAAAATGAACAAAATGATTGCATAAACTATACCTAGATTGAAGTGCTATTAATTTAACCATTCTGAATATCACTGGGCGGCACGGTGGTGTAGTGGTTAGCGCTGTCGCCTCACAGCAAGAAGGTCCGGGTTCGAGCCCCGTGGCCGGCGAGGGCCTTTCTGTGTGGAGTTTGCATGTTCTCCCCGTGTCCGCGTGGGTTTCCTCCGGGTGCTCCGGTTTCCCCCACAGTCCAAAGACATGCAGGTTAGGTTAACTGGTGACTCTAAATTGACCGTAGGTGTGAATGTGAGTGTGAATGGTTGTCTGTGTCTATGTGTCAGCCCTGCGATGACCTGGCGACTTGTCCAGGGTGTACCCCGCCTTTCGCCCGTAGTCAGCTGGGATAGACTCCAGCTTGCCTGCGACCCTGTAGAACAGGATAAAGCAGCTAGAGATAATGAGATGAGATGAGATGAATATCACCGTGTTTCACTTCCTACACCCACAGAATCACTTTCTTTGCACAATTCATCAGCATCTGTTTGTCTGGAAACTTTATGTACTTCACCTAATTTTTACTACAAGCGCTTATGACTATTTTAGTTTTATTTGAGTATTTTTATAAGCACTAATACAGCACTTATTCTGGAGTAAGATGTATGGATGCTTGCATATTTTATCAGTATATCAATAAAAATATAATTATTACTTACAAATGAAAAAGCAGGATACAGCTGAAGGCATGGCTGCTCCGTTTGCTCAGGAAGAATACACCAAGAACATGCAGGTTTGGATGAAGTTCCTCCTGAAGCTTCAGTACCGTGTTGTCTTTCTGCAGCAGGTCTGTGTCTGAACACATAGAAATCAGAATCAGAATGAGTTTAATTGGCCAAATATGATTCACTTCTGTGGGATCTGACTTGGCAGTTGCTCGTGCAATGAATGGAATAGGAAAAGAACAGCAGTTTTATAGTGGCACAGCACAAGACAGTGTTGCTTTTCTCTTTTTATTTGTCTCTGTTTGATAGCTGCTGCTAGTGACAAGTACATTTCGGACAATAAGTGTGCAGAATGGATGGGTCACGGAGTGAAACACCTCTATCTGGCAGCATGAGCGCCATGGACGAGTAGAGCCATCCTTCAGCTGCACACATCACTCTTCATCTGGCGCTGTGGCCGTGTTTAACCACTTTTATGGGGTAAATAATGAATCAGGGAGCAGATAAATGAGAGGAGTGGTGAGAACATGGAGAGGACAGATGAATATGGATGGAGATAAGGGAGAAAATGAGGAAGGCTGTCAGAACATTGAGAATAATTCATACTCCGGCATGAGGGGGCTAGGAAACGCAAGAGAGGTCTGTTTATGTTCCTGGATTCTGCTCCATGTTTTCTACTTCCTGTCTTGTTACTGCTTCATCTCTGTCCTGATCATTGGTGTCACCTATCTGGGAATTTTCTTCATTTTGTCCTATTAATCTGTCCATATGTTTGTCCTGTGTCCTTGTGTAGTCATGTATATTTTGGTATAACTGCAATTCCAAGATGTTTTATTTATTTATTCTTATTTTTTTCCTAGTGCTTTTGTTTTCTAGTTCTTAGTTCCTTGATTTTATATATAACAAATTCATAGCCTTTAGCTTCACACTACATACAACCATGAGCTTTGGACAACCTTTGGACTACAATTTGTAAACTTGGATTTTGCAAACAAAAACACTAAGTAAGCGTTACAGTGTCTTGCAAAAGTATTCCCCCCCTTAGTGTTTGTCCTGATTTTTTGCATTACAAGCTGGAATTAAAGTGGATTTTTGGGGGGTTAGCACCATTCAATTTACACAACATGCCTACAGCTTTAAATGTGCAAATTGTTGTTTTATTGTGACACAAACAATAATTAAGATAAACAAACAGAAATCTGGAGTGTGCATAGGTATTGACCCCCTTTTGTATGAAACCCCTAAATAATAGCTGGTCCAACCAATTCACTTCATAAGTCACATAATTAGTTGATTAAGATCCACCTGTGTGCAAAGTGTCACATAATCAACCTGTTCTGGAAGGACCCCGACTCTGCTACACTACTAAGCAAGCAACATAAAAACCAAGGAGTACTCCAAACAGGCCAGAGACAAAGTGTGGAGAAGTATGGATCAGGGTTGGGTTATAAAAAATATCCCAAACTTAATATTCCAGGGAGCACCATTAAATCCATTATAGCTAAATGGAAAGAATATGTCACCACTACAAACATGACAAGAGAAGGCCGACCACCAAAACTCACAGACCGGGCAAGGAGGGCATTAATCAGAGATGTAACAAAGACACCAAAGATAACACTGAAGGAGCTGCAAAGATCCACAGCTGAGATGGAAGTATCTGTCCATAGGACCACTTTAAGCCATACACTCCACAGAGTGGGGCTTTCTGGAAGAGTGGCCAGAAAAAAAAAAAAAAAACAACATTGCTTAAGAAAACATGTTTGGAGTTTGCCCAACAGCATGTGGCAAACTCCCCAAACACATGGAAGAAGATTCTCTGGTCAAATTAGACAAAAATTTATCTTTTTGGCCATCATGGGAAATGCCATGTGCAGCGCAAACCCAACACCCTGGGAACACCATTCCTACAGTGAAGCATGGTGGTGGTAGCATCATGCTGTGAGGATAATTTTTCATCTGCAGGGACAGGAAAGCTGGTCAGGACTGAAGGAAAGATGGATGGCACTAAATACAGGGCAATTCTGGAGGAAAACATGTTTGAGTCAGCCAGAGGTTTGAGACTGGGACAAAGGTTCATGTTCCAGCAGGACAATGACCCTAATCATACTGCTAATGCTACACTGGCGTGGTTTAAAGGGAAACATTTAAATGTCTTGGAATGGCCTAGTCAAAGCCCAGACCTCAATCCAATTGAGAATCTGTGGCATAACTTGAAGATTGCTGTACACCAACGCAACCCATCTAACTTGAAGGAGTTGGAGCAGTTTTGCCTTGAGGAATGGGCAAAAATCCCAGTGGTTAGATGTGCTAAGCTAATAGAGACATACCCCAAGAGACTTGCAGCTGTAATTGCATTCACTTGGGGTGGTGGAGGGCGAATACACACTCCAGATCTCTGTTTTTTTTTTTTTTCAGTTTAATTATTGTTTGCGTCACAATAAAACAACAGCTTGCACCTTTAAAGTGCAAAGTATGTTGTGTAAATCAAATGGTGCTAACCCTCCCAAAATCCATTTTAATTCCAGCTTGTAATGTGACAAAACAGGACAATGTTAGGACTTGGACTGTTTTGGCCTCTAGAGGCCGCTGTTATTTCCTTTTCGTGTCATATTTATTTTGGCCTCTAGAGGCCGCCACTGTTCCTGTGTTTTGTGTTTTTTTTTGTTAATTGCCTGTTAGTCCTAATTATCTTCACCTGTGTCCTTAATTAGTTTGTGTATTTATACCCCTGAGTTCAGTCCTCTTGTCACGGAGTCTTTGTGCTGTTATGTTTATCTCCAGTTTCCTTTGTACTGTGTTTTGTGGATCTTCTGAGCTTTTGCATTTTTGCCTTTTTCTTTTTGAATTATACTCTTTGTTTTTGTTTTTTTTTGTTTTGCCCTGGATTGTATATAGTGTACATAGTATAAATAAACCTTTTGTTACTTTTTCTACTTCCGCCTCACGCCTCTGCATTTGAGTCATTCCCCTGGTGGCCTAGTGGGGGTTTGCTGGATCATCACACCAACGAACCAGGTTCGAATCCCAGCAAAACCCTAACAGAAAGACTCCGTCTGGGCACTACGAATACCAGGTGATGCCCTTCGGACTCACCAACGCACCAGCTGTTTTTCAGGCCCTAATCAACGACGTCTTAAGGGACATGATTAACCTGTACGTCTTTGTCTACCTCGATGACATCCTTATCTTTTCCAAGACCGTGCAGGAGCACCGCCACCATGTCCGCCAGGTTCTCCAGAGGCTGCTACAGAACAATCTGTTCGCCAAGGCCCAGAAATGCGAATTTCATGTTCCCGAGGTCTCCTTTCTGGGATTTATTGTACGGACAGGCCAACTCCAAATGGACCCTGCCAAGACCCTGGCCGTCCGGGACTGGCCTACTCCCAAGTCCGTTAAGGAAGTTCAGCGGTTCTTAGGATTCACTAACTTCTACCGCAAGTTCATCAGGAACTTCAGTTCTGTGGCAGCACCCATGTCAGACCTCACCAAAGGGACAGGTGGATCTTATGGCTGGTCTCCTCAGGCAGAAAAGGCGTTCAAAGACCTCAAGGCCCGCTTCTGCACGGCACCCATTCTGGTCCTCCCGGACACCTCCCAACCATTCATCGTGGAGGTGGACGCCTCGGACAGTGGTGTCGGCGCGGTACTCTCTCAACGTTCGGAAGGAAAGCTGCACCCCTGCGCTTACTTCTCCCACCGCCTGAGTCCTGCGGAGTCCCTGTACGATGTGGGGGATCGAGAACTGCTAGCGGTCAAACTGGCCCTTGAGGAGTGGAGGCACTGGCTGGAGGGAGCGCAACACCCATTCCTGGTTTGGACTGACCACAAGAACCTGGAGTACCTCCAGCAAGCCAAGAGACTGAACCCTCGACAGGCTAGGTGGGCCCTGTTTTTCAGTCGGTTTGACTTCACCCTCTCATACCGTCCCGGCTCCAAGAACACCAAACCTGACGCTCTGTCCAGGCTGTTCTCTGCCACTAACAGGGAGAATGAAGTCGGGCCTATTATCCCGGTGTCCCGGATTGTGGCCCCTGTCCGCTGGGGTACTGAGGAGGCTGTTCGACGAGCCCAACGCCAGGACCCCGGTCCTGGGACGGGGCCACCGGGCCTCTTGTACGTCCCACATCAAGCCCGGGCCAAGGTTCTCCAGTGGGGTCACTCTTCCCCTCTCACCGCCCACCCGGGAGCTCGGAGGACCCTGGACTTCCTGAAAAGACGCTTCTGGTGGCCTAACATGGAGCAGGAAGTAGGGTCATTTGTCCTGTCCTGTGAGGTTTGCACCAGAACCAAGAACCCACGACAGCGTCCCCAGGGTCTCCTGCATCCTCTGACCATTCCCCGGCGTCCCTGGTCCCACGTGGCAGTCGACTTCATCACAGGTCTCCCTGAGTCACAAGGTAACATGGTCATTTTGGTCATTGTTGACAGATTCTCCAAGGCCTGCCGCTTCATACCTCTGTGCAAACTCCCCTCTGCTCTTGAAATAGCGAAACTTATATTTAATCATGTCTTCCGAGTCTTTGGTCTTCCACAGGACATCGTCTCAGACCGAGGGCCCCAGTTCTCCTCCCGAGTGTGGCACGGGTTCTGCAAGGTCATCGGAGCCACTGCCAGCCTCTCCTCTGGGTTTCACCCACAGTCCAATGGTCAGACGGAGAGGCTCAACCAGGACCTGGAAACCACCCTGCAAGGCCTGGCTATGGATAACCCGACATCGTGGAGCACCTGGCTGCCATGGGCAGAGTACGCCCACAACACCCTGCAGTCATCGGCCACCAAGCTGTCGCCATTCCAGTGCCAATTCGGGTTCCAGCCACCTCTGTTCCCGGACCAGGAGAAGGACGCGGGGGTGCCCTCGGTCAACCAATATGTGAGACGGTGTCACAAGACCTGGAGCAAGGTCAGGAAGACCCTCATACAGACCTCCAGAACCAACCAGACTCAGGCCAACCGACACAGAAGACCTGCACACACTTTCCGCCCTGGGCAGCGGGTTTGGCTGTCCACTAAGGACCTTCCGCTGCGGGTGGAGAACCGCAAGCTTGCTCCTCGCTACATTGGCCCCTTCAAGGTGGTGCGCAGGGTGAACCCTGTCTCCTACCGGCTTCAGTTGCCCCGGACTCTGAGGATCAACCCCACTTTCCATGTTTCCCTGTTGCGGCCTGTACTGACGTCTACGTATGCCCCTGCCCCTAGGAACCCCCCACCCCCCCGCATCTTCCAGGGGCAGACTGTGTTCACTGTGCATCGCCTGCTTGACTCCCGCCGGGTCCGCGGCGGGTTGCAATATCTGGTGGACTGGGAGGGCTATGGTCCTGAGGAGCGCTGCTGGGTTCCTGCTCGGGATGTCCTGGATAAAGAACTGTGTCGGGACTTCCATTCGGCCCATCCGGATCGCCCTGGGAACGTCAGGAGACGCTCCTAGAGGGGGGGTCCTGTTAGGACTTGGACTGTTTTGGCCTCTAGAGGCCGCTGTTATTTCCTTTTCGTGTCATATTTATTTTGGCCTCTAGAGGCCGCCACTGTTCCTGTGTTTTGTGTTTTTTTTTTTTGTTAATTGCCTGTTAGTCCTAATTATCTTCACCTGTGTCCTTAATTAGTTTGTGTATTTATACCCCTGAGTTCAGTCCTCTTGTCACGGAGTCTTTGTGCTGTTATGTTTATCTCCAGTTTCCTTTGTACTGTGTTTTGTGGATCTTCTGAGCTTTTGCATTTTTGCCTTTTTCTTTTTGAATTATACTCTTTGTTTTTGTTTTTTTTTTTGTTTTGCCCTGGATTGTATATAGTGTACATAGTATAAATAAACCTTTTGTTACTTTTTCTACTTCTGCCTCACGCCTCTGCATTTGAGTCATTCCCCTGGTGGCCTAGTGGGGGTTTGCTGGATCATCACACCAATGAACCAGGTTCGAATCCCAGCAAAACCCTAACAGACAAACATGAAGGGAGATCAATACTTTTGCAGGACACTGGATGTCATGAGAGTTATGTCCTGTTTTATAGTATTGTGATGTAACTATTACCAAATATATTCATGATGGTTGTCTGATGTCATAATAGCTAACTCTAGTTAGCATCTCTTATTATATTGCATTACAACAGATATGATTAAATGTGTTTCATAACAAGAGTAAAAACATTTTAACCTCACAAGAGATACTATTTGACATACAGTACTGTGCAAAAGTCTTAGGCACATGTAAAGAAATGCTGTAGACCAAAAATGGCTTAAAAAATAATGAAATATTTCAACGTTAAAAAAATACTATAAACAGTAATCAGTAAGCCATAATAAATGAAACAAAGCCAATATTTGGTGTGAGACGACCCTTTGCTTAAAAAAAAAAAAAGTAGTCTCTGGCATAATTCGTGCAGTTTGATAAGGAAATGAGCTGTAGGTTTTCCTGAGCATCTTCCAGAACCAGCCACAGTTCTTCTGGACACTTTGACTGTCATACTCGCTTCTTCATTTTGCACCAAAACCCAGTAGCCTTCATTATGTTTTCTTTTTTCATCTGAAAAGTGCTCTCTTATGTAATATGCTGCTCAGATACAAACTTTTTTTATGTAACATTTAATTTTGTGCTGGAAAATGAACGTTTGGACTCTAAAATGTTTTTGTACTGACTCAATAATGTAGAAGTCATAAAACAGAAATCTATAACCAAGTTTCTATGAAAGAAAAATAGGGCGCCTAAGACTTTTGTAGAGTACGGTACCTAATGTCTCATAAAAGTTATGGATTCTGTAAGTATATTATAGCATCATAAAGGGGTTAACATAGTGAATTTACCATGTCAAAATAAGAGATGGAGACAAAGAAAGCTCTCATTACTTCTCAAAACTTTAATGGGTATTATCTCAGTTGTCCTATTGCTACTTACCAGCATTTAAAACAGAGACTTTGTATATGTCCTGGCCATTGTATAAAACACATTATGGCAGTTTTATGTGTGTATCCCATCCTATTTATCATGAAATATATGATTCAAACAGTATCATAAAATAAGAGGTCATGCCATTAAATAACGTGACAGATTTCAGGGAAATTACATAATTAGTGCAAGATTATATTTTTATACTACTGGATGTTAACTCATGGCAGCTGATGACAGCATATGACACCTTCTATAGCACATTAATGACATTATTACGTGAGTCTTGTGAACAGGATTAGTGAACTGAAAATGGGTACACTATTAATGTCATGCTGTACTAATTAGATAAAGGAATAAAGAAAAACCATTGAATTAGAAGGTGTGTCCAAACTTTTGACTGGTACTGTACATGAACATTAATACATTAATACAGAATAGCTTATTTTTTAAATTTCTAAGTCATAGAAAGCATGACAGCACGAGTCACCCACCAGAACACCATCTCAGATGAATTTTCCATCACCTGTGGACTGAAGCAGGGTTGTATTCTCGCACCAACTCTGTTTTCTCTTTATCTTGCTGTCATGCTGCACGAAGTTCCACCGGACAACCCAGGAGTGGAGATCAGATACCACTTTGATGGTGGACTGTTTAAACTGTCTCGCTTCCGCTCCAAGCATCTCACCACCACCTGCAAAGTGACAGAGTTGCAATACGCAGACGACAATGCCGCCCCGGCTCACTCAGCCCTAGAACTGCAGCAGTCAGTTGACAACTTTTGCTCTGCATACTCCTGTTTCGGTCTGACCGTTAACACTGGAAAGACCAAGATCCTGGTACAACCACCACCGCGCATGGACCCACCCGTCTGCAACGTCTTGATCGCAGGAACTAACATTGAATGTGTGGAATACTTCCCCTACCTTGGAAGCCTGCTCTCCATCCAGTGCAATTCCACCAAAGACGTCGAAAACAGGCTCCGGGCAGCACACCTCGCTTTTGGAAGACTCATCAACCATGTGTTTAAGAACAAAGACCTCAACATGAGAATGAAGATCATGGTCTACAATGCTGTAGTCATCTCCACCCTTCTATACGGCTGCGAGACATGGACCCTGTACCGCTGAGACTTAAAAAAGCTGGAGCAATTCCATCAAAAGAAGCTCCACTCCATCCTCAACATCAGCTGGCAGGACTACATTACCAACACTGCTGTCCTGGAAAGAGCAGGGGTGACCAGCATCGAAGCTACAGTCATTAAACATCGACTCAGATGGTCAGTACATGTGATCTGCATGAGTGAGATGAGGCTCCCCAGGAGAATTCTGTTCAGCAAGCTGAGCTCGGGGAAACGCCCTCATGGTGCCCCTCTGCGAAGCTACAAGGACCAGCTGAAACAAACCCTGAAGGCCACCAACATTGACATTAACACCTGGGAGGAGGCAGCTAAAATGCGACTGAAGTGGCGAAACCTCATCAGAGAGGGCACCGAGCGCTTTGAGATGGAAAGAAGATCTCAACTCGAAGCCAAGCGACAATGAAGAAAGGAGAAGGCTTCGCTACCACCACCACTCCCAACGTTTTCATGTGATAAGTGCCCCCGCCTCTTTAGAGCAAGAATTGGACTTGTGAGTCACCAGCAAGCCCATCACCATCCTTGATGACGGAAGGAAAGATCCTCAGGAACAAGAGAATGCCGACGACTTTTTAATTAACAATTAATGGGAACACTGTATTTTTATATTGTCTTATATTATATTGCTAAACTATGAAGAAATCTTGATAAAGTCATGAAGGCAAAATGTGCAGTAGCCTCTTTGTGTTACATGTGGAGTAATACCATCCATCCATCCATCCATCCATCCATCCATTTTCTGCTGCTTATCCGGGTCTGGGTCGTGGGGGTAGCAGCCTAAGAAGAGCTGCCCAGACCTTCCTCTCCCCAGCCACCTCTACCAGCTCTTCCAGGGGAATACCGAGGTGTTCCCAGGCCAGTTGAGAGATGTAATCTCTCCAGCATGTCCTGGGTCTGCCTCGGGGTCTCCTCCCAGTGGGGCATGCCCAGAGAGCCTCCCTTGGGAGATGTCCAGGGGGCATCCTAACAAGGTGCCTGAACCACCTCAACTGACTCCTTTCGATGTGGAGGAGCAGCAGTTCTACTCTGAGCCTCTCCTGAATGGCCAAGCTTCTCACCCTATCTCTAAGGGAGAGCCCAGCCACCCTGCGAAGAAAACTCATTTTGACCACTTGTATCTGCGATCTCATTCTGTTGGTCACTACCCATAACTTGTGACCATAGGTGAGAGTGGGAACATGGATAGACCAGTAAATTGAGAGCTTTACCTTTTGGCTCTTGGCTTTTGGTGGAGTAATACCATTCTTATAGAAAGCAAGCAGATACCATTATCATACTATTATCAAACTGTTAATTTTTCATATGTTTATGGAATCACAGGAGTGCCATAAAAAAGAATAAATCTGCAAAAGAATAAGAAAATAAATAAAAATAAAAGAATATGAAAATAAATGCAGAAATAAAACAAGAATAAGAAAATAAATAAAAACAAAAGAATAAGAAAATAAGTAAGAACAAAAATGAAAGAATAAGAAAATAAATGCAGAAATAAAAATAAACGAAAAAGAAAATTAATTATTTTCTTTATTACTTTTGCTATTCCCTATCGCTTTCCCCCTTTTTTCTTTTTCTCTATTGCTTTTTCATTTGTTTGACTGGCCAAGCTGTCAATCAACTGGCTTTGGTCAGGCCTTCCTGCCCAGGCTGACTAGTCAACTCCTGCAAAGATGAATCCTGCTTTGCACAGTGTGAACGTGGTAGTGGTTTGAATTGGGAGGGAAGGAGAGGATTTACTGGTCATTATCTGGTCTTATTCTTTTACAGATTGAGCATTTTTTATGGCAGTCCGATGACAGTGTTCTGTAATATAAGAAGATAATGCAAAGCTTTTCAAGCAAACAAGCAAATAAATAAACAAATTGATAAATGTTTTATATGAATGTGTATATATTATTGTGTCATGCCATTGATAGATGCAGGATTATGAAACATGTTTGTGGGGTTAACAGGGTAAAGACAAATGGGTTGACAAATTGCTATGTAAGGGAAATGTGGAATGTTTATTAAACATGAAACACAAAAAATACAAAGACTCAGCAACATGAACTAGGCAAGAGCATAACAAGAACATAGTACACATAGTGTACACAGAGACTAATGAACAACAAAGTGTGGTATACAATCATGACCTAAATAGTAAAGCTCATTAAAGCGAGCCGGCCTTTCGATTTTGTCAAATAGGTGAAATTTAGTTTCCTCTGAAATTTGGTCATTGTGATATATGATTATTTCTGTAATATCTCACAAAATATCAGGCCATTCTGTGGCTGGGAAGTTAGTTAATTTGAGGGGATTCCCGAGCAAATAATATGCATGAAATCATGCAGTCAAGCAGACAGAGGAAGTCCGTGTGCACATGTGCAGGTTTACCTTCTTTTTCTTTGGGTTTTATGGCAGCTGGCATCCAGTGTTGCATTACTGCTATCTACAGGTTTACCTTTGACCGTGCACTGACAGTTACATCATTCTGTCGCTAAAAGAACAGCTGATCACACCGAGGTGCTCGCTGACCGCCGATATTTATTAGTTTGGTCCTGCGTTTCCTTTCCTTTGCAACATAATGTCTTCTCTTCTCACTTTCCGTTACTGTAGTCGGTCTTTCACATTTCAATTTCACACTCACGTCCTTCATTTTTCTCTCCTGTTTCAAATTTGTATCCCACAATACCTTGCGCGAACGGGGAAAGCCCACCACATGGCCCTAAATTCATTAATTGTTCTATTAAAAAAAAAATACCCTAATAAAATTGGAAGTCTGTGATTCAAATTCAGTAGCTTTTGGTCCACGAAACAAAAATAATTAGGTCTCAGGGAAAATTCTTTTTATGACCTACACTTGAAAAATCTGAAAGGCAGTCTACCTTTAACAAAACAGTGAAACAGGTGCACAGTCAAATCGTGATCAGGTGGGAAACGTAGTCCAGTGCCATATTCCACACTACCATAACACAAACAAACAAACGTCAGTATGTTGGGCATTAGGGCCATAATTACGGTACCTTTCTCTACAAGGGAAAAAATCACTGACACAAAACATAAAATTTGGTTGACACAAACGCAATTAATATATTTATGGTAATGTGTTTATATTTAACCAGCGATGGATGCAAAAGTATGAAAGATGTTAGGGAGTCTTCATCTGCATACCTTTCTAACTTCATCTAAGAAATTAAAGACATAAAACAAGTGAAATGGGCTTACAACTTAATTCCTAATGGCACACTAGTTTGTACCTTTCATTAAAATGACGAATAACTTTGTAAATCGTTTGTGTCAGTCAGCCACCAATCTTGGTAATGATACTTTGGTGGAGCAATCAGACTGGAAGATTTTTTCTTTAGACATTAAAACTACTGTAAGAATGACAGGGGAATATGCATTGCAGGGATGAAAGCTACATCATTAATTTCTGAGAAGGGCCCATCTGCTCTGGAAAAAAAAATGGACAGCCGAGTAATTAAGACGGAAAGCTGCTCAATCTCAACACCTGTCTCTGGATTTCTCACTTTGAAGCAGCAAGACGAATGGGGGGAAAAAAATCGGTGAGGAAGCACAATATAGTGCCAGGAGTGTTGGTGAGAAACCTCAGAGTGCTGTGGTATGATGATAAGGCTCATTCTGATACCTTCTAATGTAGCTGAATATACACCCTTCCATTAAATACCAGTGAGGATGGCTTATGCCCATGCCAGCCTTTTCTGATTGATAAACTGGTGCATGATACTACAAATTAGCCAACACAAGGACAGTGTAGTGATGAACATGTGTCTCAGAAGACTGATATTTAATGATTATTATTCAGCTAAAACCAACAAATACGACTCTTACTCCTACTCCTATTACCTAATCCACATGTCTTTGGACTGTGGGAGGAAACTGAAGCAAACAGTTCCATGTAGGCACAGATATAATAATAATAATAATAATAATAATAATAATAATAGCAGTAATAATAAGTTATTAGGTGGCATGGTGATGTAGTGGTTAGCACTATCACCTCACAGCAAGAAGGTTCTGGGTTCGAGCCCGGTGGCCAACGAGGGCCTTTCAATGTGGAGTTTGCATGTTCCCCTGTGTCTGTGTGGGTTTCCTCCGGGTGCTCCGGTTTTCCCCACAGTCCAAAGACATGCAGGTTAGGTTAACTGGTGACTCTAAATTGACCGTAGGTGTGAATGAGAGTGTGAATGGTTGTTTGTCTCTATGTGTCAGCCCTGCGATGACCTGGCAACTTGTCCAGGGTGTACCCCGTCTTTCGCCCATAGTCAGCTGGGATAGGCTCCAGCTCGCCCGCGACCCTGCACAGGACAAGCGGCTACAGATAATGGATGGATGGATAGTAGTTGTTATTATTATTATGAAACATTTATGTTAAATTTTCCTTGAATTTATCTCAGTCATCTCTATAAGTTACTCCTGGTCAAAAGACAACAATTTCTGGATTTCAAGAACAATAATTTATTTTATTTATTTTTACTTTTTTAAAGGATGAATTGTTTTAAATTTATTTTAATTTCACATGTTCTTAGTTAAATACTGTAATTAAATAAACATATATTTAGATTAGATTAGATAAAACTTTATTGTTTCCTTTGGGCGGGTTCCCTCAGGGAAATTAAGATTCCAGCAGCATCATTACAGATAAACAGAGAAAAGAAATAGAGAAAACTTCTAGATAAATTAAAATAAATTAAGTATTTACATATACAAATCTCATCTCTAGCCGCTTTATCCTGTTCTACAGGGTCGCAGGCAAGCTGGAGCCTATCCCAGCTGACTACGGGCGAAAGGCGGGGTACACCCTGGACAAGTCGCCAGGTCATCACAGGGCTGACACATAGACACAGACAACCATTCACACTCACATTCACACCTACGGCCAATTTAGAGTCACCAGTTAACCTAACCTGCATGTTTTTGGACTGTGGGGGAAACCGTAGCATCCGGAGGAAACCCACACGGACACGGGGAGAACATGCAAACTCCACACAGAAAGGCCCTTGCCAGCCACGGGGCTTGAACCTGGACCTTCTTGCTGTGAGGCAACAGCGCTAACCACTACACCACCGTGCCGCCTCACATATACAAATATAAAAAGAATAAGATATGGGGAAGAGAGGAAGGGGGGAGGGGGAAAAAAGGGGGGAGAAGGGGGGGGGGGGCAGCGGCAGGAGAGATATTGCACTTTATATTGCACATTATATTGCACATTGTCCGGTATTGCTTATTGTTAGGCTAGGCTACTGCTCCTTCCCATCCTTTGTCCTCCTATTACCCCTCCTCCCCCCCCAGAGAGGAGTTGTACAGTCTGATGGAGTGAGGGACAAAGGAGTTTTTAAGTCTGTTTGTCCTGCACTTGGGAAGGAGCATTCTGTCACTGAACAGGCTCCTCTGGTTGCTGCTGCTGCTGATGGTGTGCAGAGGGTGACTGGCATCGTCCATGATGTTCAATAGTTTGTCCATAGACCTCTTCTCTGCCACCGGCACCAAAAAGTCCAGCTTCATGCCGACCACAGAGCCGGCTCGCCTGATCAGTTTGTCCAGCCTGGATGTGTCCTTCTTGCATGTCCTGCCCCCCCAGCACACCACGGTGTAAAACAGGACACTGGCGACCACAGACTGATAGAACATCCACAGGAGTTTCCTGCAGATGTTAAAGGACCGCAGTCTCCTAAGGAAGTATAGCCTGCTCTGTCCCTTCCTGTATAAGTGTTTGGTGTTGCAAGTCCAGTCCAGCTTGCTGTCCAGCCACAGCCTGAGGTACTTGTAGGAATCCACAGCCTCCACCTCAACTCCCTCAATCAGAACTGGTCGTGACCTTGGTCTGGACCTCCCAAAGTCAATGACCAGCTCCTTGGTCTTCAAGGTGTTGAGCTGCATATGGTTCCTGTTGCACCACACAGCAAAGTCCCTCACCAGGCTCCTATACTCCTCCTCTCTGTCGTCACTGATACACCCAACGATGGCTGTGTCATCTGCAAACTTCTGAATGTGACACAGCTCCGAGTTGTAGCGGAAGTCCGCGGTGTACAGGGTGAAGAGAAGAGGGACCAGCACCGTGCCCTGGGGTGCTCTGGTGCTGCTAATCACAGTGTCAGATGTGATGTCCTTCAGCCTGACATACTGCGGCCTGTCAGTGAGGTAGCTGGAGATCCAGGTGACCAGGCAGGAATCCACTCGCATCCTGTGCAGTTTGTCCTGAAGCAATAGGGGCTGGATGGTGTTGAAGGCACTCGAGAAATCCAAGAAGAGGATCCTCACTGTGCCATTTCCCTTATCCAGATGTGAGTGGGCTCAGTGTAGCAGGTAGAGGATGGCGTCTTCCACACCGACACCTGCCAGGTACGCAAACTGCAGACAGTCCTGGGCATGTTGTACCTGGGGTCTGAGGAGGCTGAGGAAGAGCTGCTCCAACGTCTTCATCAGATGTGAAGTGAGTGCCACCGGTCGGAAGTCGTTCAGCTTGCTGGGCCGATTCTTTTTGGGAACTGGAACGATACTTGATGTCTTCCAGAGGGTGGGCACTCTCCCCAGCTGCAGGCTAAGGTTGAAGATTTGTTGGAGTGGTTCACCCAGTTCAGCAGCACAGGTCTTCAGTAGTCAGGGACACACCTTGTCCGGGCCTGCTGCTTTCCTGGGGTGAAGCTTCCTCAGTTGACCTCTGACCTGGTCTGCAGTAATGCATGGAGGAGTCTGTGTTGAGGTGGGGGAGGAGAGGGCTGCTGTGATGACTGGGGGGAGGTGTGTTGAGGGAAGAAGGAGAGATGGCTGCAGTGAGGGAGAGGGTGGGGGGGACGTGGGCTGGTTGAACTGATTGAAAAAGTCATTCAACTCAGGCTACATCCACACGACAACGGCAACGAGATAAAAAAATATATATATATTGCATCCACATGGGCAACGGATCAGTAAAATATCAGGTACATATGGCAAAGCAACGCTTGCTGAAAACGATGCAATACACATGCCACACCTCTAGGTGCGCTGTAAGACGGTCCCATCGGAGACACCAGAATAATAGAAGAAGTAAGGACGCATGCACATAAACTATTATGCGTGAGACTTCATATTAGCCACAGTCAGAAAAATCTGTTCGTAAAATTACGTTATAATGACCAAATACAATGAAAAGTATTTTTCCAGTCTCACCTGTGAAAGGTAATCCCATGTGATCTCGTTTGGATGGCAAACCTGTTGGTACAGTTAAATGCAGCACATGAATGCGGCATCTTTATTCTCCGCTTTGCCCCATCCAATATGGCGGCGAGGATGACGTATGATTCTACGCGGAAGGCGGCGTCTTTAATGGTCCGGAATAAATTGAATGCTACATGTTGATGGATTAATTTGTTCTTCTACACCCTTTTTGAGGAATGTATTGTAGGACTTAAACCAACATCTGAAGAGGTGAGATCGCTCCTTTTTTTCCCCTATTTTTGCTGGCGGGATTGACTCTGCCCTAAGGGCTATTCTCTCTCTCTCTCTCTCTCTCTCTCACTTTGCACCATTACACAATAAATATTCACAGTGAAAATATTTTGTAAGCGCGTTTCATGAACCGAGTTATAGGATTTGTTGACAACTCGCATCGAGTTCGTTACACTTCTACCCGGCGTGAAGCACTGACAGTCATGTGGTTGTGATGTCATCATAAACAAATCCGTTCTACTCATCCAGACGACTTCACAACGGCGCCATTGCCAGATCTTTCCACTCTGGAACCCGTTCTCAAAAGATTTCGTTTTGGGGCACCCAAAACGCCGGTCCCGTGTGGACGCCAGGCCGAAACGATAAACAGTTTTATCAGATTCACCTGAATCTGTTGCCGTGTGGACAGGGCCTCATTCGCCCTCTCCACTGTCCCCTCAATGACTCTGGTCTTTGTATTGTGGCCTGTGATGGTTTTCACACCTTCCCAGACCTCCCTCATGCTGTTCTCCTTCAGCTTCTGCTCCACCTTTCTCCTGTAGCTGTCCTTAGCTTCCCTCACGCAGCGTTTTACCTCCTGCTGTGCTGCTTTCATTGCCTCCCTATCCCTGCTCCTGAAGGCGGCCTTCTTCCTGTTGAGGACAGCTTTGACTTCCTGTGTTACCCATGGCTTGTTATTAGGGTAACACCGTACAGTCTTAGCGGGGGAGACCACGTCGGCACAGAAGTTAAGGTAATCTGTCAGTGTGTCAGCCCTTCTATGTCCTCACAGTGTGGGCTAAGCAGCACATCCCAGTCCGTGATGTCATAACAGTCCCTGAGGGCATCTTCCATTTCAGGGGACCACCTCCTGATGGAGCTAGTCACTGCAGGCTGCCTTTGGACCAGGGGGGTGTACTTTGGCTGTAGACGAACCAGGTTGTGGTCAGACTTCCCTAGTGGGGGGAGGGATGTGACTCTGTATGCATCCCTCACATTAGCATACAGTAAGTCAATTGTCCTGTTGTTCCTTGTTGGACAATCCACAGCCTGGTAAAAAGCAGCCAAAGTAGAGTCCAAAGTAGCATGATTAAAGTCCCCAGAAATGATGATAAATGCCTCAGGGTGCTGTGTCTGCAGCTTTGCTGGGACAGAGTGAATCCTCTCACATGCAGCGGCTGCGTCTGCCCTCGGAGGGATGTAAACACAGATGGTGATCACGTGACTGAACTTCCTCGGCAGATAATATGGCCGCAGGCTAATGGCTAGCGGCTCCAAGTCTGGGCAACATAAAACTGTCTTTACGGAGATATGTCCTGGGTTACACCAGCGGTTGTTAACATAAATGATGAGTCCCCCACCTTTGTTTTTCCTGCATGTGTTAGTGTCTCTGTCGGCTCTCACAGCAGTGAATCCCCACAGGTCCACATTAGCATCCGGTACAAGGTGTGTTAGCCATGTCTCCATAAAGATAAATAAGCTGCTCTCCCGGTAAATCCGCTGGTTGTTCAGAGTGGAAAGCTCCTCGACTTTATTCGGCAGCGAGTTCACATTCCCCATGATAACGGAGGGAATGGATGGTTTGTAGCGCCGCCGGTTGTCCGCTAGCCTAGCCTTTAGCTTAGCTCCAGCCTTGCAGCCCCTGGGTTTCCTCCTCAGCTCGGCCGGGATGGGGTGTCGTATCCCTCCTCGTCCCATTGTTTTCAGGGCCAGCAGCTTCTCTCTCGAATAAGTGAGAAAACTGGCTCCTGGTTGCGTGTTAAAGTTAAATATATCCATGTTATATAGTAAAACACACTATGTCTTCGTAAGAAGAGCAGAAAAGTAAAAAAAGGTGGAAAAAAAGAGGTTTAAAGAGCTAAAAACTACAGAGCTACTGGAGAGGCAGCCATCTCACACAGCGCCATAGATATCGACATTTAAACAGTAAATTGCTTTAATCACTTTTTTAAGTTTGTGTGAGAATGATTTCTGTTTGTCTGTTCTTCGAGAAATTTCTGATGTTGACTGTCTGCATGGCTCTTCACCTATAATTCATCATCATATTCTTTTTATGGTTTATTACGAGTTCTTCACAAAAGCTCATTTATCCCTTCTAATAAATAATAAAACATACAAATGTGCTTGTAAAGAATAATAAAGAAAATGGTTGCTCTGCTTTCTGGCACTTAAAGTCTGTTAATGGTTGGGAGGAACATTATTTATAGTTTCCAGAAGTCAGTCAGGCAGTGCAGTCATGAACACGAGCAGGCAAGGTCAGAACAGGCAGATACTTAACCAGAAACACAGAGACAAGCAGAAAGGTCACAACCAGAATAACATAAAGCAAGAAACTAGTGTAAATAAGCTCATGTGTAAATGGGTTCAGCAATGAATGATGTACTAGTAAGACTTGCAAAGCACTGAGATAAACTGGACAACATCCTAATGAGTCCACAAATAAGTGACGGGAGCTAATGAGCAGGTGAAGGCAGAGCAGAAAGACCAATTAGAAACAGAAGGACCAATCCTGAGACTTCAAAAGGTGCAGACACTCAGTGACAGTGCCCAACTGAACATTCATTATCGATGGGTAATTAAAGAAATCAACACTTGTGGCAGATAGCAATGATGGAGAGGTGGTGGATAGTCAATGTACATTTTAGTACTTTTGGTTACTTTAAAAGTTTCAATCAACTTTACCTACTATTACAGTTTTAAAATTTACAGCTACTCGCTGTTCAATAACTCTCCCAAGACACATCTTAATTACCGGCTCTTTTTGTCTCTCATTCAAAGAAGCAACTCGTTCACAAACATCACTAATTTTTACTGCAACAAAAGTCCAAATAAAAGACTGTGATAAGAAAGTTATCCTCATGAACTATTACTACCCAATCTGCCAATTTCTAAAATTTTCAATTTCTAGTTCCCTATTAACTTTGTTATCCTGGCAAGTTAGCATGTGCCAACTAGCTGTCTAGTATTGGACACAAACAATCAAAGCAGTGGACTGACTGAAATGGGTTATAAGATAAAATATCGGTTCAGTCTCATTTACATTTACGGCATTTGGCAGAAGCCCTTATCCAGAGTGACTTGCATGAGTGCTTTGATCTCCATTAATAATTGCATCCATAAGATACTGGTAATGATGGATGTCATTTCTCTTTACTTAGTTGAGTGGTTCTTGACATAACATGGGTTACTATAGTGGTGGAATAGGGCTATTTACTGTATTCTTATTATTTACTATTTACTGTTTGATCTTAGTGGGCGGCACGGTGGGTTTCCTCCAGGTGCTCCGGTTTCCCCCACAATCCAAAGACATGCAGGTGGCTCGAAATTGACCGTAGGTGTGAATGTGAGTGTGAATGGTTGTTTGTCTCTATGTATCAGCCCTGCGATGATCTGGAGATTTGTCCAGGGTGTACCCCGCCTCTCACCCATAGTCAGCTGGGATAGGCTCCAGCTTGCCTGTGACCCTGCACAGGATAAGCGGTTACAGATAATGGATGGATGTTTGATCTCAAACACATTAAGAAGGCAAGAAATTGCACTAATTAACTTTTGACAAGGCATACCTGTTAACTGAAAAGCATTCCTCATGAAGCTGGTTAAGATAATGCCAATAGTGTGCAAAGCGTCATCAAGGTAAACACTGGATACTTTGAAGAATCTAAAATATGAAACATACTTTGTTTTTTAACACTTTTTTGTTTACCACATAATTCCATAGATGTTTCATATGTTGTATCATAGTGTCATGGTTCTGATGTCTTCAGTATTGTTCTACAATGTAGAAAATAATCAAAATAGAAAAACCTACAAATGAGTAGGTGTTTCCAAACTTTTAACTGGTACTATATGTTACAGTGCTACTGTAGTATTATGTTCTTTTCTTCACATATCTGAGCTTGTTAGGAAGTTGGGTTCTGAACACAGGGTCAGCAATTATACAGCAGTCCTGAAGCAAACAGGGTAAAAGGCTTTGCTCAAGGGCCCAAATATGGTGGATTGGCAGTGCTGGGTCTTGAATCCCTGACCTTCTGATGAGTAACCCAGAGGCTTAACCACTGAGCCACCACTGCCCTAAAAGTGATCAATCAGAATAACTTTGTATTGATCTTCAGTGACCTTTCCTGACATCAGCATCTAGCTTGATACAGATAAGAATAAAGTGCAAGTCCTCCAAATTTCTTTTTTTATTTCCCAGGTATATTGAAAGTTATTTTTTGTTTGTGCTTAATAGAGTTATTCTGATACTAATCCCATAAATTGGATTTGGCTTGATTTATTCAGTTGATAAAGCATGTAAAACAACATGCTTACTCTTGTTTTCTCTATTTAAAAATGTATTTGATATTAAGCATGAATAATCTTAATAATACTTTATTAGCAGGTTCTACTACCAATCTACTGAAGTATGTGTACTGGTTATGCCCAGGTCAGATGGCAGAAAGACGCATGCTGCGACCTGTGATCGGTCGGGTGGCGACTGATCGCAGGTGGACGCAGATGTTTTGCGTCAAACTCTTTGTTGTGGTCAGACATATTGCAAGACACAGAGTTTTTAAGCTGTTACAGCAGGACGCAACCAGCCAGAAGCAGATGCAGCTAGACGCAGGTTGACGCAGCGCACAGACCACCTTTAAAAAATATAAGGCCATAAGACTGCTTGCAGGTTGTTGTAAACTATTTTCAGGTGCAGTCTGTGTCTACCTGCGATGCATCACAGCCATCTCTAAAGACTTGTCTTCCCCTGCGTCAGCCTGTGTCTAGCTGCCACTACCTGCTTCAACCTGCGATTGGTCGCTCAAGCGTTGCACGACCACCCGCTTCTACATGCGTCAACCTGCTATTTGCACTGATTGGAAGAGAATCGCAGTTGAAATGCGAACAGATCATGATCCACTTGCATCAACCTGCCTCTACTAAAGACCCTCTGCAACACTGCCATTATCTGCATTGTCGTACATTGATGTAAGACCAGTCTTGCGTCTACCTGTGATTTTGTTATGTTCAGTTTTAAACTGAAAACTAGTTGCAGCCTGCCGTATGACCTGGGCATTACTTATTCAACACTGATTACCATTACCATGCAGTATTAACACACAGTTCAAAACCATGGCATATCAAATGCTATGGCCTAGTCCAGGAGTCGTCAACTGGCAGATCATGGACCAGGTGCATTCCTGCTAAAGAATTTCAGCAGACCAAGCCAAATACTTGAAGAAATATGATAGCAGAGCTGGTAAACATATGAAAAAAAAACCTGCCAGTATTTCAGTGAATTTTCTAAACTTGAATTAGCTGGGCTTCAGTAGCAGAGCCTCTGTTATGACAGCCCTCAGTTACAGATTCTCAGCTCATGTGTATTCATGTAAATTATTTAGGCAGCTTATCAGACCAGGGAGTAGCTACTGGGCCAGAAACGTTAGCTCAGAAAGGGGTGACTTTTCGCAGACTTTCATAGATTTTTCATTTTATGTTTTGATGACATGGAAAAAAAAAATTCGATGATGAAAATGTTTAAAAATGAATGGACAAAAAGGTGTGTGTTTTTCTACCTGTGTCAAATTAAAAACTGATGCGTCTTGCTCCTCTGTCCATGGCACTAGTCAAAGTGGTAACGTGAAGTATCGCTAAAAAACAAAATGTGACCACTCTGAATTATCTTAGAGTGAGTGTCCACATAGCATTTTTTTCTGCATGCCAGTGTCTTTTTTTCAATTGTTCCAAATGAGGAGAGAGTGCGTGCAGCCGCCTAGAGAAAAGGCACTGCACCCAGTGCATTTTTTCCCCCAGAGCGTACTGCCATTTTGTGTGGCCACTCAGAGTGTTTCCAGTTGAAAATCTCTGAACTTTTCAGAAAGAGCTGGTGTCATCACTGTCGCTCCTTTTCAGGCAATCAATCAAAATAGAACTTGTCACCTTGGTAACCAAGAAAATGGAGGTGAAGTTTGTTCTGGCCATGTCTTTCTATCCAGAGCTGTCAGAATAAAAAAAAATAGATAATAAAAAGCAAAGATACAATACTAGTCTATTGTGCAACGGCGGGTGGAATGGTAATATGTTGTCAAGGTTTTGTTGTCATATAAACAAAGCCCACAAGGAGTGGCTTTTTTTTTTGATGAAGCGTTGGGATGAAGCCATTGCTTTTCTGCCAGAGAAAAATGCAAAATGGACATATGCCTGAAGTGCTCCCCAGGGCCCTGCAAGCACTTTTTGGCCACAGAAAAATTGACACATGCCTTTATTTATGCCTATAAATAAGCATAAAAGGTAACTTTTATTTTAAGCATTAAAAGGTAACTGTTGCTGACATTCCAAAGACATGCAGTTAGGTTAACATGGGACGGCCTTGGGCTGAAGTACCCAAGAGCGGCAGTGCGCACGTACGCAGCGGCTTTGCTCTCCTATGATGAACTAAATTTCATTGTACATTTGTGCAGTGACAATAAAGGCATTCTTCTTCTTCTTCTTCACGCATGATAGTTGCTTATTTGGACCTTTGTAAGCAAAAACATTCATTGGACCATGACACATGTTTTGCCTAAACTGCTAAACCACCATATTCTTACAAAAACCTTCCCAAGATTTTGCATAAGCTAATTCATATGAGAAATTAGAACTAGTTAAACAAAAAACAGTGGTTACAGCTTTCATATGGTTTCTTTTTGATAATTTTGAATTAAATCTGTCTGATAAATTTCAGAAATAAAGATCAGAGGTGGATTTCCCAAAAGCCTCTTAAATCTAAGAGTGTTTTAACTAGGAAAGCAAGCATTCAACTTGCTGCATGCTCTACTACACTGTAAGAAGTGATTTTGGAGAGTGGTAAATATAATCTATACAAACCAGATAAAATTTACTCGATTATTGCAGTCAGCCAAGGAATTATAAAGTAATGGGTAAATTATACATATGCTACCTATTCGTTAACAGTAACAACCGTTACATGGAAAAATACGGTAAAATATACCCCAAAGCCGTGAGTCCTGTGCTCCAAATTGCGCATGCGTCAGACCGTGCGTTTGAGTGAGCGGGACAGGGAACTCTCGGACTGCCATCTTCCTCTCTCCGGCTGTTAGTTTAGTGAGTTATAAAACAGGTTCATTACTTGAAATGTTGTGTGAAGCTGTTGTACTGCACTTTATTTTGTGTTTTTTGATCATTTGGTGCATCATTGCTGCATATAAACAAGGCGGTTCAGTTATTTGTTGTATAAATGCACCTGGACTGCAGATTTGGTCAGTCCAGAAACAACATTTGAAGCTGTTAGTTAGTGAGTTATAAAACAGGTTCATTACTTGAAATGTTGTGTGAAGCTGTTGTACTGCACTTTATTCTGGTTTTTTTTTTGATGATTTTATGGATTAAAAACATTGAGATGATGAACCATCTGAAAGTCTTTTTTTGGGGGGAGGGTACATCTTACCTTCTCCGAATAAATAATGATTACTAAGTGATATTAATTACCTTTGATTAGTAATTATCAGGTATTACCTACTAGCAAACAAGAGATAATTTTACCCAATTTCAATGAGAAAGCAGCTGTTGAATAGATACATAAATGTGAGGTAAATTTTACCCAATTTATTTAAGTATTTCATAGCTTTTTATTTCAGTTATTTTATACTCAATATATGGAATTAAATCTACCCCAAACAAGTCAATGCAAATTGTTACCTCAGATTTATTGGGAAATTCTATAGGTTACTTTTTTCAGTGTATTTACCGACGATTTTTGTGTTGTGATGTTTTTGGGAAACTCAGCACAGTTCAGTTAAGCTTCAGGCTTCTATCTTTGAACTGAATACATGTTATAAAAACTGTTTAACTATGTAAAGCAAATAAATATATTTGTCAGAAATATAATGTCAGAAGTTCGAGAATGAAATGAAAGCACAACATGAAGATTTCAACCTACTTCATCTATCTGCCAATAGATTTCTTCCATTTTGATTAAAAAAAAAAAGTACATGCCATACCAAAAAAGAGCAGAGTCATTTCCTTGAGCAGTTGTCACTTTTCTACTTAGAGATGCTGGATGACATTAAGCCTCAAGGGATGTGGGGAAAATGTTGCCTAGTTACAAAAATAAGAGTACAATGGAGAAGCATGATAAAAAGAAAAAAGAAAAAAAGAAAAAAAATCACTGTTGATACACCCTGTGGGAAGATGCACTGGCACTGCTTCTGAAGTCATTTTTGTCAAGGTGACTTTGTAACACATTTTTTTTTTTTTTTTATTATCTTGAGAACTCAAGCCCGAAAAGCTAACAAAAACTATTCTTGTGCTTAGGATGAATGAGAGACACTATGGGAACTCCAAAAATTGCCATTAACAGTGCTTTGTAGTAATAATAATAATAATATTATTATTATTATTAGGGCGGCACGGTGGTGTAGTGGTTAGCCCTGTCGCCTCACAGCAAGAAGGTCCTGGGTTCGAGCCCCGGGGCCGGCGAGGGCCTTTCTGTGTGGAGTTTGCATGTTCTCCCCGTGTCCGCGTGGGTTTCCTCCGGGTGCTCCGGTTTCCCCCACAGTCCAAAGACATGCAGGTTAGGTTAACTGGTGACTCTAAATTGACCGTAGGTGTGAATGTGAGTGTGAATGGTTGTCTGTGTCTATGTGTCAGGCCTGTGATGACCTGGCGACTTGTCCAGGGTGTACCCCGCCTTTCGCCCGTAGTCAGCTGGGATAGGCTCCAGCTTGCCTGCGACCCTGTAGAAGGATAAAGCGGCTAGAGATAATGAGATGAGATTATTATTATTATTATTATTATTATTTATTTGACTCTTTGGTCTGGAAGTCAGCTTGAAAAAGACTGAAGTTCTGTACCAACCCCCACCCCAAGAAGCATACCATGCCTCACACATCACCATCGGTCAGACAGAGCTGAAAACAGTCCACCAGTTCACCTACACAGGGAGTAGCATTTCATCAGATACAAAGCTGGAAAAGGAAATTGACAGCAGACTGACGAAAGCAAGCAGCGCCTTTGGAAGACTCTACAAAAGAGTGTGGAAGAACAGACACCTGAAGAAACGCACCAAGATCAGCGTATACCGAGCAGTGGTACTGACAACACTCCTCTATGGTGCTTAGACATGGGTCATCTACTGTCGCCACCTACGACTTCTGGAACGCTTCCACCAACGCTGCCTCTGCTGCATCCTCAACATCCACTTTGTCACCAACATCAAAGTCCTTGAAGAGGCAGAGGTAACTAGCATCGAGGCCAGGCTGCTGAGGATACAGCTACGCTGGGCTGGGCATGTCTCTAGAATAGAGGATCATCGCCTACCCAAGATCATGCTGTATGGTGAACTGTCCTCCGTTCACCGAGGCATAAGGGCTCCAAAGAAGCAATACAAAGACAATCTGAAAAGAACATTGAAGGACTGTTGTATTGATCACCGCCAGTGGTCAACATTGGCTACCGAGCAAGTAGCCTCGAGACATATAATTTACCAGGCTACCTCCTCCTTTGAAGAGAGGTGAAGGTCTGAAGCAGCAGACAAAAGAAGAAGAAGGAAGAACTGTAACACCAAAACCAAAGAAACAAACCCTACAGCCCAGACCTTCTCCTGTAACTTCTGCAGCCGGACCTGTTGTTCTTACATTGGGCAGTTGAGCTATCAGAGGAGCTGCAGTAGCCATGGACAACCCTCCCACTGATCTTCGTTATCAAAGCCATGCCGTACACAATAATAATAATAATAATAATAAAAAACTAGGGGTGGGACATTAACGCGTTAATTAAGATTAATTAATTTCAAACAAATTAATTCGTTAAAAATATTAACGCATTTTATCGCAGTTTGCATGCCAAACAACCCGGAACCGTTGTTAGTGCATCGTGTTATGGTGCGACAAATATACTGACGCACACAGTCCCAGTTACAGTAATGGAGCTTGAAAGCGCGCCAGGTCTGCTGGACGGTAAATTTATATTCAAAAAAACGACCCGATGTAACTGTTGATAAAACCACAGTTTATTGCAAACTGTGCAGAAAGGAGTTTGCTTATCACAGAAGCTCGTCAACTTTACGGTACCATTTAAATGCCAAGCATGTCACCGCGATTACTGAAACAACTGCAGCTCGAGGTAGCAGTTCTGGTCAGCAGTGCAAACTCAAAGAAATGGCTGGATTCCAGAAGAAAATGAGCAGGGCAACATCGGAAAATTTAATGAACACGCTGGCCAAGTGGATTGCCCTGGACTGCAGACCGCTATCGGTGGTAGAAGACAAGGGTCTGCGAGATGTATTGCAGATTACGGCGTGTGATCCAGAAGGTAACAACTAAAATGGTTAGTAAAATGGCACTGAAACTTTAGTCTCTTCAATTTTGGACAGGGACCATACCTTTGTTTACTATTGCAAAATGAAATGCAATTTATTGTTTACAGCCATTAAATGAGCTTGAATCTAAAAATCATGTCTATGTATTATTTGAGGGGCGGCACGGTGGTGTAGTGGTTAGCGCTGTCGCCTCACAGCAAGAAGGTCCTGGGTTCGAGCCCCGGGGCCGGCGAGGGCCTTTCTGTGTGGAGTTTGCATGTTCTCCCCGTGTCCGCGTGGGTTTCCTCCGGGTGCTCCGGTTTCCCCCACAGTCCAAAGACATGCAGGTTAGGTTAACTGGTGACTCTAAATTGACCGTAGGTGTGAATGTGAGTGTGAATGGTTGTCTGTGTCTATGTGTCAGCCCTGTGATGACCTGGCGACTTGTCCAGGGTGTACCCCGCCTTTCGCCCGTAGTCAGCTGGGATAGGCTCCAGCTTGCCTGCGACCCTGTAGAACAGGATAAAGCGGCTAGAGATAATGAGATGAGATGAGATATACACATACACACACGCGCGCACACACACACATTATATATATATATATATATATATATAAGCTACTTATATAAATTAAGGAGCAGACCTAGAAGCAAGTACAGTTTGGTGATTTCTGTATTTTATGTCTTTCATTCAACTCAACCATATTTAGTCAGTACATTTGAATAGGGAATTCACAAACCTGTGTAGGAGTCCAGCTATACAAGACCATTAAAGTCAAAGTCCCTATAGACTAGGACAGTCTCCTGTGTTGGCACTAACCAGGTGCATTGGGCAGCGCTGATCCCTGTTTCTATTAAAAAAAAAAACAGTTTCTACTCACATCTGTATTGTGGCATGCCTTACCAAAAGGTACCATTTCTATAATGGTCTTTGGCATGACCCAACTGCAAGCAGAACTCACAATCTCCCAGTCAAGAGGCAGACACACTTGATTGATTGATTGATTGATACTAACCACTAGGACAACTCACTGTCATACAAGACCATAACTAAACATAATTTCATTGCAAGGGCCTAGTCCATCCAAGACTGTTTTATCACATCTTTGCCACCCAACTGGCATTAGACCTGACACCCAATCTTCATCTTGCAGGTGGTGAGCCCACAAATTGACTCTGCATTACCATTTCAGATGTACCTGACTGGATTATGTAGGTAGCCTGGTCACCAGATGCTTACCTACAGACACTACTGCAAGGCCTGAATCCAGGGGTGGGTCCTGGTGATCCCAACCCAGGCAGGGTATACCACAATCTTTTTTGTACCTTTCAGTGAGGCAAGTTTTTTGTGGGAAGCCATGGCCTAATGGTTAGAGAAGCAGCTTGGGACCAAAAGGTCACTGGTTTGATTCCCTGGAATGGCTGAAGTGCCCTTGAGCAGGGCACCTAACCCCCCCCCCCAGTGACCTTGAGCAGGGCTCTCTCAGCTGCTCTGGGTATGCTGTACATCACTCTGGATAAGAGTGTCTACTAAATGCTATTAAATGTCCTTGTAATGTAATGAAGCCATTACGCTTGATCTTTGTCTGACCTCTCCCCTCAAGGCTTGCCAAGGATGGCCTTACATGAAACTCCTGTTGACAGAGCCATAAAAAAAACTTTTCTTTCTGTAAGACATGCTTGGTTGAAAGGAGTTCAACAATTTGCAAGAATCTCAAGCCTCTGCTCCTTCAATTTTAGAAGAGTCAGTTTGGATTATTTGGGCACCTTATAAGGATACCCCTTATAGAGCTGTATATATTACAGTTGTCTTGGATACAACTGGGTTTCCCCCAGGAGGAGCTGGAACCTGTGGCTGGAGATGTGAAGCCTCAGGCTGTTGCCACTCCCACCAGAAGAAACAGAAAGAAAATTAATTTATTATTGTTGTTACACAGCTCCAGGGTCCTGGGTTCAATCCTGTGCATTGGTTAACATTTGTGTAAAGTTTTGCATGTTCTCCATGTCCAGGCTGGTCTCCACTGGGTTCTCCGGCTTACTCCCACGTCTCTCTCTCAAAAAAAAAAAAAAAAACCTGGATATTTTAACTCGTCCATAAGTGAAAATGAATTTCTGAGTGTTTGTAAGATGCCCTATAATAAACTATGAAATCCCATCCAGGGTGTATTTGTGCTGAGTGTGTTACTTTTCAGATCCACCATTACCCCTTTCTCACTCACAGTTATTATGCAGTCATGGTGTCCTGTGGGAATGGGAGCAAAACTGCAAAGTTAAAACATTAATCTTCCCTTCATCTACCTAGTAACATTTATGGAAAGCTTTTGTTATGGGTCCAGTGGGAATCAGAACCTTCAGATTTATGCATTGTGACTGGCTGTGATGCTGCTGGTGGTGATGTAGTGTCATTATGATGGCAATATCATGGTTGAGGCGCAGAGACGAATGCAACTTCAGAAACCTTTTATTTACACAGGATAATCAAAGCATAAAAACAACTAGGCACGAAAACACAATAGTAGAAGTGAGGAACACAACATGCATCACTTCTATGAGACAAACTAACAGAATCTGGGGATTAAATAAGGCAGTCAGTGCAAAAAAAAGAGTGAAAGCAGGTGTTCGTGGGTAATGTTGTCTATAGAGAATGGGCAACTACATCATAACGCATTGCATTCTGGGGATGTGGTTCAAGGGGTCATGTTTGCATGCTTAAGCAAGTCAGCAGATACAGCAGTCCCATTGTATAAGCAAAAATGTTATAAATCACCTTTGCTTCAACAAATGTTGAACATTGTGAAACAGGAAAACAACTCTCTTAACAGACATGTGACGCAGTTCGTCTCATGCCATGTTGCTATCTAGTGTTGGATTATGAAGTAAATTTTCTGTTTCCCATTCAATAAAGAATTGCAAACAGACATCAAGACTTCATATAAGAGATAGATAGACTTTATTAAAGAAGTTTAATGAATATACATCGGTGTTACCTGAGCTGCGCTTTCTCTGCATGCCCAAAAAACAACACTTTCACTCACTCCCTGGTTTCTCACAACAAAAAAGTCTCTCAAAACATTTAATCCATAACGCAGATAAGGATTTTACTGAGGACACACACACCGTTTTTTCTCCATTAGGCAGAGGATTATGCATATTCTGAAACAGTGTTATAGTCGAGTCACTAAACCTTGAATCCGAGTCCAGTCTTGAGTCCTCAGTGTTGTGTTCAAGTCTGAGTCAAGTCAAAGTCATGAAAGAAAATTTTGAGTCAAGTTAACTGTTGATCTGAGTCGAGTCCACCAGTGAGCCAAGTTGAGTCTGACACAAGCCCCGCTATTAACAGGGCAAATAATATGAGAGAGGGTTAACACTAGTGAGGTCATCGCTCAGCAAGCAAACCCCATGTGGCAGCAGGGGCGTGGCCGAGTGTCAGTCTGTGAATGGAGGGCGGAGTCAGGGAAGGTGAGTGGTCGTATCGCTACACCTGTTGTCAATTAACATGTGTTTGTGTGTCTCCTCCAGTGACCGCGCCATATAAAAGGAGAGTGAGAAGGGGAGGTCGGCGCCAAGGGCTTGATAGTAGCCTGTGTGTGTGCACGCGAGAGAGAGTTTGAGTTGTGTGCTGAAAAGCAACAATAAAGATACTAATTAAGACGCAAACAACTGCCTGCCGTGCTTCTGTGCTCCACCCACATCAGGGTCTCTCTACAGTGGTGCCGAAACCCGGGAGAGTGCAGAAGGGAACAGCCCCATGGAGCCCTCCCTGTTCAAGGACCTGATCCATGCCCTTGCCACAGCCCAGCAGAACCAGCACCAAGCGCTAGTCACCCTCCGAAAGGAGCAAGAACAACGGTTCAAAGCCTTGGTGCTGGCCCAACAGGAAGACCACCAGGCGTTCCGGCTCCTGCTCGCGTCGGCGGGGTCCACGACCACCACCGGAGCGGACCCTCCCCACCTCACCCTAACAAAGATGGGTCCGCACGACGATCTGGAAGCCTTCTTCACGCTCTTTGAACAAGCAGCAGAGGCGTGGGGTTGGCCGGTCGACCAGCGCGCAGCGCGCCTCCTCCCCCTGCTGACAGCCACCGACAGCCAGCTCATGTACGCAGACCTCCGACGAGCCATCCTCCAGCATGTCGGCTGCTCCCCAGAGCAACAACAGCAGTGCTTCTGCTCGCTGCGCTCGGAGGAGGTTGGCCGACCGTTCGCATTTGGGCAACAACTCCGGGACGCCTAACAGCGGTGGCTGAGGGCAGACGACCGCGACCCCGAGGGAGTGATCGACCTGGTGACACTGGAGCAATTCATCACACGACTTCCGGAAGGAACGGTGGGGTGGGTCCAGTGTCATCGCCCGGCATGGCTGGACCAAGCTATCGAGCTGGCAGAGGACCACATGGCAGCAGTTCCGACAGCAGGAAGGCATGTCTCCTCTTCTCCTCTCTCTCCCTCTGCTTCCTGTCCTCACCCCATTCCCCCAACGCGGAGGCAGGGGCCGGCTCCCCCCCAGCCAGCCCGGTGCACCCGTGATGTCCTCCCGTTTTCCCCTTCCTTGTCTGTGTCTCCTCCCCCCCAGGTGAGTGATGTCCGTAACACCGGTGCAGAGGGAGAGCCTGGGCCTGTGTGCTGGCACTGCGGGGAGCCGGGACATCTCCAACATCAGTTCTCCGCGATGGAGGTGGGCGCGGTGGTCTGGGTCCCCGATGCGCCAGAAACCGTGCTTGATCGGGCCGGAGTGTATCGTATGCTGGTAAGTGTCCAAGGGGATACGTACCAGGCTTTGGTGGATTCCGGCTGAAACCAGACCTCAATCCACCAAAGCCTGGTGCAAGGTGAGGCATTGAAGAGAGCACGAGTGGTGAAGGTGTTGTGTGTGCACAGGGATGTTCACAATTACCCTTTAGTGTCCATCCACATTCTATTTCGAGGGGAAAAGCATAGTGTAAAGGCGACGGTTAACCCTCGTCTCACCCACTCGCTGATTTAGGGGACTGACTGGCCGGGTTTTAAGGAGTTAATGATGCACATAGTAAGGAGTGGGTCCTGCAGTAATCTGTCTGGGGAAAGCCCCAGAGTAGCATTAGTGGGAGAAGCTGTCACAGAGCTGTCTATGTCAGCACCGCTTCAGGGGGATACGCGGAGTGAGGAGCGCCCCGCCCCTCCTCCCTCTCTCGGGGATTCCCTTGGGGATTTCCCGTTAGAGCAGTCGTGAGACAGGACTCTGCGGCATGCATTTGACCAAGTAAGAGTAATCGATGGGCAAATTGTCCAGCCAAATGTGATGCCGGCCTTCCCCTACTTTGCTGTTATTAAGGATAGGTTATACCAAGTGATGCAGGACACTCAAACTGGTGAAAAGATAACACAGCTATTAATTCCAAAGAGCCGCTGGGAACTCATATTCCAGGCGGCTCACTTTAATCCCATGGCTGGACACTTAGGGCAGGATAAAACACTAGCCCTAATAATGGCCCGGTTCTATTGGGCAGGGATTCGCGGGGACGTCCATCAGTGGTGTGCGGCGGTGTGCCGCGAATGCCAATTAGTAAATCCCACGGCCACTCCAAAAGCGCCTTTGTGCTCTCTCCCCTTAATCAAGACCCCTTTTGAAAGAATTGGGATGGATCTCATTGGGCCATTAGATCGGTCAGCATGGGGATACCACTTTATTTTAGTTCTGGTGGACTATGCAACGCGATACCCGGAAGCAGTGCCTCTTCGCAATATCTCAGCACGCAGTATTGCAGGAGCGCTCTTCCGCTTTATCTCCCGGGTCAGGATTCCGAAAGAAATCCTAACAGACCAAGACACTACATTCATGTCATTCACACTGCGCGAGCTGTATGCGTTACTGGGGATTAAGCCTATCCGCACCAGCGTCTATCACCCACAAACTGATGGCTTAGTGGAACGTTTTATTCTAACTCCCAAAAATATAATTCGGAAGTTCGTAAGCGAAGACGCACATAATTAGGATAAGTGGCTTGAGCCCCTGTTATGTGCAGCACGAGGGGTCCCGCAAGCCTCCACAGGTTTTTCACCGTTTGAATTATTATATGGGCATAGGTAAGTCACGTGGCATTTTGGACGTGCTATGTGAAAATTGGGAGGAGGGATCTTCACCTAGTAAGAATGAAATTCAATACGTTCTCGACCTGCATGCCAAACTCCACACACTCACACTTAACCCAGGAGAATTTGCGGCAGGCACAAGAACATCAAGCCCAACTGTACAACAGGGGCGCGCGCCTTAGGGAGTTCACACCGGGAGACAAAGTACTCATATTACTGCCCACGTTGAGCTCCAAATTGATTGCTAAGTGGCAAGGGCCCTTCGAGGTCACACGGCAAGATGGGGACGTTGACTATGAGGTGAGGCGAACGGACAGGGGTGGGGCATTGCAAATTTACCACCTCAATCTATTAAAATGTTGGAATGAGGAGGTCCCCATGGCATTGGTGTCAGTAATCCCAGAGAAGGCAGAGCTGGGGCCAGAGGTTAAAAAAAAAAATTGACATCACCCACCACTCCGGTCCCCTGTGGAGACCACCTCTCCCCGGCCCAACTCACAGAGGTAGCCCAGTTGCAGAAAGAATTTTCCGACGTGTTTTCACCCCTGCCTGGCCGCACCCACCTCATAGAACACCACATTGAGACACCCCCAGGGGTGGTAGTGCGCAGCTGCCCTTACTGCCTGCCCGAACACAAAAAAAAGGTGGTCCAGGATGAACTCAAGGCCATGCTCGAAATGGGCATAATCAAGGAGTCTCACAGTGACTGGAGCAGCCCAGTAGTCCTGGTCCCCAAGACCGATGGGTCGGTCCGGTTCTGTGTGGACTATAGGAAAGTCAACGTGGTGTCTAAATTTGACGTGTACCCAATGCCTTGCATTGACGAGCTGCTTGATTGATTAGGCACTGCTTGTTTTTATTCGAATAACTAAGGGATATTGGCAGATCCCCTTGACTCCTCTATTCCGAGAGAAAACGGCCTTTTCCACACCGTTTGGCTTACACCAATTCATCGCACTTCCTTTTGGGTTGTTTGGGGCGCCCGCTACGTTCCAGCGGCTTATGGACAGGGTCCTCCACCCCCAAACCATGTATGCAGCTGCGTATCTCGATGAGATCATCTACAGTAATGACTGGCTGCGGCACCTCGAACACCTAAAGTCACTGAGGCGGGCAGGTCTCACAGCTAACCCAAAGAAGTGTGCAATTGGGCGGGTTGAAGTATGGTATCTGTGTTTCTATTTAGGCCATGGGCAGGTGCATCCCCAAATTAATAAGACGGCAGCGATTGCGGCCTGCCCAAGGCCCAAGACCAAAAAGGGAAAAAGGGGGGTGAGACAGTTCCTGGGGCTGGCTGGCTACTATCGTAAGTTCATACCTAATCATTCGGACATCACCAGTCCACTGACTGATCTCACGAAAAAGGGGGCACCAGATCCGGTCCAGTGGATGGAGCAATGCCAACAGGCTTTCTCTAGGGTAAAGGCTGCACTGTGTGGGGAGCTACTGTTACACCCCCATGACTTTTCTCTCCCTTTTATTTTACAAACAGACGCATTGGACAGAGGGCTGGGGGCCATTCTGTCCCAGAAGGTGGAGGGGGAGCAGCGTCCTGTGCTGTACCTTAGCCGGAAGCTGTCAATGTGGGAAGGCAGGTACAGCACGATAGAGAAAGAGTGCCTAGCCATCAAATGGGTGGTCCTCGCCCTCTGGTACTACCTACTGGGACGCTCTTTCACCCTCTGTTCGGACCATGTGCCCCTCCAGTGGCTCCACCACATGAAGGATGCCAGCACATGGATCACCCGTTGGTATCTTGCCCTCCAGCCGTTTAAATTCAAGGTGGTCCACAGGCCGGGGGCGCAGATGGTGGTGGCATACTTCCTGTCCCGTCAAGGGGGGGGGGGGGGGGGGGGGAGTCCGCTGCAGGCCAGATGGCTCCCTGGCCTGAGTCGGGCGGTGGGAGTATGTGGCAGTGGGGGCGTGGCCGAGCGTCAGTCTGTGAATGGAGGGCAGAGTCAGGGAAGGTGAGTGGTCGTATTGCTACACCTGTTGTCAATTAACATGTGTTTGTGTGTCTCCTCCAGTGACCACGCCCTATAAAAGGAGAGTGAGAAGGGGAGGTCGGCGCCGAGGGCTTGATAGTAGCCTGTGTGTGTGTGCGCGCGTGAGAGAGAGTTTGAGTTGTGTGCTTAAAAGCAACAATAAAGATACTAATTAAGACGCAAACAACCGCCTGCCGTGCTTCTGTGCTCCACCCACATCAGGGTCTCTCTGCACCCCACTATCAACAGAGCTATGAACATAGCGTGTCACTTCCTTCTCTGGGTGGGGTCTTACCAAATGACGATTGAAGTTCGAGGTTGTCCCCATCGTCTCCTCGATAGTTCTTCTACATATGGAACATGTAGCAGTGCATTTTTTTCCCACTGCACGAGAAGTCTGTATAAGCAAAGTGGGCAATCCTAGGGGTGTTCTCTCCAGGCCTTTTAGCGCCATTAATGTTAGTTTGTTCCTGAACATGACGTATGAACAGGTGAATGTGCATTCTCTTTCACAAAATTAGTATAAAAATTAATGTAGATATAAATATCTTATGCCAAATTACTATATGTTACAAACAATAAAGGAAAAATCTGAGTCCTTGTCTCCAATTTACAAGTCCAAATGTAGTTAATGCACGAGTCCAAGTCCGAATCATCAGTGCTCAAGTCCAAGTCAAGTCACAAGTCCTTAAAATTAGGGCATGAGTCAGACTCGAGTACTACAAGCTTGTTCTGAAATAATAAGAATTTTAAGAAGCCCTTAGCCATTCTTCACTTGCTAATGCCTCAGCTTCTGGCTTCGGCTTTTCACAACAATGGACTTGCTGCCTTGTGAATTATGCGTTATATCTGATCTCACTCTGTAGCATTCCGTTAAATACAGGCAGATGGGAATACACAATATCTATAACTTTTCCATTATGAAGACTGAATGAGAGTGAAGCCTTATCTTTTCCGTGTTGTTTTTGCCTCATACATTAACAAATTTTGTATGTGAAAGGGGCTCATGAGCCCTGTGATGACCTGGCGACTTGTCCAGGGTGTACCCCGCCTTTCGCCCAGTCAGCTGGGATAGGCTCCAGCTTGCCTGCGACCCTGTAGAACAGGATAAAGCGGCTAGAGATAATGAGATGAGATGAGAAAGGGGCTCATGACTATGACTAGGTGATTACTGAACATGAATGAATTAATGATAGTTTGAAAATAACAATGAAAATGACAATATCATTCTACTATATCATTACGTATCTTATAATCAACCTGCATCGGCATCCTTTCTCCTCTTTTGACCACTGGGCAGCTGTTAGACTAGTAGTAATTAATCAAGAAGACTTGATTAGGCATTTCATTACTCATCCAAGTGCCTCAAGAGTTCCACTGACTTGTGGGAAGCTCACTGACATTTATATATCTATGTGTAGTTCACACCTATTATAGGTCACATGACAGTCATTGATGATAATAAATGATAGGTTGTGTTTTGTTCCACCTTGACTCATTCTCCTTTGTGGTCCGTCTGCATTTTCTTCTACGTTTTTCATGGGTAGTCCATCAAAATGGCACCTTGTTGAGCTTGAAAGCCCCAGCTACATTATTGTTCTTGACAAACCGTAGTATGTGGGACCTGCTTTAATATTCCTTTCAAACACAATTACCTATCAGATCGTTTTCTTTCCCATTCTCAAATGTATTGGTCTCCTAAAAGTCCTTCTTTAACTTTTCATATTCTTGATCTACATAGTCTGAAGTAGCTTTAATAGGTGAAATCGATTATGTATGACAGAAGAATAATATCATTAAAACACACTATATCTTGAGTATGTACTTAGAGTGATATTTATTTATTTAGTAATAACCAAGAAAATATGCTTTCCAGTAGTCACTCTAAGTATGTTTTTTCCCCTTTCTCTGCAGGCTGTGGTTTAAAAAAAAAAAAAAAGAGGGACATTTTTTTTTTACACTTACTCAAAAATTCAACCTAGACCTGAAGGTAACTGCTCCAGCTGCAACTAATGTCTCAGTAAATGGTGTACCTTGCACTAAAAAATATTTATTTTGTTATGCACTTTGCACTACCATCCCATGATGAATGAATATCTATTGCACATCACATTTTCTGGAACCTACACTCACCCTTACCATACTTAGCAGACAGCAGATGCACATTCTCTCCTCTGAGACATCCTTCTTTTTAATGGGATTCTTATCAAACTGCAACAAGCCGGTCTGTGCAGCCGGAGTGTGAACGCCTAATTGAATCATAGAATACCGAGCTGTTGCGAAAGATATCTGATGACACTGTCAACCTGGAATATAAATTAAGCAGGGCTCTGGCAACAGAAAATAGTGGTGTGCACATCAACTGGCTGTAATAAACCAAATCTTTAGCATTACCTTTTTATTTAAAAGTGCATTAACACAGATAGGTTATCAATTTCAAGGATTTTATGAGTATAATAGGCCGCGTGGCATGAAAGGCACCTTCATCATGGGCTCACGGCATAAAGCAGCAGAGAACAAGTAGACCTGCTGAGGATTTACAGGGATGTAGGTGACTTTGTGGACTGAAAGTCTATTCACTCCCAGTTGTGCAGCGTACGCTCATCTTTTCAGGAATGTGATTGCATTTGATTCACTTGATCTTCAAGCAGGGTACCACTGGTATTAAATTTCTATTGAAAATGAATTTTAGCAAGCTGCTGTAAAACAATTGACTAATGTTAATTACTTGATAGGGAAAATATAACACCTCCAATTAAAGGTAGACTGCCTTTCATATTTTTCAGGTTAAGGTCATAAAAAGAATTTTCCCTGACACCCAATTATTTTTGTTTAGTGGACCGAAACCTACTGAATTCGAATCACAGGCTTCCAATTTTATTAGTCTTTTTTTTTAAATAGAACAATTAATGAGTTTAGGGCCATGAGGCCCTAAATTCTCCGCTATTATTTCTTGCTTCATCATGACCCAATTCAAGGTACTACGTCATGCATGACATGGTGGGCTTTCCCCGTTTGCGCAAGGCATTGTGGGATACCAATTTGAAACAGGAAAGGAAAATGAAGGATGCAAATGAAACATTAAAGACCGACTACAGTAGCAGAAAGTGAGAAGAAAAGATGTTATGTTGCGAAGGAAAGGAAACGCAGGACCAAACTAATAAATATCATCGGTCAGCGAGCACCTTGGTGTGATCAACTGTTCGTTTAGTGACAGAATGATGTAACCGTCAGTGCATGGTCAAGGTAAACCTGTAGATGGCAGTAATGTAACACTTTGGGTGCCAGCTGCTGTAAAGCCCAAGAGAAGAAGACGACGCAGATGCCGAAAGGTAAACCTGCGCATGCGCACACCAGACTTCCCCCTCTGCTTGACTGTGCGAAGTGAGTGATTTCATACACATTATTTGTTCGAGAATCCCCTCAAATTAAATAACTTCCCAGCCACAGAATGGCCTGTTTTTTTTTTTTAAGCTATTACAGAAATAAACATATATCACAATGACAAAATTTCAGAGGGAACTAAATTTAACCAGTTGTATGAAATCGAAAGGCCATCTACTTTTAAACCTTCCAGACTACATCATGGAAGTCGTTAGTGTAATAATAATCAAGGTGCCAGAAAATAATGAATTTTTTCTCCCCATGTTGACTCAGCCCTCCTCTTTTTGAATAAAAAGCTCTGCAAATTGCTAATTTGCTGTAGTCACACTCACTTGAGGGAAACAAACTGCTTATCCTTCTAAAATTATTTTCTTTGATGGAATGCTGACTCTCACACTTGAAGTCATTCATTAAGCGTTGAGAAGAATACGCCAAGAAACTGGGACTATGTTGAGTGATATTATTCCAAGTTAATTCTGTGCATGGTTTCAAAGCCGCATCCAACTGCTGATTTGCAAATTGTGCCGAGCCAACAAAAGATGTGCTTTGGCCAACATCATGGTGAGGTCTACGGAAGCAAAGCAATAACACCATTTTTAATTTCCATGAACTACAAAAAGGCCCTTTTACTTTCATATAGCAAAACAATGCAGCATGTTTCACAGTAACAAAGATTAGTATACTATACAAACCACAATGCTTGACAAAAACAGTGATGTTAATGCTGTAAATAGGTCACACAAGCCACTTTGACAGATGCAATGTTTATTTTTGTCATCCTGATGCTTTGTTTTCACTCACTGGATTTTGCTATTTAGTCCTGTTATTTTCTAGAACCACTGAGCCTATTGTGCTGCCAAATTAATTTGCTTGAGTTATACCTCAAGGTGCGCATGCTATGAGTTGATTTATGGCTACAAGGTATATGCTGTGTATTTTGCATTCAATTAACATGCCAGGATACACAGACATATTTAAATATGAATGCCAGAGAGGTAAGCTATCAAACTGTCGAGGTGAATTATATGTATACAGTCAACCATGGAATTGTTGGCACTCCCAATAAAATGTGCAAAAATGAATATTTAAAACAGGTTACACATACAACGAGTCATATTTTACCACAAAACATATGGGGGCACTATATTTTTATTTCTGCTGGAGAAAAAGAACACCACCACTAAATTTCTCCCTGTAATGCCTAACAACATTGACAGAACTTGTTGAAGAATCATGAATATGTCCTTCATACAGAATATTTCAATTTTCTTTATAGTCTAGGATTTGTTTGTGGGGACTTTCTTTAATTCAGACATAATCCTAAACTGAGAAGACATCTCAAAACACTGTTGATTTGTGTGTGTGTGTGTGTGTATGTTATTTTATTGAAAGATCCATCATTGGCCACATTTTAACCTTCTGGTAGAGGCAACCTGGCTTTTATGGAACTCTCAAGAAACAGCTCTTGAGTCTTAGATGTCAGTAGAACAATATTCGACTGACTGGGTATGTGTAAATAGGTTGTGACCTGTATACTGTTGCAATATACTGCTGCAGTGGCAGCTCAACAGTTAAACTTCAGGGCTACTGCTTTAAAGGTCAATCGCTGAGCCTTTAAAGGTAGACTGCCTTTCAGATTTTTCAAGTTGAGGTCATAAAAAGAATTTTCCCTGACATCCAATTATTTTTGTTTAGTGGACCGAAAGCTACGGAATTCGAATCACAGACGTCCAATTTTATTTATTTATTTTTTTGAATAGAACAATTAATGAATTTAGGGCCACATGGCCCTAAATTCTCCACTATATTTTCCCTGCTTCACCATGATGCAATACAAGATACTACGTCATGCATCATGTGGTGGTGGGCTTTCCCTGTTTGCGCAAGGCATTGTGGGATACAAGTTTTGAAACAGGAGAGAAAAATGGCGGACATGAGTGTGCGAATGAAACATGAAAGACTGACTACAGTAATGGAAAGAGAGAAGAAAAGACGTTATGCTGCGAAAGAAAGGAAACGCAGGAACAAACTAATAAATATCGGCGGTCAACGAGCACCTCGGTGTGATCAGCTGTTCGTTTAGCAACAGAATGATGTAACTGTCAGTGTATGGTCAAAGGAAAACCTGTAGATGCACACACAGACTTCCTCAGTCTGCTTGACTGTGCGAAGCGAGCGATTTCATGTACATTATTTGCTTTAATCCCCTCAAATTAAATAACTTCCCAGCCACATAATGGCCTGTTTTTTTTTTTTTTTTAGATATTACAGAAATAAACATATCACAATGACCAAATTTCAGAGGGAACTAAATTTCACCGATTTTATGAAATCGAAAGGCTGTCTACTTTTAAACAAGGCCCTTAAACCATCAACTAAGCCCAACCTAAGTTTCTTTAGATGGTGATCCATCATGGTGACTCCAACTGCACCATTCGATAGTGGCTGTTGCTGCCTTTGTGAGAAACCGTTTATGGCATGTGTGCTGTCTGGAGCATGCCCGAGAGTCTATGTGATGCACACACCAAGGCATGAAATGTGTACAAAAATTAATGTAGATATAAATATCTTATGCCAAATTATTATGGCATGTTGCAAAAAAAATAAAGAAAAAAATCTGAGTCTTCGTCTCCAGGTTACGAGTCCGAATGCAGTTAATGCACGAGTCTGGGTCCAAGTCATCAGTGCTCAAGTCCAAGTCAAGTCATGAGTCCTTAAAATTAGGGCACGAGTTGGACTCAAGTCTGAGTCCTGGACTCGAGTACTACAAGCCTGTCTCAGCCATGGCGTTTGAGGTGTGATGATATTGACCTAACCTTGCATAGAGAAGCGATCTGGTTCCTTGACAAAGAAATAATATTTTTCCGAATTTTGATTCTCGTCAATTTGTGACTTTTTTCCTTGTAAATTTGTAATCTTTTTTTCACACGTCATCTGAGATTTTTCTCATAAAATGTATTACTTTAATCTTGTAAATTCTTTTTTATGCCTCCGCCACCTTAAGGTGCAGGAGGCATTATGTTTTCGGGTTGTCCGTCTGTCTGTCCGTCCGTCCGTCCGTCCCGAAACCTTGTGAACACGATATCTCAAAGGCTAATGAAAGGAATTTCACCAAACTTTCACCATTTGTGCGCTTTGGGACAAACATGAACTGATTAGATTTTGAGGTTAAAAGGTCACAGGTCAAGATTACTGTGAGGTCAAATGTCCATCCCCAAACTTTGTGAACACCATATCTCAAAGACTAATGAAAGGAATTTCACCAAACTTTCACCATTTGTGCACTTTGGGACAAACATGAAATGATTAGATTTTGAGATCAAAGGGTCTAAGGTCAAGGTCACTGTGAGGTCAAATGTCTGTCCGAAAACCTCGTGAACACAATATCTCCAAGGCAAATGAAAGGAATTTCACCAAACTTTCACCATTTGTGCATTTGGGGACATACATGAACTGATTAGATTTTGGGGTTAAAAGGTCACAGGTCAAGATTACTGTGAGGTCAAATGTCCATCCCCAAACTTTGTGAACACCATATCTCAAAGACTAATGAAAGGAATTTCACCAAACTTTCACCATTTGTGCACTTTGGGACAAAGATGAAATGATTAGATTTTGAGATCAAAAGGTCTAAGGTCAAGGTCACTGTGAGGTCAAATGTCTGTCCAAAAACCTTGTGAACACAATATCTCCAAGGCTAATACAAGTAATTTCACCAGGTCAAGATTATTGTGAGGTCAAATGTTCATCCCCAAATCACAACTTAATAAGGCATGTAGTCTACCAGGCGGAGGCATCCCCATCGACGCCGTTGGCGTCGAGTTCTATCTAGTTTCTCAGAATATTACCCCACCCCCAACAGCTCTGTATTTATTATTTATTTTTTACAATGGCCTTAATACACCGTCATATACTGTCTGCACCTGCTCAGAGTTCACAGCGGCCTCCAAACATGTCCTACAACAACCACCTTGCATCTCACCATCCTCAGTCTCCAGAATATTGATAGAAAGCACAACTTTATTCATCACACACTTGTGAAATTCCTCCCTGCATTCTGAAGTAGTGAACACACACATGCGCACACACGTGAGCAATGAGCACACACACACACACAGAGCAGTGGGCAGCCATGCTAACAGCACCCAGGGAGCAGTTGGGAGTTAGGTGCCTTACTCAAGGGCACCTCAGCCCAAGGCCGTCCCATATTAACTTAACTGCATGTCTTTGAACTGTGGGGGAAACCGGAACACCCGGAGGAAACCCACACAGACAACATGCAAAATCCACACAGAAAAGCCCCCGGCCGGCCGCTGGGCTCGAACCCAGAACCTTCTTGCTGTGAGGCGACCGTGCTAACCACTTACACCACCGTGCCACCCTGATTATTGTACATGCCTGTTCACAATCACATCCTAATCACCGCACGGGACAAAAGGACTCTCAGTACAAACATTCAGTGCAAAATAAACAGTGTTCTTGTACCTGACCTTACTACGCCTTATCCTTCCCTGCTGTTTATTTGGTTATTGACCCAGTTTGTTCTTTGATTACTACCTATCATCTTTGCCTTTGATATCCTGTTTGTTCCTCACCTGACCATTGCCTGCTGAATGACTCTGCCTTTTATTATCAATTTGGATTGTCTGCCAGCTTTGCTGCAATAAACTCCTTACTGCTTTTACATCTGTCTGTCACCTGGATACTTGACATATACATGTATGTGGTCCCCATTGAACCATGCTGTATTTGAAAAGCTTAAATGTTTTTCAATGTTTGCTGTCTCAACTATTTCTACAGTGGATTTCTCATAAATATGACATTCACTATTGGATAAAAGTGATTCAGCATAAAAACGGATCTTGTGCTTTTGTTTTTAGCAGCTAACATAGGATTGAGATTGTTTACGTTTGTCTACTATTAAAGCTAGGTGGCCTTTTGATTTCATAAAATTGGTGAAAGTTAGTTCCCTCTGAAATTTGGTCATTGTGATACATGTTTATTTCTATAATATCCTCCGGGGGGGACCCAGGCCATTCTGTGGCTGGGAAGTGATTTAATTTGAAGGGCTTCCTGAGCAAATAATGTGCATGAAATCACTTGCTTTGCACAGTCAAGCAGACAGAGGAAGTCCGGTGTGCGCATACCCAGGTTTACTTGCTTCTTCTTCTTTTGGGTTTTACGGCAGCTGGCATCCACAGTGTTGCATTATTGCCATCTACAGGTTTACCTTTGACTGTGCACTAACCATTACATCATCTCATCTCATCTCATTATCTCTAGCCGCTTTATCCTTCTACAGGGTCGCAGGCAAGCTGGAGCCTATCTCAGCTGACTACGGGCGAAAGGCGGGGTACACCCTGGACAAGTCGCCAGGTCATCACAGGGCTGACACATAGACACAGACAACCATTCACACTCACATTCACACCTACGGTCAATTTATGGCCCTTTTCCACTACCCTTTTTCAGCTCACTTCAGCTCGCTTCAGCCCGACACGGCTCGCGTTTCGACTACCTTAGAGCAGCACGACTCAGCTCGCTTCAGCCCTGCTCAGCCCCCAAAACTCGCACGGTTTTGGAGTGGAGCTGAAGCGAGCCAAACCGAGCTGAGTGAGGCTGGGGGCGTGAGTAGACACTCCCCTGTGCACTGATTGGTGAGGAGGAGTGTCCTCACATGCCCACACACGCCCCGCGAGCACGCTGGGATCTGTAAACACCGTAAACCCGGAAGAAGAAGAATTACAAATTACGAGAATTTCTGAATTTCTTTCCTTTTGTAGTTTATTCAGTGGCACAACAAAAAACCCTTAACGGTTTTAGATTATTTTCTTTGTATGTTTGCTCTTCTAAATGCTCTTATGCTTGGGTTGTATGAACTTCAGTGTTATGTTGCTTGGGGCAAAAGCATCTGCTTAACAAAACAGCAGAAAATGTAGGTTATATTATAACCAAGGATGCAGCCACTGCTTTTTTAATTTTGCACATTTTTCTCTGTGCCCTGGCTTTAAGCTTTACTTAGCCTTTGTTCAAACTCCTACAAGGCAAAATGGACAGATAGTTTCTGGATAACCCCACTAATTCTCACTTTCAGCCTTTCAGGGTTCTGCTGAAACGATATCCTGTTGTGATACTGCATGTCAGGTGCATGAGTAGGCCTAGGTAGAAACCGTACCACCACCGGTAGCTCTGATGGTAGATGATGTTCTCAGGAAGCTGCTCTTCTTTTATGCTCTCTTTTTGACAGCATAGCCCTTTCCCTCTGTATCATTCATCTTCATTAGCTAACCGCTCCCTCCATGGCATGTCAAAAATACTTATTGCTTCTCCTCTGTGGGCCTCGGCTGAGCCTGATTAGTTAGCGCAGAGGCAGGGAAATTTCAGCTCCTGTGCTACGACGGCATGCTGTTAACACTCCCCTCAACCCTCTTAATGAAAAAAACAATACAGCCACCATCTGCTTCTCCTGACTCCAGTCACGCTGCTTCTATGTGACTCACTACACTCAAAGAAGTTATAAAAAGTCATCCTGTAATGAGATATGCGAGATGAGCGCTTAAAAAAAAAAGGAAATGGAAACAGGGACAAGGAGAAACAAAACAAGTATACTTTAATTGGATAAGCAGTGGAGTCATTTAGTGTTCAAACAAGGCATGTAAACAACAATGCTAAAGAGATATCAGCCAAAGTAAGAGGGCCATTTTACTGGTATAACAAAATAATTTAATAAGATTAATTCATTTGTGCCTTAGGGATAAGTAAGTTTTATTCTTATACATTACCAACAGTACTATAATTACAGTTATAACGAACCAAAACAGTGCCCCATGGATTTGCAGACTACAGAGTCAGCTGATTCTTTTTTTAATTTATTTTACAGTTGTACCCCATCAAAAGAAGAGACACAAATGCTGAATTTTACTGGTCAATAATCATGTGATTTTAAAGCATTAAAACTGCCAAACATTCAAACATTCTAAAGATTACAAAGGATTGATTATTTTAAGGGGCCTTGTACAATTCCTTGGGTCTCAAGGATAATATCTGAAAGCTGCCAAAACACTGGTAAGCATAAATAAGTGATCTCTCTAGACCTGTACTGATTTCATGGATACTGTATTAAAGGTAGACTGCCTTTCAGATTTTTCAAGTTTAGGTCATAAAAAGAATTTTCCCTGACACCTAATTATTTTTGTTTAGTGGACTGAAAGCTACTGAATTTGAAATCACAGACTTCCAATTTTATTAGTTTTTTTAAATAGAACAATTATGAATTTAGGGCCACATTGCCCTAAATTCTCTACTATTTTTTCCTGCTTCACCATGACCCAATTCAAGATACTACATCATGCATGACGTGGAGGGGTTTCCCCATTCACGCAAGGCATTGTGGGATACAAATTTGAAACAGGAGAGAAAAACGGAGGACATGAGTGTGCGAATGAAACGTGAAAGACCAACTACAGTAACGGAAAGTGAGAAGAAAAGACGTCATGTTGCGAAGGAAAGGAAATGCAGGACCAAACTAATAAATATCGGTGGTCAGCGAGCACCTCGGTGTGATCAGCTGTTCGTTTAGCGACAGAATTATGTAACCGTCAGTGCACAGTCAAGGTAAACCTGTAGATGGCAGGAATGCAACACTGTAGATGCCAGCTGTAAAACCCAAAAGATGAAGATGACGAAGGTAAGCGTGCGCATGTGCATACAGACTTCCTCTGTCTGCTTGACTGTGCGAAGTGAGCGATTTCATGCACATTATCTGATCAGGAAACCCCTCAAATTAAATAACCTCACAGAATGGCTGTTTTTTTTTTAAAGATATTACAGAAATAAATATACATCACAATAACCAAATTTCAGAGGGAACTAAATTTCACTGATTTTATGAAATCGAAAGGCCGTCTACTTTTAATATTATTTTTATTTTTTCAATCAAAAGCAGTTAGGTAGATAGGCAAGTAGGTAGCATTTTTGTTTTTTAAATGTGGCAAACCATACGAGTGAATTAGATTCCACCAATAATTTCTTCCAAGAATCAACTTTGCTACTTAAAAAAAAGCATTCAAATAAGGCAAGATTAACGTAAAAATTATTTTAATCAGTCCTGCTTATTAGTACCTGAGCAAACTTTTTTATTTTATGATCTGTGATGTCTGCTCCTTTTGCTTGAATAACAAAAATTACAGTAGGGGTTGAGCTTTTTCTTACTAAGCCCACCAGCTGAGGAACAGCCTTCCCATCTGTGTTCAAGATTCAGACACACTCAATCTTAGTTTAATCTGAAAACCTAAACCTTGCTGAGTCATATACTACAGTAGGCTTACAGCTTCTCCTGAAATAATGGAGGCAACTCTGGGGGTTCAAAGGCCAAAAAAAAAAAGTATGTCCTTATGTACCTAGCATACATAGCGAACACTGAACCACTTTATATTTCACCTCCACCTTCAGATAAAATTAAACCTTGATACTGGTTGAAAGAATGTGACATTTTAACACACAAACAGTATATTATAAGTGGAAAAACTTGAAAATGCTGAAAACTGCCTTGGGGTTTGTTTAGATATCTCAGCTGCATTATTTCCATTTGACAGCTGCAGTTATCAGCTTCAGGAGGCGTGCACTGATGCTGATACCGGTATGAGGTACAGGTCCGATACCATGATAATTCATTTCTAATCGTAAAAAATGCCCTGATAAAACTGACACATCTGATACCATGTGATACTATGTGACAAAAGCCTTGTGTATGTAGTAATGCTCATGAATAGACAAGAAAAGGCAGTAATCTGGACATATTACTGATCAAAGCAAAGTGCAAACAGTGCTCTGTGAAAATACTAAGATAGGGTCCCACAACATCTTCCAACAATACAAGTAACCTTATAAAAAAATGATCAGTGAGCATAGTGATGGTAATGGTGAAAGTGAAATGAGTGCAATACACTTTAAACTGCATGCGCACACACACACACGGGTGTATGCAACTGTGAAACACTGAGCACGTCGAGAAAACTTTCTTGGAAAAAAAAAATGGTATTGATGCATCCTGAAGCTCCAGTACATCTTGATAACCTGCCTGACATATTCCTGTATCTTTCTGAAAAAAAAAATTTAGCTCAACAAAAAAGAAAAATGTAATTTAATTTGAATAAAAACACATCTAGAACACCAACAGTTCATACAGACCAAAGACTGGATTGAACTACTGAATATTTACAAGGAGGGATCCACTGGAGGAGTGACAGAATACAAGATGTATTGCTTTTTGCACTCTATCTAAAACTATTCTTTAAGTAATATTTAATAAAAGAAGCAACTCTTTCAGTAAGTCAAAAATAAAAATAAAAAAGTCACAAAAAAAAAAAAAAAGCACAATCTTTGGGCCCCTGTTTCTTCAGGGCCCTTGGAAATGTCTTCAAAGCAATGATGGTTGCAAAAATAACAACATGAAGTGTCTAAATATATTTTTAAAAAAAGCTATAAAGAGCACTAAACATCCATCCATCCATCCATCCATCCATCCATCCATCCATCCATCCATCCATCATCTGTAGCCGCTTATCCTGTACAGGGTTGCAGGCAAGCTGGAGCCTATCCCAGCTGACTATGGGCGAGAGGTGGGGTACACCCTGGACAAGTCGCCAGGTCATCGCAGGGCGACCACTAAACAGTAAGAAACTAAATCAAATAATTTTTGCACGACCCTTACTTGCATATGAAACCCATCGGTTCAGCTCTTTTATCAGCTCATCTTCAGCTCAGATTCTGGTTCACGAGTAGGACATTTTGGATAAAAACCTCCGCCAAAATAAATAAATGTAAATGAGATCCAGCTAATAGTGTTGTACCATTCATCCACATTGTACCTGCATCTTCTACATCGTCTCTCTCTTCTACCTCCTCAGTGTCAGGAACAGGGGATTCTACCGGGCTCACGTTCTGCATTAATATCCGTTCTGTCTCTAGAGACTGCAATAGAAAGCACCTCCTGTTCAGCCATTATTATTCTATCAGTGTTCAGCTGCTGCTAATAAATCAGAAAAGCATAACTCAGTCGTACCTTTACTGACTCCATCTGAGCGACTCGACATCGCTGGAGCAAATCCACAAAGAAGTAGATGAGCAAAGCCTGATCAGAGGAAGCAAGCATGAATTGAAAGTTCATATGATCTCATAGCAGTTTACCAATGAATTTTTAAATTGCTATATCATGCAAATTTCATGTTTTAATTTCTAACTGTAAGGGTAGTATCTCACTGGGCTGCGACAGCCTGTGACTAGTTGGAGACAACAATTGCGATAAAATATGCGGCTAGAGATAATGAGATGAGAATGAGATATTTTATCGCAATTGTTGTCTCTCCAACTAGTCGCAGGCTGTCGCAGCCCAGTGAGATACACTCGCACTTCCTGTCTCACGGAAACTGACTTGAGAAGGGTTTGTGACGGCTTTGCGACACCAGCGACGCATTTGCAGCTATTTTGAGAGAAATTTTGTCGTACGAAGTTTTTGAACATGTTCAAAATTTCAGCGATGAAGGAGCAACACTTTGCGACTCATGCGAGGAAATTGAGAAGTCCCACGAATGTTTCAAGACACTTTTGAAACTCTCTCACGAATGATGTTCACAATTTGTCGCAAGCTGTCGCAGCCCAGTGAGATACTGGCTTTAATACTCCAAGTATGTCTGGGATTACAATACAGGACAAGGTTTATAAAAAAAGCAAAGTAAAACAATCTTTTTTTTTTTAAATAAAGCACCTATGGTAAAGATTTCATGATTATGTAATATGTTGTCAACTGAGATTAATTTATACTATTATCTTCTTACCTGCATAAAGAAACCAATAAGGAATGAGACCAAGAAGGGAATCAGTCCTGCACGAGCAATCGTCACCGGCAGTCCTATAAAATCACATACATTTCATCGGCATTGCTCGAATTATACTGTATATTCATACCACAGCATTGATGAACATTGAAATCTGATCAGTCAGAAAGTGTTGATTAATTTTTGAAAACCGCAGCTCTGAAAGCTGTAATTCAAACCATAGGGTTACATTAATGTACTCATTCTAATATGCTAGCATTCCTATAATAATGACTCCTTCACAGAGACATGTATGGCAAAAGCTCTACATAATCTAACTCTAATATTCAATTAATGTGCTGTTATTCAGCAAAGAAAAATCTATAATGGTTGATGTACTTTGTATAATGATGAAGCTTTTTTAAGGAGATGTTAATTTAACATTTATGCCACAACAGACAACTTCTCATCAACTGCATTTAACTTCAAGAGAGATGACAGACTGATAAGGGAACAACTGTTTATAGTTGCTATGATGCAAGTGGCAACAGGAATTAACTTGTTTCAGAGACATTCCACATTAAATGTAACTATTAACTGTTAAAAAGCAGAACATGTTGCTCATTAATACATTAAACATTGTAATCATTGGCAAATTGCTATGGAGAAATGGACTCAACATTAAGTCATTTCATAGCAGTTGAATTACTTGCACTGGGACAGAATGAGAAGTATCTTACAAGAACTATTAAATTCTACTGAATACAGAATGTCTAGAAATGGTCGAAAAATTTGGACATTTTATTGTGGCAATACCTCTTTTATGGTGAGAAGGGCAGAATGCAATTATGTCAGAATGAGAAGTGTTCTAGAAGAACTATTAAATCTTCCTGAATACGGAATAGTTAGATTCAGTGCACCATGTAATTGCAGTGTCTTATAAATACATATTTAGTTTTCCACAGCTCATAAAATCTGGAATATATCATTAGCAAAGGAACACTCTGTCTTGTTGAAAAGCGCACACGGACATTTTGTTGAACTTTCTGTCAGACAGTAACGTCTATAGATGTGGATTTTATATTGCCATAACCGATTAATCCTGGTATATGAATTATAATTCATGCCAAGAGGTTTATTATGAAAGCAGGTGACAACTGGACTAAAGACCAGGAGTCATGTCAGATGTGTCTAATATTACCGATAATTTTCTCCAGACATTGTTCTCATTCAGAACAGTGAGTCAGGACATCCACTTGGATGATTGAAAATGTCACAATAGGAGGTGAACGCATACTGAGATGTAATGTGTAAAATGAATAAGTAATGAGGTGTTTTTCTGCTATAATCAGCCACTTCTGATTATGACTCAGAGTTGATGTGTGATGTGGATGATGCAGAGTCTATAAGACATTATAATCAACAATTACACTCACATTTGCTGCATTCATACTGAGGCCTATAGAACTTATTTATACCCAACAACTAATTTAACCTATTTACACTTCATAGGTTACAGTAAGCCTTTACCTCAGGGATGTCCAACTTCAAAGGAACATTTTTCCAGCATTTCTGCAAGCCCTTGAAGGACTATTAGATAAAGCTATTAATTTAACACAATATTACTGATTAGCAAAGATTATCTGGCTTCTAAAAGAAAAATACAACATTTAAAAAAATTTTAAACTGAAACTTATTAACTATATACACTATTGGGGGAGGCGGCACGGTGGTGTAGTGGTTAGCGCTGTCGCCTCACAGCAAGAAGGTCCTGGGTTCGAGCCCCGGGTCCGGCAAGGGCCTTTCTGTGTGGAGTTTGCATGTTCTCCCCGTGTCCGCGTGGGTTTCCTCCGGGTGCTCCGGTTTCCCCCAAAGACATGCAGGTTAGGTTAACTGGTGACTCTAAATTGACCGTAGGTGTGAATGGTTGTCTGTGTCTAAGTGTCAGCCCTGTGATGACCTGGTGACTTGTCCAGGGTGTACCCCGCCTTTCGCCCGTAGTCAGCTGGGATAGGCTCCAGCTTGCCTGCGACCCTGTAGAAGGATGAAGCGGCTAGAGATAATGAGATGAGATGAGACTATTGGGGGAGAACACTTGTTAAATTGAGCAATTTAAAATGTTTTCTCCATTTTCACCCAAATTTGATCATCTATCAAATCCCACGTGCTATGGGGTAAGTCGATCACGTGCTTCCTCTAAACCGCAGGAAGTCAGCCAATCACATCTTCTTGAACTGCTCCTCATGCTACATCACATTTAGTGTAATACACTCAGAGCAGAGCGCTATCCTCCCTCTTCCAGATACATGAGCTCACAGATGCTCATGAATGGTTATCGTCACTGTGATTGACAGGGGAGTATGCCAACCTTTAATTTAACGACATCTGCTTTCCAATTATCAAAAACATATGACATTAAGAAGGAGGTTTACAAAGAATTCACACAGGCTTGTCTCTGCTAAGATATACTATACTGTGCTGAGTTTCCCAAAAGCATCGTGGCACAAAGATCGTTAAATGGTAGAGTCTGCAGCACAATGAACACTCTCTCCTAGTTAAGATACTCTTAGCATTAAGAGGCTTTTGGGAAACCTACCACTGATCAGCCATAACATTAAAACCATTGACAGGTGAAGTGAATAACACTCTCACATTACAGTAGCACCTGTGAAGGGGTGGGATATACAGTATACGGTATCAAGTGAAAAGTCAGTTCTCAAAGTTGATGTGTTGGAAACAGGGAAAATGGGCAAGTGTAAGGATCTGAGCGACTATGACAAGGGCCAAATTGTGATAGCAAGATGACTGGAGCCGAGCATCTTCAAAACATCAGGTCTTGTGGGGTGTTCATGGTATGCAGTGGTTAGTACCTGCCAAAATTTGTCCAAGGTAGGACAACTGGTGAACCGGCAACAGGGTCATGAGTGCCCAAGGGTCAGTGATATGTGTGGGGATAATAAAGGCTAGCCCAGCTAGCCTGATCTGAAAGAAGAGCTAGTGTAGCACAAATTGCTGAAAAAGTGATTGAAAGGTGTCAGAACAGTGCATTGTTACTTGCTCCATGTGGGGTTGTGTAGCTGCAGACCAGTCAGAGTACCCATGCTGGTCCCTGTACACTTCTAAAAGTGTCAATAATGGGCATCAGAACTGGACCATGGAGCAAAAGAAGAAAGTGGCCTTGTCTGCTGAATCATTTTCTTTTACATCATGTGAATGGCCTTACATGTGTGTTGCTTACCTGGGAAAGAAATGACAAGAATGCACTATGGGAAGAAGGCAAGCTGGCAGAGGCAGCGTGATGCTCTATGGGCAATGTTCTGTTGGGAAACCTTGAGTCCTGACATTCACATGGATGTTACCACCTACCTAAACATTGTTGTAGACCAAGAGCACCCCTTCATAGCAACAGTATTCCCTAATGTCAGCAGCCTCTTTTAGCAGGATAATGCACCGTCACACTGCAAAAATTGTTCAGGAATGGTTTGAGGAACATGACAAAAGTATTCAAGGTGTTGATTTGGCCTCCAAATTCCCCAGATCTCAATCCAGTTGAGGATCTGTGGGTTGTGCTGGACAAACAAGTCCGATCCATGGAGGCCCCACCTTGCAACTTACAGGATCTGCTGCTAACATCTTGGTCCAAGATGCTGCAGCACACCTTCACACGTCTTCTGGAGTCCATGCCTCAATGGGTCAGAGCTGTTCTGGCAGCACAAGGGAGGGGCTACATGATATTAGGTAAATGGATTTTAATGCTAATTCTGATCAATGTATATATTCTTAGTCTCACATTTTTCATGTTCCATTAAATTTTCAATATATCTGTAGGTCTTTATGCTGGGTGATATATTTAGGGATGGATTTGAAATTACCCTAAAGGGCAACACCCGATGTATTTCTGAATCACTTTTGACACAGGTCTCACTTGCATCAAACACAGTACATAGATGCCCATTTATCGAGCATTTCAACACTGAGATGGGAGTCTACACACTGTAAATCGGCACTTACAGAACACAGGCAGTCACAACAGTATGAGTCTGGTGTTATTTCTAGATGTGATTAGTTAAGTGTGAATATGTTGAGTGGTAGGTACTATGGGCTATTTCAATATTATTTTTAAGTTTTGTCAAGCTGAATGACATGAAGTAGCGTGCTACATTTAGCCCACAATCCTTGAGTTTGATACCTGTGATTTACCTCATCTCAAGTGGGTTTTTTTCACCTGTTTTTTTTTTTAGTCATTGCCCATTTTGTTGAAAAAAAAAGTCTTCTATTACTACTACTACTAATAATAATACATATAGCTGCGGGCGGCACGGTGGTGTAGTGGTTAGCGCTGTCGCCTCACAGCAAGAAGGTCCTGGGTTCGAGCCCCGGGGCCGGCGAGGGCCTTTCTGTGTGGAGTTTGCATGTTCTCCCCGTGTCCGCGTGGGTTTCCTCCGGGTGCTCCGGTTTCCCCCACAGTCCAAAGACATGCAGGTTAGGTTAACTGGTGACTCTAAATTGACCGTAGGTGTGAATGTGAATGGTTGTCTGTGTCTATGTGTCAGCCCTGTGATGACCTGGCGACTTGTCCAGGGTGTACCCCGCCTTTCGCCCGTAGTCAGCTGGGATAGGCTCCAGCTTGCCTGCGACCCTGTAGAAGGATAAAGCGGCTAGAGATAATGAGATGAGATGAGACATATAGCTGCAAGCAGGGATGAGGGGGCCAAGCAAACCAGCAGGGCACAGTTGCCATGGAAACTTCATGTTATTTTGTTGAGGGCATGGCTGTATGCACTCACAGCAAGTTTCATGTCAATTGACCAAAGATTGGCCAAGATATGAGCTCACTTCCTGTTTGGATATTTAATTTTTTTTTTGCTTATACAAAATGCTGTTCCGAGTCTAGATCCCAAGTTTGGTGTCAATACATCTAAGCATTGCTGAGATTTGACCTCATTTCCAGTTTGGCGGCTTTGCCACCAAATTCGCTTGGCTGGAACAGAGGATAACTCGCAAATCAAAAAGCCAACAAATAAGTTTTGTGAGGTTTGGTCTGAAGATCCTCTCTGCCAAATTTCATGAAGATTGGACAAAATGTGTGACCTGTGAAATTTAAGTGTTTTTGATAAAATCCAAAATGGTGGAAATTGAAGTCCTGGATTGCGTCAAACTTGGCTTGAACCAAGGAATCCAATGGTACCTGATTTTTGGTAATGAAACTTGGTGAAAAGAATCAAGGGATTGTCCCCAATCAGTGTGCCAAATTTCAAAACTTTTTACCATACTGTTCTATGGCCTGTCATTGACACCATCACCAGGAGATGATGATGATGACGACGACTAATAAGAAAAGGCAGAAACCCAATAGGTGCCTATGCAGCTTTGCTGCAATTGACCAATTGATTAATCAATAATAATAATAATATTTCTGTCAACATATCAGCCTTTAAGACTAGCTGACATGTCGCTTAATTTATTCAGATCTACTGCCTGACAAAATGTTTGCAGCACAAGCTGTCTCAGGTACATGATACACATTTTCAAAAAACAAAACAAAAACCAGATTCTCTCATATCAACTAATCACTTTAAGATAATTTTTGAGTCACTATGTATACACATACATATGAATAGCTTTTGTGTGCAAAGTATACAGTATATGTAGTACAATTGAGTGCAAATGTTTGCTGAAGACAAAATAAATTTATAGTAATGACAGTGTTAGATTTCACAAATATTTCTTCATTATTACATGGACCAAAATGGTCACAGTGTGTGTATTAAGACACAAATAATGAAAAAAAGGCCAAAAGAATAAACAAAAGTCCATCAATTTTAAATTCTAAAGTACCATGTCAGATCAACTGCCTTCTTAAAATCTGGTTTTCAAGAAGATTATGGTGCTGAATTTTTCTTATCTTTTGAATTGTTTTGTTATACGTAGGATACACCCCATATTTTATTTTTCACATTTTAGAAATGTGTTTTAAGATAAATTGTAAAACACAGGGACATTGTCTGTTTTTCTAGTCAGTCAATGCCTATGGGGATGCAAACTTTTGCCTTTTAATTATATGAAACATTGGTGAAACCCCTGTTCTTAATGGTGAATGTGTACTATATGTGATATGCATACATGGATTCTACTTGCCTAAAATTCCAGTTCCCAGAATAGTTGCAACTGTTAGAAAATCTGTAAAGAGAGAGAGAAAATTGTTTACCATGTTTACTCAAAATCTTCCCATTCCTGTACATCACATGTATTCCAATAAAACTAGAAAAGAAGCAAACAAAAAATGAAGACCAAATGGACACAGCTGAAGCAGGCATATTATTATCATCATCATCAAGATATTCAACACACAAAATGATAAGGCAACGTAACATGCCTACTGACAAGCACTGCCAGCTAAAACCCTGAGTCAGTTGTCTTTACTGTTAAACACATCAGTGCCTCCAAAAACAACTGCATGTCTATGTGGCTTTGTGTCTATTCTCAGAGAGAGAGAGAGAGAGAGAGAGAGAGAGAGAGAGAGATTGATTCCAGGTCCAATAGAAGGCGTTGGCCCCAATCAAACCCATCTCTGAAATTCATTTGAATTTAATAAAACACGCCAGTCAGCATACACATAATGGAAATAAAATGTACTTGTAGAGAGAGAGCCTCTGGCAGTTTGCTTTGGATGCCATGTGGCCTTAAGAGTAAAATATTTCTCACACAACAACGTCTCTTCTCTGCCCTAATTAAAATACGACCCAGAACTGCTTTGAATCAAAGACGCTGCTGATTAACTGCTAACGAAAAGAAAAAGGCGGTTCTTGCAGACAAGAATATGAATGTGAAATTAACATTGCTAATAGCACATGCACAAGAACACACAAAAAAACAAAAGAAAAAAACCCCACACATCCTGTACCATTACCTGCTTTTACACTTTTGTGACTCTGCATGATCTAATGCATTATCAAAAAAAAAAAAAAAGAATGAAACATCACACACTAAAGTGATGTGGTGAGATAAAGCAAACATTTTGCAAAGTAAGTGTGTAACTTGCTTAAAGAAGCTCATCCACTGGGATCTCTAATTTACACCCACACTCAGAGTCAAAATGATCGATGACGATGTGAGCAGAAGCAAAGTAACCATAATGGAGCTTTAATGACATTAGATCAGTTCCTCTGGCAAACTTCCAACTTGAGTGACATCTTTATAGCTGTTTAATTAAGATGCCACACAAATTTTGTAGGCGTATGCAGTTTCCCACAAAGTATTTCTGAGCAGATTTCTAACGGATGCTTGTTTGACATTTACAGTGCACATCAAGAAAGTACGGGTGTTATTGTGGTGCTTATACCACAGTATGGTTGAATGCTCAAATCTGATTGGTCAGAAGGTTTGTATTAGTTTCCTATAACAGCACAGGTAGTTCCAGCTGTAACATGAATGTTAACATTAATGCGCTCATTCTGATACGTTATTGTTTCGATAGTAACAGTTCAAACACAGGGACATGTATGGAGGATGCGCCAAATAATCTAAAACTAATAATAAATGGCTCTAAGAATGTGTTGTTGCTGAACAAATTAATTCTTATGATGTCGTTGAAGTGGTGATTTTTGTTAGGAAATGTTTATTGATAGAATGAGTCTCGGTTGTAAAGACTCAGTGAGAGAGAGAGAGAGACTGTTGAGTAAATGACTGCTTATCACAGCTGTAACATAAGCGATAACAGGAACTGACTTGTCTCTTGGATGTTCCACGACATTAAATCTAACTATAAACTGTTAAAAGCATGAGGTGTCATTCATTAACAAATTAAACATTGTAATTGTTGGCAAATTGTTGTGGTATAAGTGAATAACATACTTCAGACCATGCTGTTATTTAACAATTATTCGCTGAAGGCAAAGTGAATATCGGTGAATAATAACCAAGACAAAGTCAAGGTTATTATTTAAATAATATTGGCTGGCACTGAGTGGTCTAGCAGATATATTCCATTCAGCTTGCATGATACTGAATGAGTTGAAGAGGAGTTCAAGATCATACTAGCTGAATGGAATATATCTGATTATAACACAAAAAAAACAACCATTATTATTATTATTTTTTATTATACATACACATTCCTTTTGGGTGTTCAATACGTCTTTCTCTTTCAAAATTCTCTCAAAATCTTCCGTACTTAACGAAGCAAACATGGCGGCCATGTTTGTTGACAAATTGTCACAGTCACTAACCAACACGGAAGTTTTATGTCTCTGACGTGTCTCTTTTCCAGTTTTTCAATGTCCATTGGTGTGTTTTTCTCTCATAAATGTGTGAGAAGAACATCTAATAAAGTTTTGGTAGCCTTTCAGTTGTTCAACGTGTCTCTCTCTTTGCTGGCAAACAAAGAAATACTTCTCTGCATGCGCAGCTGTCAGGATGCCAGCACTTACAGATGTAACTGCAGGGGAGAATGGGGCACAAACAGTCTCATCTCATCTCATTATCTCTAGCCGCTTTATCCTGTTCTACAGGGTCGCAGGCAAGCTTGAGCCTATCCCAGCTGACTACGGGCGAAAGGCGGGGTACACCCTGGACAAGTCGCCAGGTCATCACAGGGCTGACACATAGACACAGACAACCATTCACACTCACATTCACACCTACGGTCAATTTAGAGTCACCAGTTAACCTAACCTGCATGTCTTTGGACTGTGGGGGAAACCAGAACACCCGGAGGAAACCCACGCGGACACGGGGAGAACATGCAAACTCCACACAGAAAGGCCCTCACCAGCCACAGGGCTCGAACCCGGACCTTCTTGCTGTGAGGCAACAGCGCTAACCACTACACCACCGTGCCGTTCTGGGCACAAACAGTAATGAAGCCAAATCATGAAACTAGGATCGTGGTCAGAAGGCAGGCATGGATCGGTCAATCAGCGAACAGGACAACATAGGAAAGAGAAGAAGCATAAATGAGGAAAGATAGCAAGAGTCAAAGCAACAAGAGCCAGGCAGCGGTATAAAGGCTCAGCATGCACTGGAGCACACAGAACAATACTTCACACTGAGTGTTTGTGAGAAAAAGTTTTAAGTAGTGTGGTTGCTGATTGATAATGATCTTCAGCTGAGTTCAATACTCTGGTGACGGGGGCGCTGTGGCTCACGGGCATTGTAGTCTTGAGTGGCCATGTTTGTAGTTTGCTTAGCATTGTTGGTCTCAATACTCTTACTGACAACAGTAGAAAACTTTCTCATTGTGTGATGTGTGACATCATGTTGTCTTGACAGCCATGCAATACTGTAAACCATATTCAACACTCATTCTCCATTGGGTAGTGTGATGTAATACACAGAGGATAAGCGATATGATGATAATATTGCATGCTATCAAACCAATTGAATGAAACCCAGTAGAAGGGAATAGAATACATGTTTTTATTCTATCAAAAAAAGTGTCCTGTATGTATAATAAAATCACCAATATTCACTGAGCCTGAGGCGAATAATTGTTGGGATGAACCAAAAATGAACACAATATTTGGATTGAACAGATAATGTGTATTAAACAGACACAAATACAAAATAATTTTAAAGAAACTTGCCATAAAGAAATCAAGCAAGTTATTCACTTGCTTGAGAAAAATAAATTACTATAAATAGTAAATCAGTCATACGTTGTATAAGCAGGAGTATACACTATATAAGCAGGAGTTTTACTTTCATGCGAGTACAAGTGGTCAGATATGAGGCTCAATTTTCAGAACCAACTAAACTTGAAAATAAATGAATGAATAAAAATAAATATTGCTGAACAATAACTGCACAAGTGGAATTGGTTCCGTGTACATATCAGGTTGAAACCTTGAGGGATGTACTCAAATGGATACCTATTAAAACCGTGAAAGGTGTGTTATGAGTTGGGAAGAACTGAGCGAGGAAAACTGACATTTCAACCGCTTGTTTATTTCCCTCAGTGTTTCTGGGGTCAAAGCAGTAGGTGTCCTAGTTAATTAAAAACAAACAAAAATTTCCAATTTACTCCATGACTACTTTGTGTTTAAATCCAAATACAGATCTAATATTTAGAGCACTCGACAGATACAGATAGTGGCACTGTGTTATACCCCAGGCCCTTGGTGAACTGGTTTACTTTTGCGTTCATGGTAACCTTCATTAGCAAACTGGCCCATTTTTCTGGACACAAGCTTATGAATCTTGAAGGCTGCAATCTGCATTGCTCTGTACACACACAAACATGTTTCAATGGGAAAGATTTTTTTTTTAAAAACAGCAACAGTGAGCGTTTTTGTTGCAAAATATGAAATGCATTGAAGGTTAGTTCATGGGGAATTATATCTTTGAAAAAAGAGGTTTATTTAAAGCAGTCAGTGACAAGTGTTACTGGGCTTCTTTACTTAAATTAGCAGCTCTAGGGGTGTCTAAACTTTTTTCAAAGTTAGACGTCATCAGAATACCAGAGGGCTGTGTGTGTGTGTGTGTGTGTGTGTGTGTGTGTGTGTGTGTGTGTGTGTGTGTGATATATAACAATTATTCCACGAAATCGAGTCGTACATGAGCAGATCGCTCATGTACGACAGCGCGTAGCACGAAGTTGGCTATAAGCCATGTACGCCGAGCTTGAGTGGAATAACTGTTTTATTTTATCCATCTTCACTGGATTTTGAGAGAGTATTTTTATTTTTTGCAAATTCGATAAATAAAAACTATATACAAAATGTCTGGCAAAATCATTCCCGCTTAAGCGGACTTCTTAAAAACCTATTAATAGCGGCACAAATTGACTTTAGTGTTGTTTTTTGTAGAAAGTGCCGTCTTGCTGTGGTGCCGAGGTATAGAATAGCTTTTATGTAATTCTTCACTGCACATTTCAGTTCTGTAATTTTCAAACTTCTTTGAGGTTTTGACCCAGTCTAAAACAAATTCAACAAATTTTAATGCTTGAAAATGAAGAATGTAAACAAACCGGCGAAATGACAGGAGCAATTTGTGAAAAATGCTGCTATAATAATTCCTGAAAAAAAGATACATTCTTACCATCAAATTCTTTTATTCCATATTTTGTTGCTTTTTTTTAAATATTTTTTTGGGTTTTGTTTTCGAGTAGAGTTTTTATTTCATCCTCGGTTGATTCAGCAACACGCTCCACCATTTTGTTTTCCTCTACTCACGGTATATGAGCTGACAGCCTAGTAGTAGAGTAGCCAATCAGAGCGTGCAATTGCTCATATCCAGTTAATGTGGATATTTTATACATACATACATACATAGATACATACATACATACATTCATACTGCAGTATATTGAATGTAACTATAAATAATGACCAGACTTTTAGCTTTATTTTGAGGTTACTTGGATCCAAATCGGATAAATGGTGTAGAAATTACAGCACTTATTATATGCCTCCCTCAATCCGCCTCAAGGTTTAACATGCTATCCATTCTGAGATGCTTTTCTTCTCACCACATTTGTTCAGAGTGATTATCTGAGTGACTGTAGCCTTTCTGTCAGCTCGAACCAGTCTGGCCATTCTCTGCTGACTTCTCTTATCACCAAGGTGTTTCCGTCTGCAGAACTGCTACTCACTGGATGTTTTTTTCTTTAATGCCTTATTCTGAGTAAAAGAAACTATCTATCTTTGATTTTTTTTTTCACACATGTCCCTTTAGGGGCTCCGTAAACTCTCAGAGTGTTGTGTTTGAAAATCAGAGATTTGGAGATCAGTGAGAGAGGCACTCAAACCATCCCCTCTGACACCCACAACCATGCCATGGTCAAAATCACTGAGATCACATTATCTCCTCATTCTGATGGTTGATGTGAACATTACCTAAAGCTGCTGGTCTGTATCTAACAGGGGTGTAGCTGGGGGGGGCCTGGGGTGCCCGTGACCCCCCTTTATCGGACCATACATTTTTTCAATAGCCGCATAAGAATATTAGAAAAGCAGCCACTGTAATTTTTCTAACTTTTTTTTTAAACTAGATTGTCACCTCAGCCTCATTAGGGTTTCTATAACCTTGTATGGACTTCCTGTGGTTTGGGCGTGAAAACCCAGTTCTGCGCAAGTGCAACACTATCGCACTAGAAAGCATGGTCAAGCTGACCGTGTAGCTGCAGTCTTTTTAGTTGTGAATTACACAAACAACTTTATTCATCACACACTTATGAAATTCCTCTCTGCATTTAACCCATCTGAAGCAGTGAACACACACATGCGCGCACACATGTGAGCAATGAGCACACACACACACCCAGAGCAGTGGGCAGCCATGATAACAGCGCCCGGGGAGCAGTTGGGAGTTAGGTGCTTCACTCAAGGGCACCTCAGCCAAAGGCCGTCCCATATTAACCTAACCGCATGTTTTTGAACTGTGGGGGAAACCGGAGCACCTGGAGGAAACCTACGCAGACATGGGGAGAACATGCAAACTCCACACAGAAAGGCCCTCATCTTTCTTTCAAGAGATCTACATTGGTTGACTAGGGTAAGATGTCGAGCCGCTATCCATACACTGCCGGATAAAGCTGATTTGGTCGAATCATTGTCCGACACCTCAACAGCTCGCAACATGAGATGAAAGAATGATGCAAAGACCATGTTATTTTCTCAAATGTATTTTTTCATTTACAAACCTGTGGGTATGTACTCAGGCTGCCAGTCAGTGTGCGACCTTTCCATCCATCCATCCATCCATCCATTGTCTGTAGCCGCTTATCCTGTCCTACAGGGTTGCAAGCAAGCTTGAGCCTATCCCAGCTGACTATGGGCGAGAGGTGGGGTACACCCTGGACAAGTCGCCAGGTCATCGCAGGGCTGACACATAGACACAGACAACCATTCACACTCACATTCACACCTACGGTCAATTTAGAGTCACCAGTTAACCTAACCTGCATGTCTTTGGACTGTGGGGGAAACCGGAGCACCTGGAGGAAACCCACGCGGACACGGGGAGAACATGCAAACTCCGCACAGAAAGGCCCTCGCCAGCCACTGGGATCGAACCCAGGGCCTTCTTGCTGTGAGGCGACAGCGCTAACCACTACACCACCGTGCTGCCCCCAGCGTGTGACACCCCCCTTGAAAAATCCTAGCTATGAGTATGTCTAGAGGATTTTATACACTGCACTACTGCCACATCATTGGCTGATGAAATAACTGCATGTGTGTGATTATTTTATATTATGTATCCCTGTATGTCAGTGTGTGTGTGTGTGTGTGTGTGTGTGTGTGTGTGTGTGTGTGATTATTTTATCTTATATTATGTATCCCTTTTGACAGAGAGCTGCGGGCATTTTACTCTGGGGCTGGATTCTACACACCCCTGGTCCAGATGAACCACGTTGTTTATGCACACCCAGGGGCGTAGCTAGGATTTTTCAAAGGGGAGTTCACACACACTGACTGGCAGCCTGAGTATATATTGTACCCACAGGTTTGTAAATGAAAAAATACATTGAATAAATTTGAGAAAATAACGCGGCCTTTGCGTCATTCTTTCATCTCATGTTGCGAGCTGCTGAGATGTCAGACAATGATTCGGCCAAATCAGCTTTACCCGGCAGCGTACGGTATGGATAGCGGCTCGACATCTTACCCTAGTCAACCGATGCAGATCTCTTTATTCTTGTTGTCTTACTGCTCATTGGCCAAAATGTTTCTAAGTGTCGTGGATGACGAATGGCAAAGATGTCAACGATCTTGTCAATGTCGATCGCTCTGCCATAGTGTACCATGTTTTCTTGATGTTCTGTTCTCGAAACGGCGCACTAAAACTTAGCTTCAAAGCCACAAAATGCAACTTTGATGGAAAAAATATATAATAAATTGCTTCACGTCAAAAGAAGGAGGAAAGTTTCGCTCGTTTTGACATGGCGAATTATTAACACGAGCAAATACTTGTAATTTGCAACTAAAAAGACTGCAGCTACACTGTCAGCTTGACCATGCTTTCTAGTGCGATCGTGTTGCGCTTGTGCAGAACTGGGTTTTTGCACCCAAACCACAGAAAGTCCACACAAGGTTATAGAAACCCTAATGAGGCTGAGGTGACAATCTAGTTAAAAAAAAAAAGAAAAGAAAAATTACAGTGGGCGCTTTTCTAATATTCTTATGCGGCTATGGGAGTGTTCGCCGTGATGTCATGAAATGGTCACGTGATGTTTTGGTTGGCAAGAGGCTATTTATAAATGGCCGATCGGAGTTATGGGGTCATTAATTAATTACGGTAGCGTCATTTTGTGTTATCGGCTGCACATGCAGATTTGACAAGAATGATCCCAAGAGCTTTTACGGTACCGTATTCCAAAAAAACCTGAAGCTCACCGAACGCTTTGGATCGCAGCAATTAAGCGTGACAAGTGGGAACCAACCGACAACGACTGTGTTTGCTTTCGACACTTTATACCTGGTAAGACATGATTTTTTATTATTTTGTTTTGCAGTTTAATATTATGATGTTAGATAAAATTTCCTCATCAGAAATAATTTGTTGTGCTATGACATTGCTTAGATATCAACCAAAAGATGAGTAAAAACACATGAGCAGCTGATTTGTATGCAGTACACATTAGTACGATTTCCGCAAACGCACTTGCAGCAAATTTATGCACTTTTTGCAGTATAAATATTTGACATTAGAAGATTGGTCAAACTTTTCATGATATGTATTTGAAAATAAATAGCATAGCCTGGATTTAAAACACTGCTTGTGCATTCTAAATGTAGAACTTGCTTAAGTTTAGTACTGTACTGTATATCGTTGGTGTGTGCGTGTGAAGCAACAACATTAACTTATGTTTCAAAAAGATTATATTGTGCCTATTTAATCTTTGTCTTTTTATTATTAGGCACAAAAAGCAAATATAAATGAGTATTTCAATAAAACAACTGAATAACACTTGTATGCATCAAGAGACTTGTAGGCTTTCATTGTTTCTTTTGTGTATATTGAAGGCGTGTCAATCACATACAGGTACAGTAGATATCGCTGAAGGTCAGGTCAGGCCAGGTGCTTGGATTTGGGTCCCATTTGATTGCAACTGCGTAAGGATCAGGCAAAACTTTGGTGCCACTGTTGTACAGAAGCTTTGCTGCATATCTTTGCTTAGCATCAGTTGGCAACGAACTCGCATACTGCCATAAATCGCTACGAAAACTAAGTGATGATGCAACTTTGTCAGCCATTATGAATGGTTCTTGCCAACCAATTTTATGCGCATGCGCAATATTACGTCACGCTCTAGTTTGGCGAATGCTCCCATTGAAAAAATGTATGGTCCAACAAGGGGGGGGGGGTCACAGGCACCCCAGAACACCCCCTAGCTACGCCCAACACCCCCCCAGCTACACCCCTGACACCCCATGCTCATACGTCACTTCCGCATAAAACCGCCTCAAAGAAGCGGTGGACGGATTGTTTTGGTTTCGTTTCTCAGGTGCTTGGATTTGGGTTCCATTTATCCGTAACTGCGTAAGGATCAGGCAAAACTTTGGTGCCACTATTGTACAGAAGCTTTGCTGCAGATCTTTGCTTAGCATCAGTTGGCAACGAACTTGCATACTGCCATAAATCGCTACGAAAGAGTCTTTAGAGTCTTCTGGGTGAGTTTCAGTGAAAATGTCCCAGCAGTTTATGAACAGTAGAACAATGATGATGCAACTTTGTCAGCTATTGTGAATGGTTCTTGCCAACCAATTTTACGCGCATGTGCAATATTATGTCATGCTCTAGCTTGGCAAACGCTCCCATTGAAAAAAATGTATGGTCCGACAAGGGGAGGGGGGGTCACAAGCACCCCAGGACACCCTCCTAGCTACGCCCGACACCCCATGCTCATACGTCACTTCCGCATAAACCCGCCTCCTGGAAGCGGTGGACGGATTGTTTTGGGTTCGTTTCTCATTCAATACGGTTATTGAAAAGCAGACCTTGTCCACGATCAGGCAAAACTTTGGTGCCACTGTTGTACAGAAGCTTTGCTGCAGATCTTTGCTTAGCATCAGTTGGCAACAAACTTGCATACTGCCATAAATCGCTACGAAAGAGAGTCTTTCGAGTCTTCTGGGTGAGTTTCAGTGAAAACGTCCCAGCAGTTTATGAACAGTAGAACAATGATGATGCAACTTTGTCAGCTATTGTGAATGGTTCTTGCCAACCAATTTTACGCACATGCGCAATATCATGTCATGCTCTAGCTTGGCGAACGCTCCCGTTGAAAAAATGTATGGTCCGACAAGAGGAGGGGGGGTCACAAGCACCCCAGGACACCCTCCTAGCTACACCCGACACCCCATGCTCATACGTCACTTCCGCATAAACCCGCCTCCTGGGAGCGGTGGACAGATTGTTTTGGGTTCGTTTCTCATTCAGATCAAGCAGATCTTGTTCGCGATCAGGCAAAACTTTGGTGCCACTGTTGTACAGAAGCTTTGCTGCAGATCTTTGCTTAGCATCAGTTGGCAACGAACGTGCATACTGCCATAAATCGCTACGAAAGAGTCTTTAGAGTCTTCTGGGTGAGTTTCAGTGAAAACGTCCCAGCAGTTGAACAGTAGAACAATCATGATGCAACTTTGTCAGCTATTATGAATGGTTCTTACTAACCAGTTTTACGCGCATGCGCAATATTACGTCATGCTCTAGCTTGGCGAACGCTCCCGTTGAAAAAACGTATGGTCCGACAAGGGGAGGGGGGGGTCACAGGCACCCCAGGACCCCCCCCCCAGCTACGCCCCTGACACCCCATGCTCATACGTCACTTCCGCATAAACCCGCCTCCTGGAAGCGGTGGACGGATTGTTTTGGGTTCGTTTCTCATTCAATACGGTTATTGAAAAGCAGATCTTGTTCGCGATCAGGCAAAACTTTGGTGCCACTGTTGTACAGAAGCTTTGCTGCAGATCTTTGCTTAGCATCAGTTGGCAACGAACTTGCATACTGCCATAAATCGCTACAAAAGAGAGTCTTTCGAGTCTTCTGGGTGAGTTTTAGTGAAAACGTCCCAGCAGTTGAACAATGATGATGCAACTTTGTCAGCTATTGTGAATGGTTCTTGCCAACCAATTTTACGCGCATGCGCAATATTACGTCATGCTGTAGCTTGGCGAACGCTTGGGGGGCTCACAAGCACCCCAGGACCCCCCCCCCAGCAACGCCCCTGACACCCCATGCTCATACGTCACTTCCGCATAAACCCGGCTCATGGAAACGGTGGACGGATTGTTTTGGGTTCGTTTCTCATTCAATACGGTTATTGAAAAGCAGATCTTGTTCGCGATCAGGCAAAACTTTGGTGCCACTGTTGTACAGAAGCTTTGCTGCAGATCTTTGCTTAGCATCAGTTGGCAACAAACTTGCATACTGCCATAAATTGCTACAAAAGAGAGTCTTTCGAGTCTTCTGGGTGAGTTTTAGTGAAAACGTCCCAGCAGTTGAACAGTAGAACAATGATGATGCAACTTTGTCAGCTATTGTGAATGGTTCTTGCCAACCAATTTTACGCGCATGTGCAATATTACGTCATGCTGTAGCTTGGCGAACGCTTGGGGGGCTCACAAGCACCCCAGGACCCCCCCCCAGCAACGCCCCTGACACCCCATGCTCATACGTCACTTCCGCATAAACCCGCCTCCTGGGAGCGGTGGACAGATTGTTTTGGGTTCGTTTCTCATTCAGATCAAGCAGATCTTGTTCGCGATCAGACAAAACTTTGGTGCCACTGTTGTACAGAAGCTTTGCTGCAGATCTTTACTTAGCATCAGTTGGCAACGAACTTGCATACTGCCATAAATCGTTACGAAAGAGTCTTTAGAGTCTTCTGGGTGAGTTTCAGTGAAAACGTCCCAGCAGTTGAACAGTAGAACAATCATGATGCAACTTTGTCAGCTATTATGAATGGTTCTTACTAACCAGTTTTACGCGCATGCGCAATATTACGTCATGCTCTAGCTTGGCGAATGCTCCCGTTGAAAAAACGTATGGTCCGACAAGGGGAGGGGGGGGTCACAGGCACCCCAGGACCCCCCCCCCAGCTACACCCCTGACACCCCATGCTCATACGTCACTTCCACATAAACCCGCCTCCTGGAAGTGGTGGACGGATTGTTTTGGGTTCGTTTCTCATTCAATACGGTTATTGAAAAGCAGTGGTGCCACTTTGGTGCCACTGTTGTACAGAAGCTTTGCTGCAGATCTTTGCGTAGCATCAGTTGGCAACGAACTTGCATACTGCCATAAATCGCTACAAAAGAGAGTCTTTCGAGTCTTCTGGGTGAGTTTTAGTGAAAACGTCCCAGCAGTTGAACAGTAGAACAATGATGATGCAACTTTGTCAGCTATTGTGAATGGTTCTTGCCAACCAATTTTACGCGCATGCGCAATATTATGTCATGCTGTAGCTTGGCGAACGCTTGGGGGGCTCACAAGCACCCCAGGACCCCCCCCCCAGCAACGCCCCTGACACCCCATGCTCATACGTCACTTCCGCATAAACCCGGCTCATGGAAGCGGTGGACGGATTGTTCTGGGTTCGTTTCTCATTCAATACGGTTATTGAAAAGCAGATCTTGTTCGCGAATGGGGGGTAAAGTGTATTGAAGGTTGCACTTCGTCACATCTTTGTATCAAAAGCTGTGACTCTTAATCAAGAGTCAGCGGAATATTTTCCTGTCGCAGTCCTTCCGACTACACGAACACCTCAAACCAGCTGTTTTAAAAACAGATGTTTTTTTTTTAAGTACATGTTCTGCACTGTATACAGTGAGATTTTTTTCTTCTTGTGTGAGTGCTGGGATATGAACTGCTGAACACAAGCTGCTGCTCCGATACTCACAGCACTGCAGATAAATAAAGCCCGTCTTCCTCTTCCACGGGTCCTCCTGGGCTCTCCGTGCTCTCCTGTAACACACCGGGGATGTTTCTGTCCTCTCACTGTTCTCCTCCATGCTACTGCCATGACACACTTCCTCCGCAGTCGCCTGCATCCCACAGCTTTTCTTTATTTACGCTACTGTTTTAAATACCGGTGTAGTCCTGTCGCTTTAAGTCGGTCTGCACGGTGGCTGGATCCCAAACCATTCAGAGCCCTAGGCCCACTTAATAGCATATTAAAATAGTAGGGCGGGGGCCATTAGGCCCCACACTTTTTCTTTTTAATTATATGCTATAAAGAATGTGTAAACTCATTAACAGTGTAATATAAACTGGAATCAAATCCAATAATGGCAGTTGATAGATAGATAGATAGATAGATAGATAGATAGATAGATAGATAGATAGATAGATAGATAGAACTTTATTGATCCCTTTGGGAGGGTTCCCTCAGGGAAATTAAAAACCCAGCAGCATCATTACAGAATAAACAGAATAGAAAATAGAGAAAACTTCTACATAAATTAAGTATTAACATATACAAATATATACATATATATTTTTTAAAAAGTACATTTAAAGTAGGCGGCACGGTGGTGTAGTGGTTAGCGCTGTCGCCTCACAGCAAGAAGGTCCTGGGTTCGAGCCCCGGGGCCGGCGAGGGCCTTTCTGTGTGGAGTTTGCATGTTCTCCCCGTGTCCGCGTGGGTTTCCTCCGGGTGCTCCGGTTTCCCCCACAGTCCAAAGACATGCAGGTTAGGTTAACTGGTGACTCTAAATTGACCGTAGGTGTGAATGTGAGTGTGAATGGTTGTCTGTGTCTATGTGTCAGCCCTGCGATGACCTGGCGACTTGTCCAGGGTGTACCCCGCCTTTCGCCCGTAGTCAGCTGGGATAGGCTCCAGCTTGCCTGCGACCCTGTAGAAGGATAAAGCGGCTAGAGATAATGAGATGAGATGAGACATTTAAAGTAGGTGGCAGCAAGGTGGTGTAGTGGTTAGCGCTGTCGCCTCACAGCAAGAAGGTCCGGGTTCGAGCCCCGTGGCCGATGAGGGCCCTTCTGTGCAGAGTTTGCATGTTGTCCGCGTGGGTTTCCTCCGGGTGCTCCGGTTTCCCCCACAGTCCAAAGACATGCAGGTTAGATTAACTGGTGACTCTAAATTGACCGTAGGTGTGAATGTGAGTGTGAATGGTTGTCTGTGTCTATGTGTCAGCCCTGTGATGACCTGGCGACTTGTCCAGGGTGTACCCCACCTTTCGCCTGTAGTCAGCTGGGATAGGCTCCAGCTTGCCTGCGACCCTGTAGAACAGGATAAAGCGGCTAGAGATAATGAGATGAGACATTTAAAGTACAATATATATACACTGCATTTCATCTCAGCTTCATTAGGGTTTCTATAACCTTGTATGGACTTCCTGGGGTTTGGGCGCGAAAACCCAGTTCTGCGCAAGCACAACACGATCGCACTAGAAAGCATGGCCAAGCTGCCAGTGTAGCTGCAGTCTTTTTAGTTGCGAATTACGAGTATTTCCTCGTGATGTTTGCACTTACATCACAAATCTCCCATGACACTGTCTGATTCTGTTGATGCTGTTCTGATTCTTTGCGGGATGGCGACCGAGGAGAGTACATTGCCGAACTGTGATTTTTCGCAAATATATCACGAATTGGGCGGCACAATGGTGTAGTGGTTAGCACTGTTGCCTCACAGCTATCCTGGGTTCGAGCCCAGTGGCTGGCGAGGGCCTTTCTCTGTGGAGTTTGCATGTTCTCGCGTGTCTGTGTGGGTTTCCTCCGGGTGCTCCAGTTTTCCCCAAAAACATTTAAAGTACAATATATACACTGCATTTCACCTCAGCTTCATTAGGGTTTCTATAACCTTGTATGGACTTCCTGTAGTTTGGGCATGAAAACCCAGTTCTGCGCAAGCGCAACACGATTGCACTAGAAAGCATGGTCAAGCTGCCAGTGTAGCTACAGTCTTTTTAGTTGCGAATTACGAGTATTTCCTCGTGATGTTTGCACTTACATCACAAATTTCCCATGATGCTGTCTGATTCTGTTGTGTCTGCCATCTTTGTGGGATGGCGACCGAGGAGAGTACATTGCCTAACTGTAATTTTTCGCAAATATATCACGAATTGGGCAGCACAATGGTGTAGTGGTTAGCACTGTCACCTCACAGCTATCCTGGGTTCGAGCCCAGTGGCCGGCGAGGGCCTTTCTGTGTGGAGTTTGCATGTTCTCGCGTGTCTGCGTGGGTTTCCTCCAATTGCTCCAGTTTTTCCCACAGTCCAAAGCCATGCAGGTTAGGTTAATTGGTGGCTCTAAATTGACCATGAGTGTGAATGGTTGTCTGTGTCTATGTGTCAGCCCTGTGATGACCTGGCGACTTGTCCAGGGTGTACCCTGCCTCTCACCCATAGTCACCTGGGATAGGCTCCAGCTTGCCTGTGACCCTGTAGAACAGGATAAGCGGCTACAGATAATGGATGGATGGATATCACAAATTGAGTAATAGTGACAATGTGAGATACAGGGAAAAGATAAAAGAATGTTTAGGGGTTGATCCGTACAGCAATACTGTAGAGTATGAAGATGATTTATGGATGTAGCCGAGTGCGAATTACACAGACATTGTGAATTACCTGGTATTAACTACTAGCTTCATTACTAGGAAGCAAATGAAAGCATACAAAAGTTTAGCGCAAGTTTACTGTAAGGATCTAGTAGGTTCCCGATGTGGGAAAATGTTACACAAAACACAACCCCCCCAAAAAACCCAACCTATTTATTGACGTCTTCTAAGGCAACATTTTCCTGGGGCTTTGTGCTATGCATTTGTAACTGCAATATAAATTGGAGTAGCGCTTACATGTATATCACTTACAGTATGTCGTGTCTTTATATATATTTTGTCTATGGTTCACATAAACGGTAGAAATATAAACTTACCCTTTACGAAATGATTTGCACATATTTGGACATATTTGTAGTTGGTCTCTTTTACAGTGGCGGATCCTGAAAATTTTCTCAGGAGGAGCAAATTATCCAATAATGTCATAAGGTGACTCATTCAACAGGTACATTATCGGTAGCCAGACATTATTGACACTTTTTTTGTTTTCTCTCTGCATATCACAGTTCCATGCCACTTCTGTCCACTAGATGGCAGCAGATTACAGAAATCTTTTCCCTGTAGCTACCTAAGCTATAGTCTGTGGTGTAAAGTTGCAAACATTCACAATCGAAGAATAGTTTGGATCCACAATGACCAATTCCAATTACGCCCTAATCACGATTCACATTATTTCAATATTGTATGATGTGAAATAGCCAAGAATGATATCTTTATAAAAAGATATGTCCAACAACTACACTACCGTTCAAAAGTTTGGGGGCACTTTGAAATTTCCTTATTTTTGAAAGAAAAGCACTGTTCTTTTCAATGAAGATCACTTTAAACTAATCAGAAATGCACTCTATACATTGCTAATGTGGTAAATGACTATTCTAGCTGCAAATGTCTGGTTTTTGGTGCAATATCTCCATAGGTGTATAGAGGCCCATTTCCAGCAACTCTCACTCCAGTGTTCTAATGGTACAATGTGTTTGCTCATTGCCTCAGAAGGCTAATGGATGATTAGAAAACCCTTGTACAATCATGTTAGCACAGCTGAAAACAGTTGAGCTCTTTAGAGAAGCTATAAAACTGACCTTCCTTTGAGCAGATTGAGTTTCTGGAGCATCACATTTGTGGGGTCGATTAAATGCTCAAAATGGCCAGAAAAATGTCTTGACTATATTTTCTATTCATTTTACAACTTATGGTGGTAAATAAAAGTGTGACTTTTCATGGAGAACACAAAATTGTCTGGGTGACCCCAAACTTTTGAATGTTAGTGTAAATAAGAAAGGAAACCATATTTTAAAAAAAATAATACATATTTATTTGCCAATCTTGAAAGTACTGTTCTACAGAATGTTCTGTAAATAGATTTTGTACTTCAAACTCCATGACCAGCAATAATTTTACAGACTGTGCAACTTAAGGACAACAGGAAAGTGCACTTACTGTAACAAAACATTGTAAATTGTTGGCTAACATAACAATAGCAGTTGAATAAATAGATGAGTGGATCTTTAGATCTTGCAATTACTGGTATTTACCAAGGATATTACCAAAGTGCTAACTTTCAGAGCAAAGTGTGGCAAATATAAAAATGCACATTGAAAACATCAAAAGTGAACGGATTCTGTGACTGTGTGTGTGTGTGAGTCACAAAGTCAACCAAACCCAGAAAAACACCACGGTGACTGGAGCCCTCAGTTTCGTCTTTGCCTCGTAGAGCTAACTCGAACACTCCACAAAATTTCACGCGTTGGATGAGCCGGTTTAATACGTGCCTGTTCTTGCTCACCTCATTGTTGTGGCGGTGAACTGCTAGCCTGTAGCCCTCATCCAGCTGTGTAGCGATGTTCACTCTCCCAAAAGCCGAACATTTCAGGCAGCTGCCCATGTGAATCTTTGATAACTCATGTTTTTTTATTTTCTCTGACAAATGATGCATGTCCGAAACTCCAGTGACAGTCCAAGCAGTGTTGTCCGTGGAGCCACCTCCAGGGTGGAAAAGTAAGCAGGGGGAGCAGAAAACCGCTGAGGCGTCCTCGCAGCCAGCTCGCCAGGATTTGCGCTGGGACCATGTTGAAGTAAAACCTTGAGTATATGATTCCCCCCCCCCCTTGTCGAAATTTGTTTTATGTTTAGATTTGATCGAGAGGGTCCAGCTTGTTTTGTTGCCAATTTAGCTCGATTTGATCGCTGACTAAATGGAACTTCTTTTAAGGACCGCACTGAATTGCTTTCCACATCCATCTCACCTCAGAAACTGAGAGGATCGAATGCAACTTTGCCGCGCTTCGCAGTGACGTAAGCACGTTAGGGCAAGCCCCCCCGGAACCCATAGAGATTGCACTGAAGTGTCAGTTAGGAGAAAAAAACTATATTAACATGGGACTCTATCAGTGAACTCTTGGGCGATTTTCAACGTGACTGAAATCGCCCCAAAAGGGGCGGTACTCTAGAAGCAAGACCACCCTGATTGGACAATGATACCCAGAGACAGATTAAAACGGCCTCGAGCAGCGCTGGTGAAAGTTTGTTTAAAAAAAAGAAAAAAACTTTTTTTTTTGTTTGTTTTGGCAGTGCGTCGCCCAATTGCCCTTATGCACCACCCGCCCTTACTCTTTTATGTCCGATCTGTTCAGATTTGCAAGCCACTGTCTCTGTCATCTACGGGTTAGATCTTCCATTTGGGGTCTTTCTCGCATTTTAACAGCGGGTAAACTAAACAGTCTGACTCCAGCTTTAGCAGAATTGTTTAAGCAGCCGATAACTGCACAAATTTGTGGCATTTCGTATTAAGGTACTTGTTGCTACACATGCGTTATTCCACAAAGATGGTGGACACAGCTAAATCAGAGAGGGTCATGGGACATGTGACATCATGTGCAAACGGTCTAGATCAATTATACCTCTTTGTGCAATATACATTTCAACATATTTGTTACAATGCAATATATTTATTGTGTGCAAAATATTTGTACATATTCTGTATATTCTACAGTGTATATTGCAGAGCTATTAGATGACTTGCAACCACGTGATCAAAATGTGCTACGTCATGAGCCTCCGCCATAATGGTGGATATACAAAGCAACTAGGATGGTAGCCACTGAAAGTGTGTCTGTAAACAATGCTGAATTTTCTCAGTATTATTATGATTTGAACAGTTAAGTGAAGATTCGATACAAAGAGAAGATAGATATGTGTGGGTTTGACCCATATTATTGTAAAAAGTCAGTTTTTCTGAGGATGAGACGCTTCTAACAACCATCAACTACCCAGATCAGTTTGGAAATCTTATATTTATGGAAGTTTCGAAATAATATTACTTTGTTTCAGCCAAAATTAGCTGACCTGGTATTAATTTCTCAGCTTCAACCGTGGTGTCTTGGATGTCTTGGAACTCCATGGGCGAGCTATCACATGCAGCTTCTGTAAATTCAGCTGTCTTCCTCCTCCTTTGAGCTGTTTGGTGTCGTTCGGCTGCCGCAGAATCAAGTCTGACCTTGGCCGATACATAGCCCATTTTCTGAGTGGGTGCCCAGTCTGGATTATTTCTACTGTATAATTGTGCTGGCGCTCCTAGAAGCAAAATGGTAATACACGTGTTAAAATTATAACAACAACCGAGTGAACCACAACAAGAGAACGCTCATTTTATAGCAAAATTCTCGTCTCGTCTCGTCTCGTCTTCTTCCGCTTATCCGGGACCGGGTCGCGGAGGCAGCAGTCTAAGCATGGAAGCCCAAACTTCCCTTTCCCCAGACACCTCGGCCAGCTCCTCGGGAAGAACACCGAGGCGTTCCCAGGCCAGCCGAGAGACATAGTCCCTCCAGCGTGTCCTGGGTCTTCCCCGGGGCCTCCTCCCGGGGGGACATGCCTGGAACACCTCCCCAGGGAGGCGTCCAGGAGGCATCCGAAAAAGATGCCCGAGCCACCTCAGCTGGTCACCTCAGCTGATCATTTTCCTCAATAAATAAATGACCAAGTATAATATTTTTGTCTCATTTGTTTAACTGGGTTCTCTTTATCTACTTTTAGGACTTGTGTGAAAATCTGATGTTGTTTTAGGTCATATATGCAGAAATATAGAAAATTCTAAAGGGTTCACAAACTTTCAAGCACCACTGTACATCCCCACTGGCATACTACAGGATTTATTTAATTTTCTTTCACCCCATTTTAACTGCATTCTTCTTCTTCTTTTGGCTACTCCCATTAGGGGTTGCCACAGCGGATCTGTTCCGCATATTTGATTTGGCATAAGTTTTACATTGGATGCCCTTCCTGATGCAACCCTCCCTAATCTCTCTAGACTTGGGACCGGCACTAAGCCCATGTTTACATTAGACCATATCAGCGGATCATCAGATTAACGTTTTTAAAATGATTAGTGTGCACACAGCAACACCAATACACGATTTGCGTGCACACAGCAATACCAATACACGGATACGCTCGGCTCCGCAGGCATCCTGCGCTCCAAATCACTCCGCCCTGAACAGCGAGTGCCCTCTGGAGGGTGCGCACTCCGGCCCTGCGCAGCTCACAGAGCGCGCGAGTGAAGTGAACAAGCCACGATTCGGGACTGAGCCGCTGTGTGTGAGATCCCAGCGCATATCACTTATTACTTGCAAGTGGAAGGATGGCAAGCCTAAAGACAATCATAACTACACAATGGGCAGTATTTGCATCAGTATTTTCAGTATTTTCATACTTTTATACTCTTTAATGAAAGGTGATACAAGGCGGAAGTCTGCGCCGTTTTTCAGCAGTCGCGTCACATGACCAACGCCAGCGAATCAGGAAGGTGGATGTCACAGTGACGTTGTCCAATGAGACGCCAGCTAGAGCTCAGCACAGCGTATTTGCGTATTCTCAATGTTTACACAGCACCGGAGCTGATACGATCTAGATTGAATACGTGGACGCTGGCGGATTCCCGTTTCTCCGCTTTTTCAGGGGGGTTAATGTAAACGGACAGTGCATCCGCGAAGAAAACGAGACAGATACGGTCTAGTGTAAACGTAGCCTTAGTCAGCTGTCTTCTCTAAATTGCCCATAGGTGTGAATGGGTGTTCATCTCTGTGTTTGGCCTGCAGTAGATTGGTGACCTGTCCAGGGTGTACCCTGCCACTCACCCAAGGTCAGATGGGATTGGCTCCAGGTTCTCCCATGATCCTGACAGATGTGGTATAAGTAACGGACAGATACTGTTGTTTGCGCATAAAATTAAATTGTTATACATCAAATGGGAACAATAGCACATGGGTTCTTTATAGTTACACATGTAACTATTATTTTCTTAATCACTGGGTAATCACCCACAACTACAAGCACTACACTAATTAGAGGACTGGATTTGCGTCAAATAGGTATATTTTCCCAGCATACCAAAGTCAGGGGATGTGGCTGAAAGCATTCATTCTATCTCAGTAATTACATCCAACCTAGATTTCTGTTTTGATGCATGCAAGAGCAGTGGATCCTGTCTCCCGTAAAGAAGTGCTACCAAATAGTTGTTTTTGTCTCTTTATTTGGGTTCACATTTTGCATTTCTTGTAATTTCATGACTCTATTTTACACCAATAGCTTCAAATGTGTTTAGAAGCATCCAGGATTCTTTCTGTGCTTTCTTGCACTAGTTTAGGAAATATAAATAGGTGTCATTATTATAAACATGCATTAGCAGTGTACTGTTTATTATCATCAGGTTTGTTAACCAACTGATTCTGTGCTTTGTCTCAGGGCTTTCATAAGCTTCTATTTTTTTTAATTATCATTATTTTTTTTAACTGATATGAGAGCACACTTGCTGCTAGAGACTGAAATCACGTTATGTGCTGTTTAGATTATTGGCATACACTGCAGTTGTTATCTGTGGTGTTTCTGCCTTGGTAATTATGACTGTTTTATTTTAATTTTAAATGGATACTTTGCCTGCTGGCATTGTCTGGAGTAAAGGTTGTTTGATTACCATGACAGCATGTTATGGGCTATGTAAAAAGGTGAAAGAAATGTTATAAAATACGATCTGGTTGTCTGAATTGTTAAAGATCGAATAAATCAAGTTTCTAGAACTACATTATAAAAGACAGACAATCCCAGGTGGGGTTACAACCCCAAAGTTGGGTCTTTCAGTTTCTATGAACAAAATCATGATTGAGGGAAAAAATATGAGTGTTGAAATAGTGCTTATACTCTGTCCAACCATACACTACCATTCAAAAGTTTGGGGTCACCCAGACAATTTGTGTTTTCCATGAAAAGTCACACTTTTATTTACCACCATAAGTTGTAAAATGAATAGAAAATATAGTCAAGACATTTTTCTGGCCATTTTGAGCATTTAATCGACCCCACAAATGTGATGCTCCAGAAACCCAATCTGCTCAAAGGAAGGTCAGTTTTATAGCTTCTCTAAAGAGCTCAACTGTTTTCAGCTGTGCTAACATGATTGTACAAGGGTTTTCTAATCATCCATTAGCCTTCTGAGGCAATGAGCAAACACATTGTACCATTAGAACACTGGAGTGAGAGTTGCTGGAAATGGGCCTCTATACACCTATGGAGATATTGCACCAAAAAACAGACATTTGCAGCTAGAATAGTCATTTACCACATTAGCAATGTATAGAGTGTATTTCTGATTAGTTTAAAGTGATCTTCATTGAAAAGAACAGTGCTTTTCTTTCAAAAATAAGGAAATTTCAAAGTGCCCCCAAACTTTTGAACGGTAGTGTACATATATACACTTGTATTTATGAAGACAGTTTTACTGTGATAACTAGTTATTGGCATTCAACTAATTTTTGTCATCAGTTATCATGATGATACCATAGCTACCATTTGAGAGATTAGCAATAATGCTATTGTTAGTTAGCCTTAGAGACTGATTTCCCAAGTTCCTTGAAGAAAGGGCCACTGATTTACAATCAGTAACTGAAATGAGTTTGATTTGAGACAAACCTTTTTTTTATTTTTTAAATCTGTATTGTACTTTATTTCTTTTAGTAAATTTCAGAGTTTATACATTTTTACTTGAGCAAAGAATTGTGATAACACAGACTGAAGGAATACTTTCTCATTCCTACTGGTGAGATGCTTCAACAAGAATAGACATAACATTAATATCATCACTGCTAATTGTTGCTATGGCAGCACTGAAGTAAAGGAGCTGAAGAAGAAAGGTCATCCACACTTTCAGGACCCTCAGACCCTCACATAATAAATGTTATACTTTAATGATCTTCAAATTCTCAATGTCAGCTTGATACAAACTTGAGTCAGCCATTTAGACACTTCAGGAAGACCGCTACATAAATAAACATTAAATAATTGGAGAAACTGGTCACATTTCTTCTAACAGGAAGTTAGTTAGTTAGGATGCAAGTTTGTTTTTAACACTGGTACACATTTGGTGTCCTTTATTAAGCTGGACATGGATAAAATTGTAAATCATTCACATGAGAATTTACACAAGAAATGTGGTGATCATGAAAATCCAGTTAGGTTAAAAAAAATTGTAGAAGATACTCTTGCTTGTGTACATATGTACCGTATAAGAAGATTCACTAATGTGAACCTCGACTTATAGACTATAAATTGTATAACTGGTGTGACTGTAGATTTTATACTGACAAATGTGGTTAATGATTTTGTAGGTTTAATACAATTTCAGGTTAATACAGAAGGATTGTGATATATGCTTTAATGCACTTTACTCCCTGGACTAGATAGTTTAAAGTGATACAGTGATATTGTGTTCTAAATGAATACAGATACTAATAGTAAGTTGACTACTTTTTTTTTTTAAATAACTTTTTTTAGAAACTTGCCAGAAAGTTTCATGTTTAGACTAGGCATGTGCTTCAGGACTGGGATCCCACAGGACCAAACCAACCAACCAACCAACCAGCCAACCAATCAAGGAAAAATCATACTGTTTTTTTTTTTTACTTTCATACTGAGGGTTCCTGGGTTTAAGCAGAAGTCTCATACCAAATAATTATTTCTCAAAAAACAAAACAAAACCCACACAAAAAGACTTGAAACTAGCTCCAGTTATTCAGGCACTGGACCAGGGAGATGCACTTTTCTTCTTTTCCTGGTCTTTGCGTTGGAAAAATTAAGTGTTGTGCATTTTATTTTTATTTATTAATCCAACTGCTGCTAGAACCCTTCCAGTCCATACAGCGTCCATGTCTGGTTTGAATCTGAATACGAAAACAGGTATAAATATTTGATGCACTTAAATACAGATACTGATGGCATTGTGTTACAACCTTATGACCGTAACACTACAGCTATGGTTAATAAGTTATGTCAGACTGATAGACAAATGTTTGGTTATGTTTAACTTTAGCAGCATATTTTATTTGGCTTGTAGTGAAATTTGGCTAAGAACGAGTTGAGTGAACGGTGATGAATACTGTCAGCCACCGGTGATTGTACAGAATGGTTTTATTGAATGAACTTTAAATGACACCCTGGAGAAGTGGGGAATTGAAAAGGGTTCCTGTAACAATCGTCAGTATAATAATGACTGTAGGGTCAACATCACCATTAAAACCATTTCAGCTCTCAGAATACTCACATATTGGTCTTTATTTCCTTTAATGACAGTAAATTTAGAAATTCAGGTTGTAGGAATAGACCTATAATTAGCAGGGCTCACAAATACTGTCAAATGATTATGACTTTCTGTTGTGCTGGAGCAGCATGGACACTGTTTACTCAGACTAATGTCTGAAACTTAACAGGCCATTCAAAACTTCAAACTGAGTTGTATTATATTTGCTATGTATGAATTAGAGTTTAAAAAAACCCTCCATGCTGAAAACTCGTTTTTTGGTCAGAAACATGGTAACAGAAAAAAGTAGGGGAGAGCAGCGAGACTTGGGACAAGTTTTCAGCTTTTGTAGATTGTACAAAACATACATTTTTTTTCTTTGCAGGTAGCATCACATTCATATTGCATTAGAGAGGATTTACTATACCTGCTTATCACCACATTAGTTTCTCAGCTCATCACATATACTTGCCTTCAGGCTTCACTTTTTCTGTCATTTTTTGCAGGGAGACATGAGACATTGAGGGGAACTTGGGACATAGACGGGAGACATGGAAAAAATAAAATACCTAGGCCTACATGTGGCGGCACGGTGGTGTAGTGGTTAGCGCTGTCGCCTCACAGCAAGAAGGTCCTGGGTTCGAGCCCCGTGGCCGGCGAGGGCCTTTCTGTGTGGAGTTTGCATGTTCTCCCCGTGTCCGCGTGGGTTTCCTCCGGGTGCTCCGGTTTCCCCCACAGTCCAAAGACATGCAGGTTAGGTTAACTGGTGACTCTAAAGTGACTGTAGGTGTGAATGTGAGTGTGAATGGTTGTCTGTGTCTATGTGTCAGCCCTGTGATGACCTGGCGACTTGTCCAGGGTGTACCCCGCCTTTCGCCCGTAGTCAGCTGGGATAGGCTCCAGCTTGCCTGCGACCCTGTAGAAGGATAAAGCGGCTAGAGATGAGATGAATGAGGCCTACATGTTTCATTTTTATTTATCAAAACTTGTAAGATATGAACTGTATGAACACACAATGATAGTACAGCAATAGACAAGTGTCAGTTTACCCCAAACCTGACTCAACAACAGTTCCATTCTCAAGAAGGAATGAAATAAGCTTCATCCTCATGCAGGGACACACCCACACTTTTAACAAACAAAATTATTTTAAAAAAAATATTTGTAAGCCAAAAAACAAACAAACAAACAAAAAAACCCCCTGTAACATCTCATCTCATTATCTGTAGCCGCTTTATCCTGTTCTACAGGGTTGCAGGCAAGCTGGAGCCTATCCCAGCTGACTACGGGCGAAAGGCGGGGTACACCCTGGACAAGTCGCCAGGTCATCACAGGGCTGACACATAGACACAGACAACCATTCACACTCACATTCACACCTACGGTCAATTTAGAGTCACCAGTTAACCTAACCTGCATGTCTTTGGACTGTGGGGGAAACCGGAGCACCCGGAGGAAACCCACGCGGACACGGGGAGAACATTCAAACTCCGCACAGAAAGGCCCTCGCCGGCCACGGGGCTCGAACCCGGACCTTCTTGCTGTGAGGCAACAGCGCTAACCACTACACCACTGAGCTGCCCCACCTGTAACATAAATTGTCCCAACTTTCCCCATCTGGCCATGAAAAAAAAAGGTTTTCCATGAATTTAAGTTTAAAAAAATAATACTATATATGGTAACTCTAAGCTACATACTTTAATTCCAAATAAATCCCAAATTCAGCAGTGTGCATTACACCATAAAATGGAGGTGGAGGCGAAGTAGAAAATACAAGTTTTGGTTGATTAAATATTGAACTGCACAGACCTTACTGCAGTGTCCAGCTTCATGTCTCCAAAGGAAGTAGGTTACTCTAATGCCGCTTTTCCACTACAAACGCGGCTGAGCCGTGCCGTGCTGAATCGAGCTGAGTCGGGCTGAGCGGGGCTGTTGGAGTTGCATTTCGACTACAACCGCGCTGAACCGTGCTGGCTGGAAGTGGGTGGACACATTGGGTGGAGTTAGCGAAAGTGGGTGGACGTCACGTGATGTCGTTAAGCAGCGCAAACAGTGACATCAGTGACAGTGGCGGAACAAGTCAGAGCCGGGCCGGGGGCGGGGCAAATGACCGGGCCCTTTATTAAAGCTTATCATAACATCATTTTAGGCTACAAAAACGAAGTCCTTCAAATGAACATGTAACTCAGACACAAAAAACATTAGGATACTGTACATGGCTCATAATAAAACATCAATAGCCTATACTGCGCACATTATTTGAAGGGCATACGAATGAGCGCTCAGAGGTTGCAACGGTGACAGGAAGAGTCAGAAATAAAAGGAGGGCGGTGCAAACCTCACTGAATGCACTGTGTTTACCAATTTCAACACTCCGGGGTGCAACTATGTTATTTTGTACATTAAGTCCTTCAAACGAACATGTAACTCAGAAACAAAAAAACATTAGGTGACATACTGTACATGGCTCATAATAAAACATCAATAGCCTACTGCGCGCATTATTTGAAGGGCATACGACGAGCCTTGCGCTCCGCGAACTCGTCCACGATGCTCTGTATGTCACTGATTCAGTGAGCTTTTAAGCGGTAGTCTCACGACCCGAATAGTAAACAATAAACATGGAGGACATGGAGTCGTTAGTGTTGCTGGTCTTGGTGCTGTGGCTTGTTGTCACCGACAACGCGGACAGATACTGGCAAGAGCGTATAGATGAGGCGAGGCGCATAAGGCTTCAGAAATTCTCGTAATTCGTAATTCTCCTTCTTCCGGGTTTATGGTGTTTACAGATCCCAGCGCGCTCGCGGGGCGTGTGTGGGCATGTGAGGACACTCCTCCTCACCAATCAGTGCACAGGGGAGTGTCTGCTCACGCCCCCAACCTCACTCGGCACGGCTTGGCTCGCTTCAGCCCCACTCCAAAACGGTGCGAGTTTTAGGGGCTAAGCAGGGCTGAAACGAGCTGAGTCGTGCTGGTTTTTGGTAGTCGAAACGCGAGCCGTGTCGGGCTGAAGCGAGCTGAAGCGAGCTGAAGTGAGCTGAAAAAGGGTAGTGGAAAAGGGCCATAAGGGGCAACATCTAACTTCTGATATAATCTAAAACCTGATTGGTTGAAATTAATTTATGGGAATACAACTGTCCCAAGTCTCCCCCATCCCAAGTCTCTCCACTCTCCTCTAAATAAATATTTGCCAAGTGTGCACAGAAATCATAAAAATCACCCTAGCATGGTGAACACAAAGTAGGTACTAAATAAATGATTAGACAATTGTCTACACAACTTGTTAAAAAAAATGTAGTGTACATTTGCATCTAGTGTGTGTTTTTCTCTCATTTTTTTCATTGGGTTATGTCTCCAAAACCCACCACATTTTTTGCTGCACTTCAGCTCTCTCCCTTGAGCTCAGATCGTGCTTCGTGGCTTAGCTTAACAGCCTGCATCTATCATATCCTCCCCTCCCCCCACGTCACCCAAAACCCAAGGCTGGTTTGGTTCACTTTGTGCAGTTGGAGTGATTCAGGATCGAATCACTGTCTCAAGTCACTTTTTTTTTTTAAAGATATTTTTTGGGCTTTTTCACCTTTATTGGATAGGACAGTGTAGAGACAGGAAATGAGCGGGAAAGAGACGGGGAGGGATCGGGAAATGACCTCGGGTCAGAATAGAACCCGGGTCCCCGGATTTATGGTATGGCACCTTATCCACCTGAGCCACGACGCCCCCATCTCAAGTCACTTTTACTTCAGTAGTATTTTCAGAGGTTATTTGGGTCCCCCCAGATTTATTGATTACTGGCCACTTAATATAAATTATATATTTTCTGTCTATTCAATTGACACTGTCAGGGCACAGGGACTGACAGATGCAAATGCAGGGGAGAGCGGGTGCATCGCAAACTGTAAACAAAGCCAAATCAGGAAACTGGAGATGCAATCAGGGATGAGCAAGGGTCCGTTGATCGGTGAACAGAATACTGTTTGAGAGATCAGGTGAGAGAACAAAGTCAGAAATAAACATAAAATAGAGTTCAATAACAAAGTCAGGCAGATGGTCAAACGGCTTGGTAAAGTCAGGCAAGGGGACACAAAACAATACTTCGCAAAGTCAGTGTGTGAGAGCCGAGCTTATACAGGGAAGGTGATTGCCGATAAATTAGAGACGGGTGTTGAGCTTAGAATTCTGGTGATGAGGGGTGCTGTGGCACTTGGGAAGTGTAGTCTGGAGCGGCCATGTTTGGAGGCTGCTCCAAACTCAGGTTTTCAGCGTTGTTACTGACAGACACTATCTATCTATCTAGTCAGGCAGATGGTCAAACAGCTTGGTAAAGTCAGGCAAGGGGACACAAAACAATACTTCACAAAGTCAGTGTGAGAGCTGAGCTTATACAGGGAAGGTGATTGCCGATAAATTAGAGACAGATGTTGAGCTTAGAATTCTGGTGATGAGGGGTGCTGTGGCGCTTGGGAAGTGTAGTCCCGAGCGGCCATGTCTGGAGGCTGCTCCAAACTCAGGTTTTCAGCGTTGTTACTGACAGACACTATCTATCTATTCAATTGACACAAAGTCACACACCTTAGCATACATACCTTTTCAAATCATCAGGGCCATGGTAATATAATAATAACAATATAAAATACAATAATTTTCCATTTTCTATTGCTCCTTTGCTGCAAATAGCTTAAGACTGTTTTGTCAGGCATTACTAAACAGATTACAGAAATTTGTTCATTAACTGGAATTGTCATTTTGTCAATCCCCTTACCCAACAGAAATTACTGAAAACTGTTATATTTTATATAGTGTTAAGAGATGTGGGTTTCAATGGGGAAAAAAAAAATCAACTGAAGCCTGTTTTAACTGCATTTCTCTGATGATCGAACACCACATAAATATTGTACAATTCAGGAATAAATCATACCAACTATTCAAATAATAATTTTAATAAACTGCCATCAGGAACAGAAACAGCGATTATAGTGCCCTCCATGATTATTAGCAGCCCTTATAAAGGTTAGTAAAAAGGGTTAGAAAAAAAATCCACCTTTTGGTGAAGTAGCTTCATCTCACACTAAAAAAAAAAAAGAGAAAAAAGCCAACATTTAATTGATATAAATTTATTCAGAGAAAAATAAATCCCTCATCAAGAAATAATTATTTTCAACAAAAATACATGCACCACTATTATTGGCACTCCTGCTTTTAATACTTTGTACTTTTTGAGTTTTCTCCCATAACATTTTATAAGGTTGGAGAATACAAAACAGGACATCTGAGACCATTCCTCTTTAGAAAATCTCTCCAGATCATCCAGGATCCTATGCCCTCTCTTTGGGCACTTTCCTTTTCAGCTTATTCTTTTTCAGTGCGAGATGAAGCTACATCACCAAAAGGTGGATTTTTTTCCTAATCTTTATAAGGGGTGCCAATAATTGTGGAGCTCACCGCACATATAATTATTCATTCTCTTTGTACATGCTAAGGGAGAAAAAGCCCAGAGGCAACATAACAAGCTGCCAGTTCAAGTCCACTTTAGTGCAAGTTTGACCGTTTATTACATCAATTGCTTACAAATTTATTCAATACTGTCCAAATGGAGCAATATTGTAAATGTGAAAATGCACATTTCTTTTGTTCTAATGATGTCAAGGAACAGATATATTCAGACTGAATGCTTACTCCAGAGAAAATAGGAAGTGCCGCCTCAAGTAATACAGATTTTGCTTTTTAATAAATATTTTTGAATGAAAAAAAACACATTTCATGTATAAGCACATCACATACATATTGTATAGCATAAGAAAAATCAGATCAAGTATTCCTATAATCTTTTCAATAAACAGCAAACAGGAACACAAAGAGCAACTATAATTACTCAGTTGAAGGCACGTTAATCATTTAAAGCTCATGGCCAAAGTAAATTTCCTGAAGCATTCTTAAATCTCCTATTTATCAAAGATTCATCAAAGTACTATCGTTGTAACAAGTAAGTTGACAGATGCAGATTCTTAACCCAGAGTCTTCCTAAACAGAGCAATAGTGCAAATGATGACAACAACAAAATAACAGAAATCTCAAGGGATGATTCATAACTCATAATTAAACCCTGCTTTAGTGTGATTTCTTTAAATGTGAATACTTTATTCTGAATTCTGTATGTGGTCCCAGAAGAATAAATCCTATACAATCACTAGCCTGGAAAACACAGCCATGTCAATGTACAATCTTTACATTTGGTATTTTCTTTCACATCAAGCAGATATGTACTGCATATATTAAGCCACATTCACTCACCAGCATGTACACCTGCTCATTCATGCAATTATTCTGTCAGCCAACCATTTGGCAGCACCACAGAGCATAAACTCATGCAGATACAGGCCAATAGCTTCAGTTCATGTTCACATGAAACATCAGAATGGGGATAAATGTGGTCTCAATGACTCAGCGACTGTGGCATGGTTGTTGGTTCCAGAAATTCTCCTGATTACACATGGGATTTTCAAAACACAACAGTCTCTAGAGTTTACACAAAATGGTCGAAATAATATCCAGTAAGTGACCAATAACATCAAGTGAGTGGCAGAATGTCTTGTTGATGACAAAGGTCAGAGGAGGGTGGTTAGACTGGTTCGAGTTGACAGGAAGGCTACAGGAACACAAATAAGCACTATTTACAACTGTGCTGAGCAGAAATGCATTTCAGAATGCAGAACGTAACAGATTCCATCAGGGTCACTGTCAGCCAAACACAGGAATCTGAGGCTATAGTGGGCGCAGGTTCAGTCAAACTGGAAGATTGAGGACTTGAAAATGTTGCCTTTCTCCAATCTTCAAATGCCCAATTTTAGTGAGCATGTCAGTAATATTAATAAAAAAATAAATAAATAAAAGGGGGGGGGGGGGGGGGGCTCGGGCGGCACAGTGGTGTAATGGTTAGCACTGTGGCCTCACAGCAAGAAGGTTCTGCGTTCAAGCCCAGTGGCCGGTAAGGGCCTTTCTATGTGGAGTTTGCAAGTTCTCCTTGTGTCCACGTGGGTTTCCTCCAGGTGCTCCAGTTTTCCCCACAGTCCAAAGACATGCAGGTTAGGTTAAGTGGTGGCTCTAAATTGACCATAGGTGTGAATGGTTGTTTGTCTCTGTGTCAACCCTGCGATAACTTGGCGACTTGTCCAGGGTGTACCCCGCCTCTCGCCCATAGTCAGCTGGGATAGGCTCCAGCTTGCCTGTGACCCTGTAGAACAAGATAAGTGGCTACAGATAATGGATGGATGGAAGTCAAAGTCCCTTCCACGCCAGAATCTGGTCTTCCCAGGCAGTCTCCTGTCCCAGTATTAACCAGCTCTTTATGATGCATGGGTGCGGCACCGATCTCCGTTTTCATAGCTCTCGGCCTCTTGCCTATGCAGTTAGGGTTACAGTGGGGGGCTGGTCCTCTGGTAACCGCAAGAGTTTGACTTCCCTACTCGCATCTGTATTGAAGCGTGCCTTGCCAGATGGTAGTACGTACCATTTTTATGATGGTCTTTAGTATGACAAGACCACGAGTAGAACTCGCGATCTCCCGGTCAAGAGGCGGACACGCTAACCACTAGATCAGCTCGCGGTTGTCAATAATATATAGCAGTATAATTTGCTTTGTGAGTTACACTGCCCAAATTGCTGTAATAACACTGAGAACATGGCCTGTAACCCTCAGCTGTTCCAAGGGGGAAATACAATTTTGATGATATGTGGTCTCAGTGGTCTGACCTGGGGTAGACTGGGAACAAAAATCACCCTGTGCATATGCTTTAAAGTGGCTGTCTAAAAGTGAAAGCGCTGAATGAATTCTTCTATTATGTGAATTTAATGTAATGCAGGACTCAAAATTAGATTTTGTCAAGTAGAACTGGTGCTCCCATTCCAGGGAACCCCAGTGGAATACAAATTATACAGTATATGTATATTTTACAATGAATATACAGTTAAACAGTATGTTACCAGTAAATACCATAGAGGTTATGTGAAACAATTTATCCTTCAGGTTGATTGTTCCTTGTAGTATCAAAGGATGGTCTCACCAGGACCAATTTTGCTAGCTAGTTATATCTTGGGAGCCAGAATTTCCCTTTTAGTGGCTTTGCAAATTTTCTGAGACACAAACAATAAATAAAAAAATGCCATTCTTACACAGCACAAATCTTAATTAAGGCATTACATGAGAGAAAAGGAAATGCAAAAAAGTGGAAAATGTCCCAGTGGTCAGTCTGCCCCTGCTTTGACCCTAGCGTCTTTGAAATGTAGGCCTACAGTGCCCTCCGTGATTATTGCCCCCTTATAAAGATTAGTGAAAAGGGTTAGAGAAAAATCCACCTTTTGGTGAAGTCGCTTCATCTCACACTGAAAAAAAAAAGAGAAATCCAACCTTTAATTGAAATAGATTTATTTTAAAAAACCCTCATTAAGAAATAGTTATTTTCAACAAAAAACACATGTGCCACTATTTTTGGCACCCCTGCATTTAATACTTTGTACAACCTCCCTTTGTTAGTAAAACAGCACTGAGTCTATACCATTTTATAAGGTTGGAGATACAGAGCAGGGCATCTGGGACGATTCATTTGAATTCATTTGAATAAGGATTCTCCTTCCACCTGTCCTGAGTTGAAAAATGCTTCATCACCCTGAGGACAAAATTATAGTATCTTATAAACAGCAAGCTCTTAAAACAGAAAAAAACAAAACAAAAAGAAAGAAATCTAGTCTGCGACATCTTAGAGTGCCTTATTTTAGCCTATAGGACATTACCTTCCCTACAGGTTTAACAGTTTTAACTAGAATTTCTGTTCATCTGCAAACGTGGAAGTGAGAAACAGGTTTGGAGGCATAGAAAGGACATGTAAGTGCTTTTCAAATCACAAGTAGCTTCAAATATCCAATTCCTTTGGAAGTATGGATTTTAGTCACATGTACCACATACTGTATGCTAATCGACTCTCCTCCTTGTACTCCATTATCAATGATTTGTGCTGCTTTTACTGTAAGCTATCAGGGTTATTCTCAAAGAGCTCGAGACCACTTTGGATGAGATTTTCAGCCAAGCAGATGGAGTTGAACACTTGAGACAAAGACCGATTCATGCTGCGGTGTTTGGAGTCTTCTGCAGAGCCCTTCAAGATGGCAAAGCCTTGTGTTTTTCTATTCAGTCCATAGAGGATATTCCTACAACACAGGGAGACAGAGCAGGTTATGTTTTTCTTTAAATAAAACAGACATTTTTCATAGCATGTTCACCAAACAGTACTATTACAATATGGTTAAGTGTGTTCTTGATGTTGAAGGCTGTGATTCTATAGAAGATATAAAATAGAAGATCTCAGATTACATATGTGCATTGATCTGCAAAATCTATAAACACCAACGTATCACTCCAAACAATAGCATTTAAGAACAAGGTTTAACAAAAACCTTGATATCCACAAATGTATGCTATGACCACGCAGAAAGAGTCACTTCTGGGGAAGCACACACACTTCAAAAATCAATGCTATGTCTCCCAGAACCTTGAAAGACTTGAGTATGATCGAAGCTTGAAGCTGCGAAACTATTATTTAAATGTTTATCAGGCAAAAATAAAATGCTTTTCACATAACAGCTCTGGGCCACAGATTGATTTTTTGCTGGTTCACTGGTTTAACTGGCTACAGTTAAGCAGAAAAAACGAGACTTTTTTTTTTTTTTAAATCTGTAAATGGGTTAGGCTTAGGTCGCTGTGCTTGACGTACTGGACCTTATTTAAAACTCATGCCATTGGCTCTCCTTCAAACCTCAGATAAAAAAGGTGACTAAAAAGCATAAATTGATCAAGAGAGAATAAATATAGTACTTATAATTATTTGAAATAAAAATATTTGATTGCAATCTTCTGGAATAAATAAGTAGAAGAGTTACCTCTGTATTCATATTTGCTTTGTTTTATGATCATAATCTCATTATCTCTAGCCGCTTTATCCTGTTCTACAGGGTCACAGGCAAGCTGGAGCCTATCCCAGCTGACTACGGGCAAAAGGCGGGGTACACCCTGGACAAGTCGCCAGGTCATCACAGGGCTGACACATAGACACAGACAACCATTCACACTCACATTCACACCTACAGTCAATTTAGAGTCACCAGTTAACCTAACCTGCATGTCTTTGGACTGTGGGGGAAACCGGAGCACCCGGAGGAAACCCACACGGACACGGGGAGAACATGCAAACTCCACACAGAAAGGCCCTCGCCGGCCACGGGGCTCGAACCCAGACCTTCTTGCTGTGAGGCGACAGCGCTAACCACTACACCACCGTGCCACCGTATGATCATAATGTATATTCTATTTTTTTAAAGGAAATCCATGAAACATTAATCTCAGCAAATTCTTGACACACAGTGGGAGGCATGCATGTTCTCCTCATGCCATAGTGGCATAAAAGAGAGGCAAAAGCAATGGGGGGGCCTTGGTGTTGGATGAAAAAAAAAGTCCCCTGCAAATTTCAGTATCCTGCAGCTAGACTTTAATGAAACACTATGAAGGGTTGTTCAAAACCACAACCCTTCAGCTTGCATGTCTCAGGTGTGGGCCTCAGAATTTCGCATTGTGGCACTGCCAGTTTTGTGTGTGTTTCCTGCTGGTTCTCTCGTTTCCTCCCACTGTCCACAAACATGAAGATGGGTAGATTGGCTATGCTAAATTGCTCCTGGGTGTGAATGTGTGTATGTATGGTGCCCTACAATGAACTGGCATCATATTAGAGGTCCCACCTCACTCCTAAAGTTGTGGACCATTACAACCCTGACCAGGATTAAGCAGTTACTGAAGATGAATGAAGGAATGAAACTCCTTGGTAAGCCCCCCACCTTAAAATAGAGAAGGAGTTCTGTGTTTGAGCAAACTGAGCAGTGCCCCTTATGTGAAGTGTTGATGTTCATAATCAGTCTGAACTCACATCACATTATCTCTAGCCGCTTTATCCTTCTACAGGGTCGCAGGCAAGCTGGAGCCTATCCCAGCTGACTACGGGCGAAAGGCGGGGTACACCCTGGACAAGTCGCCAGGTCATCACAGGGCTGACACGTAGACACAGACAACCATTCACACTCACATTCACACCTACGGTCAATTTAGAGTCACCAGTTAACCTAACCTGCATGTCTTTGGACTGTGGGGGAAACCGGAGCACCCGGAGGAAACCCACGCGGACACGGGGAGAACATGCAAACTCCGCACAGAAAGGCCCTCGCCGGCCCCGGGGCTCGAACCCAGGACCTTCTTGCTGTGAGGCGACAGCGCTAACCACTACACCACCGTGCCGCCCCAGTCTGAACTCATGAAAAATTAATACAAATTTAAGATAACAAGCATGTTGTGATCTTCATTCAATTTCATGAATTATGGTGGAAGAAAATATATTAATGCTAACTTTGCCCCTAGCCCTAACCATATATTTCATACAATTTTATATGACTTTTTATAAAAGCCATGCAATTTTCTACAAGACCCAGCTGCTCAGAAAACTGGTGACTTCAGTACCAGACTCTTAACATAGCATCAGTACATCAGTGATGTAATCAGCTGCTTAGAGGTGTGAACTATCAATCATTTCCTTTTCATTTTAGGTAGCAGATACAGCATGAGATCTAAAATTAGGTATAGCATAGAGATAGCATAATATCTAAATTTGGTAATACTCAGGATGTAGAATTTTGAACAGTGTGTATATTGAAGTTTTTGTAATGAAGTAAATAGTTAATTGCTGTAGTTTAGACATGAAAAGACAAATTATGGATCCACTTTTTAGCATATTTCATATGAGGTAAGAAATGCAAGAAAATTCTTGTTTATCAAATAAATAAGATGTATTTATGACATTGTCAGTATATTGTCAGGATGTAATTTAAATGTTAAAGCTTAATCAAGAATTACCATAATTAACCTTTTGTTTAGGCCAGATTTCCTAGCCTATTTAAAACAGCTGTTCTCTTTACTTCATTAGCAATAATGCAGATTTTTCTTTTTTTAAATTTTGTTTAATTTGAATAATATGTTGTAATAATAAATGTACAACAAAAAATAAAAGTGGGCCTAGTATATAGCCCTGTGGTACATCATAAAAAAATATCGCATTACCTATCAAAACATTTGAGACAAAGGGCCAAATTTACAATATTTTGGTACCAGCACAAACCCTCTTTTGCCATGGAAAAATGTTCTATCAGGAGTAAGTCTTTAGTAAAGAGACAAAGTAAAAAGTTACTAATGGAAAGGTGTGGACACAGTTATTTTTATGGCTGGCCACACTGCATATGTATTTAGAGGAGTTTCCCTGTCAGGCCACAAAATTTGGGGGAGGAAAGTATTTAAAGGCATAGTTAGATTGATAGATAAGCTCTGCTAGGAACAGCCACTGCCAAGAACAGAGAGTGAATTTTAAGAGAGAGAATATTATTTGGAAAGCCATAGGAAGATGTTATCATAACACATTGATTGCCCCATACCTGTTTGCGCCCATATACTAATTTGTGCTGCTCTTGGTAGACCGAATTGGCCATTATTAAAATGAATTGGCTGAATCTGTGTTCATTGATTTGTACATTGTTAGTAAATCACCCGCAGAACTGGCTACTCCCATCGGTGCTTTTTTGATTGCGGACTCATGCTAATTTGCTCTGATAAGTAAATCTGGCCCTAAAGCATTTGCCCTATCATCAAGAGGTCCTGATTCCCAAGTCAAATTTTAATGTTGTCATAGACATGCATGGCCATGAACAAAGGGAGCAAAACTGACAGCATGTACAATGTATATGAGCTCATGTATGCGGAAGAAAGCAGGTAATGCTTTCCTCTTATGCCGCTTTTCCACTACCAACGCGGCTGAGTTGGGCTGAGCCGTGCCGTGCTGAGTTGGGCTGAGTCGAGCTGAGTGGGGCTGTTGGAGTTGCATTTCGACTACAACCGCACTGAACCGTGCTGGCTGGAAGTGGGTGGACACATTGGGTGGAGTTAGCGAAAGTGGGTGGACGTCACGTGATGTCGTTAGGCGGCACAAACAGTGACATCAGTGATCTTTTAAGCGGTAGTCTCACGCCCCGGATAGTAAACAATAAACATGGAGGACATGGAGTCGTTAGTGTTGCTGGTCTTGGTGCTGTGGCTTGTTGTCACCGACAACGCCAACAGATACTGGCAAGAGCGTATAGATGAGGCGAGGCGCATAAGGCTTCAGAAATTCTCGTAATTCATAATTCTTCATCTTCCGGGTTTACGGTGTTTACAGATCCCAGCGTGCTCGCGGGGCATGTGGGGGCATGTGAGGACACTCCTCCTCACCAATCAGTGCACAGGGGAGTGTCTCCTCACGCCCCTAGCCTCACTCGGTTCGGTTTGGCTCGCTTCAGCCCCATTCCAAAACCGTGCGAGTTTTGGGTGCTGAGCAGGGCTGAAGCAAGCTGAGTCGTGCTGCTCTGAGGCAGTCGAAACGCGAGCCATGTCGGGCTGAAGTGAGCTGAAGCGAGCTGAAAAAGGGTAGTGGAAAAGGGCCATTAGTGTCTTACAGTGCCCTGTAATGCAGCATGTTTGAAAAGCAGTACATTGTATGTGTTAGCCTTCACCTTGACCTTCACGTATGAACATCAACTTGATAGTTCATTAGTTATATGAGACCAATATGACCAGTCATACGTGACCAAATTAGAGACAAAAGTGAGAACTGTTTTGTAAAACAGAATATTTTCTTCCTTGAAGATATTAAGGTAATTTTGTGTATATATTTTGTGTAAATTGTCTTATTTTCTCTGACAATGGACAAAGCCCCTGTCTAGTGAAAAATAGGTAAATGACTGAAACCAGGAATTACACAACACAAGGCTAGGAGAAACTATGAAAATTAAGAAGTTGTAACAACATGGGTAGCTTAAAAACCTATTTAAAATTAGATGATAAAACTGAGATTGAAAGAAAGGCTAGCACTTGAGCAAGCAGTTTCCAACATGCCTAATCTCCAATGTGCCAATGTGACATGGCCATAGTTACTGTGAAGCCATCCACTACTCAGCAGAGTGTATCCATAGGCCAAGTGACAGAAGATGCTGAAGAGAATTTAATTTATGAGGGATTTTTCACATGTGAGAATAAGCCCAGTATTAGGTACTTACTAAGAATTAGGTATACTTTGCATACTTTTTATACTGGCACAAATGTGGACCAACGTATTGTCATGGTGCAGGCACTTACAGATGTATGCGCACAAGAGGAGTGTAGAGCAAACAGTGAACAAGCCAAAACATGAGATGGGAATCAGGGTCAAAGAACTAGCAATAGTCAGGCAAACAGCAAACAGGGCAAATGAGGACAGGCAAGAGAGTAAACGAGAGAGGAGAAGCTAAAGTTGAGAAAACATGCATCAGTCAGAAATAAACAAGGCTCAGTATGTACTGGGAAAGGCAGAACGATACTTCACAGTGAAGTAGTGTGAGAATGGGGTTTAAATAGGCAGAGGGACTAATAGGGTGATGAGTGACAGCTGTGGTTAATAGTCAGGAGACAGAGGGCGCTGTGAGTTCTGGGAAGTGTAATTCATAGAGTCCATGTTTGTAGTTTGGTCAAAATCAGCAGGTTACTGACAGACCCCCCCGAGGAACTACCACCGGGAGCTACAGATTTTCTAGGGCAACCCCTACCTCTGGGTACAGGTTTGTCGGGATGTGTGGCATGGAATTCTTGCTTGAGAAGTGGATCAAGGATGTCCTTGGTGGGAACCCAGCTCTGTTCCTCAGGTCCATAACCCTCCCAATATACCAGGTACTCGATCTGCCCTCTTCGTTGTCTAGAGCTGATGATCTTGTTGACCTGGTAGATGGGTTCATCCTCCAGGTCGAGGGCTGGGTGTTCCTGGCTGGGTGTGTTTTCAGCCAGAGGGCCAGGGATAGCAGGTTTCAAACAGGATACGTGAAGCGTGTGTGATAGTCTGCTGTGAGGGGGGAGCTCTAGCCAATACGATACTTCGTTGACGTGTTCTGTAACTTTGAATGGCCCAATACATCTTGGTTGTAATTTCTTGCAGGAATTGGATTCTTGGAGATTTTTGGTTGCAATCCATACTCTGTTCCCTGGGTTGTAGATGGGTGTTTTTGCTCTGTGTTTGTCAGCATACTCTTTGTACTTGGCATTGACTGTTTCAATACGTTGGTGTACTTCCAGTCCTCTATGGCTTGAACCTGGTTGGGTGAGTCATCCCAAGGGAACAGGGGTGGCTGGTAGCCAAGTATGCACTGAAATGGTGTTAATTGGGTTACTGAGTGCTTAAGGGAGTTCTGTGCATACTCGGCCCATGGAAGGAAGTGTGCCCAGTCCCCCTGGTTGCGCATATAGAATATTCTTAAGAAACAGCCGATCTTCTGATTTGCCCTTCCGACTTGGCCGTTGGACTGAGGATGGTATCCAGATGTGAGACTCACCGACACTCCTAATCTCTCCATGAAGTTCTTCCAGAAGCGTGAAGTGAACTGTGCGCTCCTGTCACTGACAATGTCTTCCTGGAGACCATAATAACGGAACACTTGCTGGAACAACAGTTCTGCAGTTTGGGACACTGTGGGGATGCCAGGTAATGGAATGATTCTGAAGGCTTTGGAAAAACGGTCGATGGTTACCGTGATGGTTGTGTTACCTAGTGAAGGGGGAAAGTAGCTAATGAAATTGATGGCGATGTGGGACCAGGGTCTCTGAGGAATGGGGAGGGGACAAAGTTTGCCAGCTGGAGGTGTTCTGGGAACTTTGGCTTGGGTGCAGGTGGAACATGAGGACATGAACTGGTTGATTTCTGTGAGCATGTTTTCCCACCAATACTTATTACTGATCATCTGATGGGTGCGTTGGCTGCCAGGATGTCCAGTGGCTGGTGAGGCGTGGTCTCACGTAATCAGTTTGCTCCTAAGATGCTTGGGTATATATAGGAGACTGGGCAGAAGATTGTTGGGAAGTGTTTGGGGTTGAGAGTCTCTGATTTCTTTATCTATGTCCCAGGTAATTGACTGGATGAAGCACTGAGGAAGAAGTATGGGATGGGTACCGGGGTCTTGGAGCATGGGAGCAAAGTTTCGTGATAGGGCTTCAGCCTTAGTATTCTTGGAGCCAGGACAAAACGAGATGGTAAAATTGAACCTGGTGAAGAAGAGGGACCACCTGGCTTGGTGAGGATTTAGCCACTTGGCCTTTCTGAGATACAGTGGTGCTTGAAAGTTTGTGAACCCTTTAGAATTTTCTATATTTCTGCATAAATATGACCTAAAACATCATCGGATTTTCACACAAGTCTTAAAGGTAGATAAAGAGAACCCAGTTAAACAAATGAGACAAAAATATTATACTTGGTCATTTATTTATTGAGGAAAATGATCCAATATTACATATCTGTGAGTGGCAAATGTATGTGAACCTCTAGGATGAGCAGTTAATTTGAAGGTGAAATTAGAGTCAGGTGTTTTCAATCAATGGGATGACAATCAGGTGTGAGTGGGCACCCTGTTTTATTTAAAGAACAGGGATCTATCAAAGTCTGATCTTCACAACACGTTTGTGGAAGTGTATCATGGCACGAACAAAGGAGATTTCTGAGGACCTCAGAAAAAGTGTTACTGATGCTCATCAGGCTGGAAAACGTTACAAAACCATCTCTAAAGAGCTTGGACTCCACCAATCCACAGACAGACAGACTGTGTACAAATGGAGGAAACTCAAGACCATTGTTACCCTCCCCAGGAGTGGTCGACCAACAAAGATCACTCCAAGAGCAAGGCATGTAATAGTCGGCGAGGTCACAAAGGACCCCAGGGTAACTTCTAAGCAACTGAAGGCCTCTCTCACATTGGCTAATGTTAATGTTCATGAGTCCACCATCAGGAAAACACTGAACAACAATGGTGTGCATGGCAGGGCTGCAAGGAGAAAGCCACTGCTCTCCAAAAAGAACATTGCTGCTTGTCTACAGTCTGCTAAAGATCACGTGGACAAGCCAGAAGGCTATTGGACAAATGTTTTGTGGACGGATGAGACCAAAATAAAACTTTTTGGTTTAAATGAGAAGCGTTACGTTTGGAGAAAGGAAAACACTCCATTCCAGCATAAGAACCTTATCCCATCTGTGAAACATGGTGGTGGTAGTATCATGGTTTGGGCCTGTTTTGCTGCATCTGGGCCAGGATGGCTTGCCATCATTGATGGAACAATGAATTCTGAATTATACCAGCGAATTCTAAAGGAAAATGTCAAGACATCTGTCCATGAACTGAATCTCAAGAGAAGGTGGGTCATGCAGCAAGACAACGGCCCTAAGCACACAAGTCGTTCTACCAAAGAATGGTTAAAGAAGAATAAAGTTAATGTTTTGGAATGGCCAAGTCAAAGTCCTGACCTTAATCCAATCGAAATGTTGTGGAAGGACCTGAAGTGAGTAGTTCATGTGAGGAAACCCACCAACATCCCTGAGTTGAAGCTGTTCTGTATGGAGGAATGGGCTAAAATTCCTCCAAGCCGGCGTGCAGGACTGATCAACAGTTACCGGAAACATTTAGTTGCAGTTATCGCTGCACAAGGGGGTCACACCAGATACTGAAAGCAAAGGTTCACATACTTTTGCCACTCACAGATATGTAATATTGGATCATTTTCTTCAATAAATAAATGACCAAGTATAATATTTTTGTCTCATTTGTTTAACTGGGTTCTCTTTCTCTACTTTTAGGACTTGTGTGAAAATCCGATGATGTTTTAGGTCATATTTATGCAGAAATATAGAAAATTCTAAAGGGTTCACAAACTTTCAAGCACCACTGTATTTGAGGTTTTTGTGGTCGGTTAGAATAACAAACAGATGTGTGCCTCCCTCCAGCCAATGTTGCCACTCCTCAAGGACAAGTTTTATGGCAAGTAGTTCCCGGTTTCACACATAGTAATTTCTTTCTGCTGAGGAGAGTTTCTTGGAAAAGAATGCTACTGAATGGAGTTTCTGTTTTTCTCTGAAACGTCGCAATACCACAGCTCCAACTCCCATGTCAGATGTGTCAACCTTTAAAATGAAGGGTTTGGTTGGATCTGGATGTTGCAAGATGGGAGCTGAGGTGAAGGCTTGCTTGAGGTGACCGAAAACTTCTTCCACTGCGGGGTTTCAGTGAAGACACTTGGGCCCCTTCTTAAGTAGTGATGTTAGTGGGATGGCGATGGAGCTGAAATCCCAAATAAAATGGCGGTAGAAGTTGGTGAAACCTAGGAAACATTGGAGTTCCTTAACTGATATGGGAGTGGGCCAAGACGTGACTGCAGAGACCTTGGATGTATCCATGATAACACCTTCGGAGCTGATGATGTAGTTCAGGAATGATATACAGTGCTGATGGAACTCGCACTTCTCTGCTTTGACATAGAGGTGGTTATGGAGTAGACATTTGAGGACCGACCTAACGTGTTCGATGTGACTCTCTTCATCCGGGAAATATATTAAGATGTCATCGATGTATGCGATGGCATATCTGCCTAGCATGTCCTGTAACACATCATTAATGAGACACTGGAACACGCTAGGCACTGAAGAGAGGCCATACAGCGTTACTTGGTACTCAAAATTTCCGGAGGTCATACTAAACACTGTCTTCCACTCATCACCTTTCTTTATTCAGATGAGGTTGTAAATGCTGTGTAAGTCAAGCTTGGAGAAGATCTTAGCTGACTTGAGTTGTTCTAAGGCTTCTGGGACTGGAGGAAGTGGATAAGGGTATCTGACTGACACTTGATTCAATCCTCTGTAGTTGATGCAAGGATGAAGGCCACCACCACGTTTCTCCACAAAGAAGAAGCCTGCTGAAGCAGGAGATTTCGATGGACGGATGTATCCCTGTTTGAGGGCCTCTCAGATGTATTCCTCTATAGCAGATTGCTCCTTCTGGGAGAGAGGGTAGATGCACCCTTTAGGTGGTGATGTGCCTGGTAGAAGGTTGATAATGCAGTTGTAAGGCCTACGAGGTGGTAACCCGCAAGCTCTACCCTTACTAAAAACCTCCTTGAGGTCCAGATAACACTCAGGAACATTGTCCATACAGTCAGGCTGGGGGCTCTCCACAGACGTGGAAGCAAGTGTGATCTTGGGACAAGAGAAGCAGCCTTGAAAACATGTGGGTGACCACTGCAGAATCTCTTTGTTCTGCCAAGAAATCAAGGGGTCGTGGAGTTGCAGCCAAGGATAACCCAGAATGATGTCATGTCGGTCGGTGGTGGTGACAGAGTGAAATGAGCTCCAAATGAAGAATGCCTACTTGGATACAGTTGGGAGTGGTGCGCTGAGAGACTCGACCATCCCCTATGGGTCCTTATGGGTCCTCCGTCGATTGTGCTGATGTTGAGTGGACTTTGGAGTGGGGTTGTGGACAAGTTGAACTTCTGGATGACCATGCTGCTGATAAAGTTCCCCTCTGCTCCTGTGTCTATAAGAGCAAAGAGGACGTGGGTAGAAGAAGTCAACTTCAACAACAGAGCAACTTGGAATGACTTGGAAGTAAACCTGCGAGTGGGACTTATGTGGCATGGAGGACATTCTGCAGAAGATGAGTGAGGAGGACGAACAGGGCAGTGGTTGAGCTGATGTTCCGAACTCCCATAGTAGAAACATAGTCCCTCCCTTCTCCTCCTAATACGCTCGGAGCATGTTAGCTAGGTACGGGAGATTTCCATAGCGGAGCTCTCTTACGGGGTATGAGTAGGCTTATCAACCTCTTGTAGAGAGGGATGGTGAGTCAGAAGATTGCCCAAATGGATCGCAAGGTCAATGAAAGAATCCAGTGTCAACTGTTCATCCCGGCAGGCGAGCTCATTCAGTATTTCCAGATGTAGCCCCTTGCGAAAGACTGCTTTAAGCGCAGGCTCATTCCATCCACTAGCGGCCGCTAGTGTTCTGAATTCCAGCCCATACTCTGGTATGTTTCTGGAACCTTGTGACATGGTGAGTAAACTTTCACCTACTGTACTTCAATGCCTTTGGGTCTGTGGTCGAAAACCCTCTGAAATTGGGCAAGAAACTGTTCATAGGCTTTCATGGGTCCGTTGCCATTGCTCCAGATGGCACTGGCCCATCGAAGGGCTTTACCCGTGAGAAAGGAGAGAAATTTAGCTATCTTGTGCTCATTAGATAGGTTTAGGCATGGTAGCGAAGTACATTGAGCACTGGAGGAGGAAACCCTTACATGCGTGTGGCTCTCTGGTGAATTTCTCCAGGGCAGGGAGCACTGGGCTCGGAGCTGGTTAGGAACGTGGTAGGAGGGCCTGCGACATCACAGTTGCTAGTTGTGACATCCTGGTGTTGAGGTCAGCTAGCATCTTCTGATGCTCTCCTAGCAAGCATCCCTGAGCATTGAAAGCTGTCTGCTTCATCTCTTCTGCCACATCCATGATGGTGAAGTATCCTGTCACAGTCCAGGCACTTACAGATGTATGCGCAGAAGAGGAGTGTAAGCCAAAACATGAGACGGGAATCAGGGTTGAAGAACTAGCAATGGTCCGGCAAATGGCAAATGAGGACAGGCAAGAGAGTAAACTAAAGTCAAGAAAATGTGTGTCAGTCAGAAATAAACAAGGCTCGGTATGTACTGGGAAAGGCAGAATGATACTTCGCAATGAAGTGGTGTGAGAGTGGGGTTTAAATAGGCAGAGAGACTAATAGGGTGATAAGTGACAGCTGTGGTTAATAGTTAGGAGACAGAGGGCGCTGTGAGTTCTGGGAAGTGTAATTCATAGAGTCCATGTTTGTAGTTTTGTTGAAATCGGCAGGTTTACTGACACGTATATTATGCATACGGGTCACTTTTTCCATGGAATGAAAACATATTCTACTCCCTTCTAGCAGGTTTCTTGATGGCATGCAATATATCATACCGCTTATCCTCCATATATTACACCACTCTCCCCAATGGAGAATGAGTGTGCAATATTGTTATAATATTGCATGTTGTCAAGATAACATGACGTCACATGTCAGAACTCATGTGAAGATCCAATGATGAAACTTTTCTGCTGCACATGCACAGAATAATTTCTTTGTCAGCCGGGTAAGAGAGAAGACGAGGCAAATCCAGTGCTAGATTTAAGCAGTAAATACATAAACTGGAAACTGAAGATGCGCTGAACATCCGAAAGGCTACCAAAACTTTATTATATATTCTTCACACATATTTACAAGAGAAAAACATACCAACAGACACTGAAAAACTAGAAAAGAGACACATCGGAGATGTAAAACTTCCATGCTAGTGAGTGACTGTTTGTAAACAAACATGGCTGCAGGGTTTGCTTCGTTAAAAGCGGAAGATTTTGAGAGAATTTTGGCTGCCAAGCCGTTCCGTTGTGTGTAGTTGTTGATGGTGATTTTAAAAGTAATTAAGTAAATTACACATGGAAAATAATAATAATAATATTTGGCTTGACTGCGCTAGCATTGGCCTGTGCTAGCACTGGCTTGTGCTAAGACTATGCTGGCTAGAAGGCAACTGGACTGCCGTGCTAACAGCACCGAGTTGCAGGTAAGCTCACACTGGCCTTTGCTAATTTGACTGCTGAATGCTATGCTGGCTAGAAGGGAACTGGACTGCCACGCTAACAGCACTGAGTCGCAGGTAAGCTCGTATTGGCCTTCGCTAACACTACTGCTGAATGCTACACCGGCTAGAAGGGAACTGGACTGCTACATTAACAGCGCCAAGTTGCAGGTAAGCTCGTGTTGGCCTTTGAGAATACGGATATGAAGAGTGTGTATGTATAATAATAATAATAATAATAATAATATTGGCTGGCTTTTTTTATGGTCTATCAGATATATTCCATTCAGCTAGCATGATATTGAACTCAACTCCTTCAATATCATGCTAGCTGAATGGAATATATCTGCTAGACCATGAAAAAAAGCCAGTCAATATTATTTAAGTATAGTATATACTGTACAGAACATAGCAATGTTGTTTCAAAAGAAACTGCAACTAGCAAACCAAACAAACACACAAAAACAAACAAAAATACTAAAGATGAAGAAGGCAAGATTGGCATCCAGATCACATTACAAATACTATAATCATAATAATGTATTAAGATTTGGAACTTATTTTAAATTATTAGGAACATTATAGTAATACTGGGTAGGGCCTCCCTTGCTCTGAAAACAGCCTCAGGTTTTTGTTGCATGGATTCCACAAGCTATTGGAAACATTCCTTTGAGATTCTGGTCCATGTTGACAGGATTGTATCATGCAATTCCTGCAGATTTTTCAGGTGCATGTCATACATGTCAACCTATACGGAATGTCCGTATTTTATACGGATTTGATTCAATAAACGTAGTATACGGGCGTACAAATAAAGTTATACGGATTCTTTAAAAAAAAACTTCAATATTTATTTAGAGCTATAATCAATTTCAACGATGATAAAAGAGCGCATAACATTTACAAACGTACTGTACACCACAGAAAGCACACACAGCCAGTAAAGAGTCTTATGAAATCGCGCGTTATCTTGTGGTAGCGAGACTTCGTTCCACTTTTGATCATGCGCACACCGCATTGCGAGAATCCCGCCAACCGGGAAGTAACATTTTGTTTGAAACGCGTATTTCCACCTAAGCGACTTTCACTAGCGACTGAAAAGATTCTGAATGGGCACTCCGGCAAGATCAACACAGACACTTGCTGTGACATGCAGCCTAGTGAGGTATTGGTGCAGAGTGCTAAAAAAGCTGTCATGGAGTACAATTCAGAACATTAGAGTGACACTTTGTGTTTTTGTCAAACATCGGAGCTTTGTATTCATTCTGAAGGTTTATTGTTATTAATATTGAATAAAAAGTAACTTGGATATATCATTGTTAATTATCATTCAAATTTTAGGTAAATTATTTTAATTTGCATCTTATAAGGATTTTATAAGGGAAATGCGGATTTTGGAGGTTGGTTATACAGGTTTGATTGACCAAAGGTTGACATGTATGGCATGTTCATATGTTCTATGAATGCCCCATTCTACCACACCCAAAGATGATGTATTAGATTCAGATCTGGTGACTAGGAATGCCACTGAACAACACTGAACTTATTGTCATGTTCATGAAACCGGTCTGAGATGACTTTTGCTTTGTGACACTGTGCATCATCATGCTGGAAGATAAGTAAATTGTGATAATAAAGGGATGCATATGGTCAGCAACAATACTCAAATAGGCTATGGCATTCAAGCAATGATTGATTGGTATCAACGTGCAAAGAAAACATTCCCCACACCATTACACCACCTCTACCAGCCATGGATCCATGGGTCCATGGATTCATGCTGTTGGTGCCAAAATCTTACTCTACCATCTGTGTGCATAAGCAGAAAATGAGATTAATCAGACTCGACTACATTTTTCCAGTCTTTAACTGTCCAGTTTTGATGATCCTGTGCCTCAGCTTTCTTTTTTTGGCTGATAGAACTGGAACTAGACGTGGTCTTCTGCTGTTGTAGCCTATTCATCTCAAGGTTCAACGTGTTGTGCATTCTGAGATGCTTTTCTCTTCACCACAATTGTACAGCATGGTTATCTGAGTGACCTCTCTGATCAGCAAGGCATTTCTATCAGCAGAACTGCCACTCACTGGATGCTTTTTCTTTGCTGCACTGTTCCGAGTAAACTCTAGAGACTGTTGTGTTTGAAAATCCCAGGAGATCAGCAGTCATACAAATATTTAAACCAGCCCGTTTGGCACCAACAAACATGCCAAGGTCAAAATCACTGAGATCACAATTTTCCCCCATAGCGATGGTTGATATCTGAAGCTGCTGGCCCGTATCTGCATGATTTTATGCATTGCACTGCTCCATACAATTGGCTACTTAAATAATTGCATTAATAAGTAGGTGTACAGGTATTCCTAATAAAGTGCTCAGTGAGTATATATTTTATTTGCATTTGATATTTATTATATTATGTTTTTTATTTAACTATATTATAATCTCTTTTAATAAAAATTTCATAACAAAACAAAACATCAGCCACGTCCATAATTTAAACCCTTATTCATTGTCTTAGGTCATAATATCTACTGAACAAACAAACAAATAGTAAACTAATTATTTTAATACATTACTGTAGAATTTTCAATTCTGATTGGTCAGAAGACATTGATGAATCTTCTATAACAGTAATTATAATAGTGCCAGTAGTTCCAGCTGCAATTCAAATGATAGGTTTATATTAATGTGCTTATTGTAATATGCTCTGGCCCCATCCCAATGCAGTATGGCAATGTAGTTTACAGCAGGTTATGGTTGCTGAACTGCTGGTTGTCCAGGTGGTGCTCTGAATACAGTGTGGGCTTTATAGATAATTGGGCTAATTTTGAGGGCACTGCTGGCCTGTTAGGGCAGGACGGTATCCATCCCACTCGGGAAGGTGCTGCTCTCATTTCCTGCAGTATAGGTCATAGTCTCAGAACAGGCCTAGTTAATTTCTGACAATCCAGAGCCAAGGCCAGGGAGCAGACGAGCAGGCTAAACCGACTGTCTGCTAGCTGCACAGAGTCATCAGTCAGGGTCCACTACATCGAGACTGTGTCTATTCCCCGAGCTCAACAAAAAAGTAGAAATATTCAGAGTTTGTTCCAGTAACCTAATCATACTGACTGCACAGCTGCTGCCAGCACCTTTGATCTAAAGGTGGGGCTATTAAATATTAGATCTCTTACATCTAAAGTTCTAATGGTTAATGAACTCATTACTGATCAGGAGTTTAATGTACTTTGTTTAACTGAAACATGGATTAAGCGAGGAGGCATCGTGGTTATTTATAATGATCATCTAAGTGTAATACACAAACCTAGTTATAAATTTAATACATTTGAAGTTCTTCATACTCATATAATGTATGTAGCCTCAAAAAATAGGTCTACCCAGTTAATTCTGTTACTTATTGTTTACAGCCACCCGGGGCCATATTCTGAGTTTCTTTCTGAATTTGTAGATTTTATCTCAGATCTGGTTATTTCCTTAGACAAAGTTTTAGTTGTTGGAGATTTTAATATTCACTTCAATAACCCAGAAGACCCTTTGAAAACAGTGTTTGTGTCCATTTTAGATTCAGTAGGGATTAATCAGAATGTCACAGGACCAATCCATACTGGTGGTCACGCCCTCGATCTAATACAACCCCGATTCCAAAAAAGTCGGGACAAATTACAAATTGTAAATAAAAACGGAATGCAATGACGTGGAAGTTTCAAAATTCCATATTTTATTCAAAATAGAACATAGATAACATATCAAATGTTTAAACTGAGAAAATGTATCATTTAAAGAGAAAAATTAGGTGATTTTAAATTTCATGACAACAACACATCTCAAAACAGTTGGGACAAGGCCATGTTTACCACCGTGAGACATCCCCTTTTCTCTTTACAACAGTCTGTAAATGTCTGGGGACTGAGGAGACAAGTTGCTCAAGTTTAGGGATAGGAATGTTAACCCATTCTTGTCTAATGTAGGATTCTAGTTGCTCAACTGTCTTAGGTCTTTTTTGTCATATCTTCCGTTTTATGATGTGCCAAATGTTTTCTACGGGTGAAAGATCTGGACTGCAGGCTGGCCAGTTCAGTACCCAGACCCTTTTTCTACGCAGCCATGATGCTATAATTGATACAGTATGTGGTTTGGCATTGTCATGTTGGAAAATGCAAGGTCTTCCCTGAAAGAGACGTCGTCTGGATGGGAGCATATGTTGCTCTAGAACCTGGATATACCTTTCAGCATTGATGGTGTCTTTCCAGATGTGTAAGCTGCCCATGCCACACGCACTAATGCAACCCCATACCATCAGAGATGCAGGCTTCTGAACTGAGCGCTGATAACAACTTGGGTCGTCCTTCTCCTCTTTAGTCCGAATGACACGGCGTCCCTGATTTCCATAAAGAACTTCAAATTTTGATTTGTCTGACCACAGAACAGTTTTCCACTTTGCCACAGTCCATTTTAAATGAGCCTTGGCCCAGAGAAGACGTCTGCGCTTCTGGATCATGTTTCGATACGGCTTCTTCTTTGAACTATAGAGTTTTAGCTGACAACGGCGGATGGCACGGTGAATTGTGTTCACAGATAATGTTCTCTGGAAATATTCCCGAGCCCATTTTGTGATTTCCAATACAGAAGCATGCCTGTATGTGATGCAGTGCTGTCTAAGGGCCCGAAGATCACGGGCACCCAGTATGGGTTTCCGGCCTTGACTCTTATGCACAGAGATTCTTCCAGATTCTCTGAATCTTTTGATGATTATATGCACTGTAGATGATGATATGTTCAAACTCTTTGCAATTTTACACTGTCGAACTCCTTTCTGATATTGCTCCACTATTTGTCGGCGCAGAATTAGGGGGATTGGTGATCCTCTTCCCATCTTTACTTCTGAGAGCTGCTGCCACTCCAAGATGCTCTTTTTATACCCAGTCATGTTAATGACCTATTGCCAATTGACCTAATGAGTTGCAATTTGGTCCTCCAGCTGTTCCTTTTTTGTACCTTTAACTTTTCCAGCCTCTTATTGCCCCTGTCCCAACTTTTTTGAGATGTGTTGCTGTCATGAAACTTCAAATGAGCCAATATTTGGCATGAAATTTCAAAATGTGTCTCACTTTTGACATCTGACATGTTGTCTATGTTCTATTGTGAATACAATATCAGTTTTTGAGATTTGTAAATTATTGCATTCCGTTTTTATTTACAATTTGTACTTTGTCCCAACTTTTTTGGAATCGGGGTTGTACTAACATTCGGGTTAAACGTAGAAAATATAGTCATACTTCCACAGTCTGAAGTTATCTCAAATCATTATCTCATCTTATTCAAAATATGTCTGAGTAATAATATATGCACCTCACCACGCTACTGTATTAAACGTACATTCACGTCAACTACTGCACAGAGCTTTACAAATGATCTCCCAGAGTTATCAACTTTGATTGGGTCACTGTCAGCCCCTGCAGAACTTGATCAGGCAACTGAATGCTTAGAGTCAACGTTCCACCATACTTTAGATAATGCAGCTCCTCTTAAAAGGAAAATGGTCAGAGACAAAAAAATTAGCACCCTGGTATAATGATGACACTTGCACTTTAAAATAGACCACTTGAAAATTGGAACATAAATGGCATCAAACAAAATTGGTAGTGTTCAAATTAGCATGGAAGGAGAGCTTCCTGAAGTATAGAAAAGCTCTTAGTGCTGCTAGATCAACATATCGCTCTTCCCTAATAGAAGATAACAAAAATAATCCTAGATTCCTATTAAATATTGTAGCAAAATTAACCAGGAACAAGTCCACTATAGACACATGCACACGTGCAGTATGTAGTAGCAACGACTTCATGAATTTTTTTTATGACAAAATTGAGAATATCCAACAAAAAATTCAAACTACTAATTTAAGGTCAGACACTGTAAGCGACCCTGTCGTTAACAATATAACTATCAGATCAGCAATTAGAATGTTTTACTCCCCTTAGAAAAATTGAATTACTTTCATTAATCTTGGCATCAAAAGCCTCAACTTGTGTATTAGATCCCTTACCTACACGTCTATTCAAAAAGATAATACCTGAAGTAATTGAACTGCTTCTAAAAATAATAAATTCTTCTCTGAGGATTGGCTATGTACCCAAATCCTTTAAACTAGCAGTTATCAAACCCCTGATTAAAAAACCCGACCTTGATCCCTGTCAGCTGTCCAATTATCGGCCGATATCAAACCTCCCCTTTATCTCCAAGATCCTTGAAAAAGCTGTGGCACAGCAGTTATGCTCATATTTATATAGGAATAACATCCATGAAATGTATCAGTCAGGATTTAGACCTCATCATAGCACAGAGACAGCTCTGGTTAAAGCAGTAAATGACTTACTGTTGGCGTCTGATCAGGGCTGTGTCTCGCTGCTTGTGTTGCTTAAACCTTAGTGCAGCATTTGATACCATTGATCATTCCATTCTTCTGGATAGACTAGAAAATGTTGTGGGAGTTAAGAGAATGGCCCTGTCCTGGCTCAGGTCTTATTTAACCGATTGCTATCGGTATGTTGATGTAAATGGTGATTTTTCTAGACATACTAAAGTAAAGTTTGGTGTTCCACAAGGTTCTGTCTTGGGTCCACTGCTTTTTTTCTTTATATATGTTACCTGTGGGTGATATTATTTGTAAACATTATATTAGTTTCCATTGTTATGCTCATGACACACAGCTGTATGTCTCTGCAAAACCTGATGAGAGACACCAGCTTAATAGAATTGAGGAATGTGTTAAGGACATTAGACACTGGATGCTTATTAACTTCCTTCTGCTTAACTCTGACAAGACTGAAGTACTTGTATTAGGACCACATGCAGCTAGAAGTAAGTTTTCTGATTCCACAGTAACTCTGGATGGCCTTTCTGTTTCTTCACGTGCAGCAGTAAAAGACCTCAGAGTGCTTATTGACCCTAGTCTTTCATTTGAAACTCACATTGATAACATTTACCTGGATAGCTTTCTTTCATCTCAGAAATATTGCTAAGATAAGAAATTTAATGTCACTACGCGACGCGGAAAAACTAGTTCATGCTTTCGTTACCTCCAGGTTGGATTATTGTAATGCCTTACTGTCTGGATGTTCCAATAAGTGCATAAACAAGCTCCAATTAGTTCAAAATGCAGCAGCAAGAGTCCTTACTAGAACTAGAAAATATGACCACATCACCCCTGTCTTATCCACACTGCATTGGCTCCCAATCAAATTTTGTATTGATTATAAAATACTACTATTGACCTTTAAAGCACTGAATGGTCTCACACCACAGTACTTGAGTGAACTTCTGGTCCTCTATGACCCGCTATGCCTACTTAGATCAAATGGTGCAGGCTATCTGCTGGTACCTCGTATAGCGAAGGCTACATCAGGGGGCAGAGCCTTTTCTTACAAAGCCCCACAGTTATGGAACAGCCTTCCAAGTAATGTTCGGGAATCAGACACAGTCTCAGCATTTAAGTCTAGGCTGAAAACATATCTGTTTAGTGAAGCCTTGTGTTAATGGTGTTTATGAGGTAAAAACTGACTTCATGTTAAAACTGTTAATATTATAGTCATGTTGTCTGTGGGGCAGCACGGTGATGTAGTGGTTAGCGCTGTCACCTTACAGCAAGAAGGTCTGGGTTCGAGCCCCGTGGCCAGCGAGGGCCTTTCTGTGTGGAGTTTGCATGTTCTCCCCGTGTCTACGTGGGTTTCCTCCGGGTGCTCCGGTTTCCCCCACAGTCCAAAGACATGCAGGTTAGGTTAACTGGTGACTCTAAATTGACTGTAGGTGTGAATGTGTGAATGGTTGTCTGTGTCTATGTGTCAGCCCTGTGATGACCTGGCGACTTGTCCAGGGTGTACCCCGTCTTTCGCCCGTAGTCAGCTGGGATAGGCTCCAGCTTGCCTGTGACCCTGTAGAACAGGATAAAGCGGCTAGAGATAATGAGATGAGATGTTGTCTGTTGTTGCCCAAATGAGGATGGGTTCCCTTTTGAGTCTGGTTCCTCTCGAGGTTTCTTCCTCATGTCGTCTGAGGGAGTTTTTCCTTGCCACCGTCGCCATAGGCTTGCTCATTGGGGATACTGTAGATTAGGGATAAAATTAGCTCATGTTTTAAGCCGTTCAAATTCTGTAAAGCTGCTTTGCGACAATATTTATTGTTAAAAGCGCTATACAAATAAACTTGACTTAACTTGTAATACATTATTCATTTCTATCATAGCAGCTCCTTTATAAAGACTTGCTGGATGCACCACATAATATATTTTTTTTAAAGAAAGACGAATGTGTTATTGTTGGTATAGTTTATATAAGATGTTTATATGAAATTTGATGGAAGGAGTCTCCAGTGTCAGATCTTTGTAACAGACAGTAAATTTTCTACCATAGAGATTCTTCAGAACAGAGGACTTTCTGTTTCCATGTTTCTCTGTAATATAAGAACCTGCCATTTTCATCCACTTTGTTAACTTTAGGAGAGAGAGAGAGAAAAAAATGAGACTGTTGAGGAAACAACTGTTCTTACAGTGGTGCTTGAAAGTTTGTGAACCTTTTAGAATTTTCTATATTTCTGCATAAATATGACCTAAAACATCAACAGATCAGATGAGTGGGCATCCTGTTTTATTTAAAGAACAGTTATCTATCAAAGTCTGATCTTCACAACACATGTTTGTGGAAATGTATCATGGCACGAACAAAGGAGATTTTTGAGGACCTCAGAAAAGGTGTTGTTGATGCTCATCAGGCTGGAAAAGGTTACAAAACCATCTCTAAAGCATTTGGACTCCACCAATCCACAGTCAGACAGATTGTGTACAAATGGAGGAAATTCAAGACCATTATTACCCTCCCCAGGAGTGGTCGATCAACAAAGATCACTCCAAGAGCAAGGTGTGTGATAGTCAGCGAGGTCACAAAGGACCTCAGGGTAACTTCTAAGCAACTGAAGGCCTCTCTCACATTGGCTAATGTTAATGTTCATGAGTCCACCATCAGGAGAACACTGAACAACAATGGTGTGCATGGCAGGGTTGCAAGGAGAAAGCCACTGCTCTCTAAAAAAGAACATTGCTGCTCATCTGCAGTTTGCTAAAGATCACGTGGACAAGCCAGAAGGCTATTGGAAAAAATGTTTTGTGGACAGATGAGACCAAAATAGAACTTTTGGTTTAAATGAGAAGCATTATGTTTGGAGAAAGGAAAACACTGCATTCCAGCATAAGAACCTTATCCCATTTGTGAAACATGGTGGTGGTAGTATCATTATCTACTTTTAGGACTTGTGTGAAAATCTGATGATGATTTAGGTCATATTTATGCAGAAATATAGAAAATTCTAAGGGTTCACAAACTTTCAAGCACCACTATAGTAACTTGCCTCATGGATGTCTTACAATATTAAATGTAGCTATTAATAGCTGAAAAGCCTGACATGTCATTAATAGCTGAAAAGCCTGACATGTCATTCATTATCACTTAAAAATGATAATTTTTGGCAAATTACCTTCTAAAAGTGGTATAAGAGGAATACAACACTTCAGAACATGCTGTTACAGGAAAAGAACTGCATTTGGCCATAAAACCCCACCTTGTCATGGATTATGTTTCTAGATCAGAACTCCTGATCATTTTATTCCTTCCATGATCAACACCTAAGTTAATGGTGGGTTCCATGATACAAAGGTGGCACCTCATTATTGTGTCACATGTTGTAGGCGTTAGGAACAGGATGTCTGTGCATGTACTTTCTATGCATGCTGCTTATTAGAGCAAAGCCAAAATTCAGTGGTTAAGTCCAGTGCAGGGGTCCGAACACAGAGAAAGACGGTGTGTCATGTGACAGAGTTTGAGATGGATGCTATTGCAGATTAGCTTTTTATTTAAAAGACTTGGGTAAGCAATTCCAAATTGTGAAACAAATATCACAAACAGAGACAGGCAGCAAGTCAGGTGCTTTGCAAACAGAATAATGTGGGCAAATCCAAAATAACAAGACACAATATGCAAGGCTTGGTAAGTCAGGTAAACATACACTGACCGTTACTTCTTGGGGAGAGTTTGTGTGTGTGTATATATATATATATATATATATATATGTGTGTGTGTGTGTGTGAGATTGAGAACACGTGTGCATAGTTAGAATTTAGGCGAGTGTGAATTTGCCGGTAGAGTGGTGTTGCTGTGGAATTTAGTTCATAGTGGCCATGACTGTAAGCCATGATCTGTTCTGGGAAGTGAATATTTGGGTAGATTCCAGTGCTGGCCTGAAACAGTGCAGGATGAACTGCACAGAATAGAAACCAGGCAACACAAGGAATATAGAATATAGAACCAAAATAACCATATTAAATTGAAGCTCAGAATTATCAATAAGAAGCATTATCTTGTTTTCAGTAATACAGGGTTTAAATATAAAAGCTAATGAAGGAAAAATTATCCATTCATCTTCAGTAAGTACTTCATTAAGAAGCCAGAGCTTATACTGGGAACACTGGCCAAGAGCCTGGAACACATGCTGCAGAGGACAGGATTCCAGGATATCACAGGGCAGCATGCACACACATTCACACCAAGGAGACAATATAGGGGGCACTTCACCTACCAGCATGTTTCTGGGACGTGGAGAAACCAAGGAACACAGAGAAAGCCCACATGGACACAGGAATAGCAAGTGAAATTCTAAAGCACCAATAACCTGAGTTCAGGATTGAACCGGGGACCCTGGAGCTATGAAGTGGCAATATTACCTAATGTGCTTCCCATTTCAAAATTTATCCTAAAGTAAAATGGATTCTAAGAAATTATCAAAAGTATTCCCCAAATAAGGCAAAATTAAAAGAAAGTCGGAAAAAAAAACCCCATTGTGTTTTATATAAACATTCTGAATCATCTGCAATCTTCTTGCATTTTTAATCAAGCTTACTCTGTGTAACGAGTGGTGAGTGATGCATATGATTTTATGCTTGACATTATTGTTTTGGATATTGGGTTGTTTTTTTTTTTTTTTTTGGCTTGAGTCCTTGAGTCGAGTCCCCGTCTTGTCATTGGTTTATTTCCCAAATGTGTACACCTGTTCTACATTGTCCATGATTAGGCTGTCTTTATTTATATGCACCTTGTTTATGATTATGGATATAACTTTACTGACCCTGCCTGCCTGTGCTTTGACCTATGCATTCTATTATGATCATGTTTTTTTCTGGAAAACTATTTTTTTTTTAAACATGCTGAACATATCAGCTTAAGACAACTGATGATACTATTGGGAATTGCCAATAGATTCCATCTATCACAACAGCTATTAAGCTGGAAGATTTAGACATCTTTTGGAAACATGCCTCCAGCTTTAAGATTAACAAATGTGCTGTATCTTGTAATATGCTTTTCCTTTGAACCCATTTTGTAGTTCTCTCTGAACCTTAATAGAACTAACAGTTGTCTGACTTTGGAGCCAAGCAATAAAGCGTCCTTCTCTCATGCATCTAAGCTTCCTGTGCCTGCACTTGCCAACTGAATAATGCCATGCTAGCCTTCCACGCATGGAATGACTTTGCTTGAAAAATGTGAAAGGGGCTTTACTCGTTTACTTACGGGGTTACTAAACATGCTTACTTTGTAATGTAAGAATTCAGTATGTATATCTGCTATTGTTCAATGCAGCATGTGCAATTGGAGTTTACACCCCCCAACCATTTTATTAGGTACACCTGCTGTTTTATGCAGTTTTCTAATCAGCCAATCCTTTGACACAATGCATCAAATCATGCAGATACAAATCAAGAGCTTCAGTTAATGTTCACTTCAAACATCAGAATGGGAAAAATTGTGATCTCAAAGTGTGACTTTCACTGTGGCATGGGTGTTGGTTTGAGCCAGATGGGCTGGTTTGAGTATTTCAGAAACTGCTGATCTCCTGGGGTTTTCACACACAGCAGTCTCTAGAGTTTACACAGAATGGTACGAAAAAAAAAAAACCACTGAGTGAGAGACAGTTCTATGGGTGGAAACACCTTGTTGATAAGAGAAGTCAGAGGAAAATGACCAGATTGGCTCGAGCTGCCAGGAAGGATAAAGTAACTCATATAATCACTCTTTACAACCATGGTGAGCAGAAAAGCATCTCAGCATGCAACAGAAGACGACCACATTGAATTCCACTCCTGCAGCCAAGAACAGGAATCTTAGACTCAAGAACAAGTTCCTATTAAAGTGGCTGGGAAGTGGATGTAATTTACTTCAAATTTATAATGTGCTTAGCTACTGCTAATAACATGTAGATTTTATTTACAGTCCTGGCTTTAATTTTGCAAGCACTACTAACCTTGTTAATGGGTAATTAAATGGGCACCAAGCCAATTGTTAAGATGGTTTAAAAACTCTCTACAAAACAGACCAGGGAAAGAAAAAAGAAACAAAAAATAAACAAAAAGCAAAACAAAACAACCCACACAAAAACTTGCTGAAATAGCAGCAATTGCCTGTTTCCAGACAGCTCTGCACACAGATGGAGACAACCGGTACCTTTCTGTGCATGTCCTCCATTCACCCATTGCTAATTTAATTAAAAACACTCCACAAAATTTTGATTAGCTTCTGATTACGACTCTCTGTCACTTAGACAATAGAATGTGCTTCCTTCAACTCAAATTAACAGAACACTACATTTTTTTTTCCCTGTCGATAAATGTCATGAAGCAGTGAATGTCAAAAGCACAAAGAACGAAAGTCATGACTGAAGTAGATAAAAGGTCTTAAGCCAGAGATCTCATCTGAGGTGACTTTGATACACCATGTTCATCTAGAACTGATGCAATATTACTAAAATACAACAGTCTCATGTGGCTCTGGGTGCACTCCTCTTTCCATCAATCCCAAATCCATATCTCTAAATCCCTCTGCCTTTGCAGGGAACTACCTAAAGGTACAGCTTAGGAGCTCAGAGAAGTCACAGCAAGGGGAGAAACACTGTACTGTTTGTAGAAATCTCAATCTGTGTGTACTTCTGATTGCATATTAGCATTTGCATCATTCATAGGCAATTCATTTTATTACATTTCCTTGTCAGCATACTGCATTTGTCAGTGACAGATATATGCATATCATTATTAAACAATCTTTCAGGCTAGTAATATCACTAAGGCATTAACATTCAAAAGACGGTCAGGTTAGATGGCTAATATAGGGTAGATGAACCTCACAAAAACATTAATATTAATTTATTTTGGGTGGCACGGTGGTGTAGTGGTTAGCACTGTCGCCTCATGGCAAGAAGGTTCTGGGTTTGAGCCCAGTGGGCGACGGGAGCCTTTCTGTGTGGAGTTTGCATGTTCTCCCCGTGTCTGCGTGGGTTTACACCACAGTCCAAAGACATGCAGGTTGGGTTAATTGATGGCCCTAAATTGATCATGAGTGTGAATGGTTGTGTGTCTCTGTGTGTCAGCCCTGCAATGGCCTGGTGACTTGTCCAGGGTGTACCCCGCCTCTCCCCCATAGTCAACTGGGATAAGCTCCAGCTTGCCCATGACCCTGCACAGGATAAGCGGTTATGGATAATGGATGGATTAATTATTTTCTGAACAAATGACACAAATGTGACTCATGTTATATTTTAACAAGCTAACTGTATAAAGTACAACAAGCTAATTGTATAAAATAACAAAGCTAAACAATTCAGGGGTTGTTTTGGTGGTTATTGGATGCATCACTGTAAAGAGGGGTTGTTTGGAACCAGTTCTGAAAGGTAACCCCTCTGTTATATGGTGCTACATAGAACCTTTAAACATTTAGGCCCTGTCCACACGGCAACGGATTCAGGTGAATCTGATAAAATTCTTTATCGTTTCGGTCTGGTGTCCACACGGCACTGGCGTTTTGGGTGCCCCAAAACGAAATCTTTTGAGAACGGGTCCCAGAGTGGAAAAATCTGGTAACGGCGCCGTTGCGAAGTCGTCTGGATGAGTAGAACGGCTTTGTTTACGATGATGTCACAACCACATGACTGCCGGTGCTTCACGCCAGGTAGAAGTGTAACGAACTCGATGCGAGTTGTCAACAAATCCTATAACTTGGTTCATGAAACGCGCTTACAAAATATTTTCACTGTGAATATTTATTGTATAATGGTGCAAAGTGAGAGAGAGAGTGAGAGAATAGCCCTTAGGGCAGAGTCTTTAGTCCAAACAGTGCGGAAGTACTGAGTATAACCAAACCGCGCACCGCCCGTGCGCTTTCCAAAAACAAAAACAATCCCGCCAGCAAAAATAGGAAAAAAAAAAAGGAGCGATCTCACCTCTTCAGATGTTGGTTTAAGTCCGACAATACATTCCTCAAAAAGGGCATAGAAGAACAAAGTAATCCATCAACGTGTAGCATTCAATTTATTCTGGACCATTAAAGAATTCTGGAGGATATCAGAATATTGGCGTACCGGCTTCCATCTACCCCCATTCATTCCTCTTTCCGCGTCTTTCGTTTTACGCTACTGATTAATAATCAAAACTTTATGTGGCTGATGCTACAGAAGAAGGGGTTTATGCGCATGCGTCTACTTCTTCTATTGTTCTGGTGTCTCCGATGGGACCGTCTTACAGCACACGTAGAGGTGTGGCATGTGTATTGCATCGTTTTCAGCAAGCGTTGCGTTGCCATATGTACCTGATATTTTACTGATCCGTTGCCCATATTTAAAAAAAAAAAAATCTCGTTGCCATTGTCGTGTGGATGTAGCGTTAGAGTGCTTGATGGATGATTAGCACTGTACAGGGTCCTACAACAGATAGTTATCATGTCAATGAGGTTGAAAGTAAAGCCCACTAGGGAAGCTACAAACATTTGCCTTTCGAAATAACGCTTAAGGAACCTTTTCTACGGGTGTATACATTTGTATTGCAGTAACTGTAGTAACAGTCCCATAGATTCTTGGAAAATTCCCTCAAAAGTTTTATATGAAAGTCACTGCTTGTGATTTCACAAACAGAAACTTGTTCCAAGGACAGCAAGACAAATTAATCAAGTGCCAAAGTGTGCATATGGGGAATCTTGATATTGCAATTTTCCCTTCAACTGAGCATTTATGTACTTGACTTTTTCAACTCTTGACATTAAAGAGACTGAGACTAATCCTGGATTCAGTACAAAAAAAAAGGTTCACATTCTGTATTCATTAACACCTAATAATACGAGTATTTGGATATTTAAAGTGGTTCAGTTTAGTACACTTCGCTCCAAAACAGTTTGCCATTTAACAAATAACTCACGGTGTTTGTGTGCTTCACTAATAATTACGCCAATGCATTACAAATTATGCCACAAAAGTCATAGAAAGGCTACAAGTCTGCATAACATTTGGGCAAAATGAAGAAGAAATTTATACTGATATAACATTTTTTTTGTGTTATGTTTTACATATGGTGAACAAAATATGTTCAGTTCAAAAGGTTGTCTCTTTTTGTGATAGATAGATAGATAGATAGATAGATAGATAGATAGATAGATAGATAGATAGATAGATAGATAGATAGATAGATAGATATTTGATTAAAACTTACAGGAAATTGCTTTGTTATGGCAGCTACACTCATAGACAAAGCAACTACATGGGACACATCTAAACACTGAACACAAAATACTAAACATTCATCAACTTTCGATACCACTTATCTGTCAGGGTCACATCAATCCCAGCTGAATTTAGTGCATCTATCACAGGGACAAACAACCATTCATACTCATATTCACACCTATAGCCAGGTGACCTAACCCGTAAGTGACTGTGGGAGGAAACCAGAGTGCCACTGAGGAAACCCATGCATGACACAGATGGGAACATGTAAATGCCACACAAACAGGCCCCAGATGGTTGCAAGGTTCAAACCCAGAACTCCATCTATGTGCAGAACTCTCTGGAAATGGGCAGTTACTGCCATTTCAGCATGTTTATTTTATTTTTACTACAGTGTCTTGTTAAGAGATTTTAAACATCTTCACATTTGGCTTGGTGCCCAGCATAGTGTCATATATAGTTAGAGGCTTACTAGTGCATCTCAAACAATTAGAATATTGTGAAAAAGTTCATTTTTTGTAATTTAATTCAAAAAGGTAAACTTTCATTACACATAAATAGATGATATTACATGGTGGCGTGAAGATATGAAGTTTCTCTTTGAGTGATAAACATATATTTCACGAGTGAGTAGAGCGAACTCTTTTGCCGGAAAGGCCATGGTAGTCCCAGCCACGGTTCTCACGGATCAACCAGCTATGTGAGACCTTAGCTTTAGTCATTTAGCTGTGATAGTTAAGATTCGAGTAAGGGGCTAGGGAATGTATTATGTCATGTGTGTCCCTACAAAGATAGACATACAAGACTGTGTGTGTGTGGCATGCATATATGATGTAGATATTATAAAAGTGAAGTATTTCATACAAAAATCCTGTATCATCTGTGTAAGTTAAGTGGTACCAAGGTGTCATGTCAATATGGGAAATGGCATCAGACTCCAGGTTCCAGAATACACAGCAGCCTTCAAATGTGGCAACTAGTGATTTCACATCCCAGCTCACACTTCCACTGTCATGTTCACATTATCCCAATTCCTGATTATGGACACATGGACTGAACACCCTCCCCATATTTAGGGACTCCAAATACATTGCAACCCTGCTATAATGAGGTACAAACTTTCGCATACAATGGACTAAGTTTGTGTCCCTCGCCTTTAGTGACAATGAGTCGGAGCCTTTAAAAAACAATCACTGTGTCACGTCCATGTGCACTGGTGCTTGGAGTGCGCAGCATGTGCAGCACCACTAGGAGTAATTACCATGCACCTGTTCTGGATTAGAGTGCAATCACAGTGTATGCTTATAAGGACTCTCTAAACACACAGACTTGAAGTACCGTATACATGCTGTACCTAGTGTCTCACGTTACCAAGCCTTATATCTGTGCATTGTCTTTCTGGTTTTGACTTTGTTTTGTATACTTGGACTTTGCCTTTTGTCTTCGCCTCCACCATTCTCTTTGTGTCTCACTTGACCATTGCCTTTTTCACAACCCTGCCTTTGTCTTACATTTTTGAACTGTTTGCCTGCCTGTTTGTAAATAAACACTCTTCCTGCAATTACATCCCTCATTCACCTGCATACGTGACACACTGAGCCACGAGTTCCTCTTCCCACCAAATATATATCGCAGCAAATACAAATATATTGTTGCAACATCATCTTTGTACTTGAAATTCATACGCATGGACTATGTTTGTTAAATAATTTAAAAATACACTATATACATATTCAAACAAACCTGAAAGTCATTGGCAATTTCAAGAAAATACAATTTGGAAAGGTGTTTTTTAATTGGCAGACTTGAATGAGGTAAATACATTTGGCAGAAATTTAGATGGGCATATCTGTGCAGCCTTGAGTAGTCATAATAGACTACAGGGAAGTAATGTTATTATTAATTTCCTCACGAGAGCTTGAAAGATCCAATTTAACATAAACCAAAAAGCATTGTTGCCACATGTTGTATTGGGCATGCTGTTCTTTTAAAGAAGAGGCTATTTAATTCAAAGTAACCAAAACTTGGATTCAAGTTTCACTGAATTGATCAGTGAATGGCTGTATTATCCATCACAAGTTGTTCTAAAGTTTGCTGCAGAATATTCTCTTATGCCCCAGAGTATTGGTTTATGAGAATGAAGGATGGGAGCCTGGAACCACATTATGGAGTCTGCACCAAGGCACTGCTTCCCAACATGCCCATAAAAGTCCCTTGATGGTATATCTACGTAAACTGATTTAGGTATACATGAAGCATAGATTCTCATTAAATATATCTACATTATAAATCCATTGTATAACTATTACATCTGTTCCTTCATATAAACATTTTATTCAGTTACTGTACAATCTCATCTCATCTCGTTATCTCTAGCCGCTTTATCCTGTTCTACAGGGTCGCAGGCAAGCTGGAGCCTATCCCAGCTGACTACGGGCAAAAGGCGGGGTACACCCTGGACAAGTCGCCAGGTCATCACAGGGCTGACACATAGACACAGACAACCATTCACACTCACATTCACACCTACGGTCAATTTAGAGTCACCAGTTAACCTAACCTGCATGTCTTTGGACTGTGGGGGAAACCGGAGCACCCGGAGGAAACCCATGCGGACACAGGGAGAACATGCAAACTCCGCACAGAAAGGCCCTCGCCAGCCATGGGGCTCGAACCCGGACCTTCTTACTGTGAGGCGACAGCGCTAACTACTACACCACTGTGCCGCCCATTACTGATGAGTCTAATTATTAATAATTATTGATCTTCAGATGTAAAGATAAAAAGGAATCTTACACTGCTGCTTTTGAAACATTTCTAACTTTAATTATACATAATATGCATTTTAAGTCATGTGAAAAGGAAAAATAATTCATGCAATACTGAAGTGAAACTTTAAGTAGCTCTCAGTGGGTATTTAAAGTGTACATTAATCTAGATGTGCCTACCGTGAAAAGCCTGGAGGTGGATGTGAAATGAGGAAGCTTTTCTCCAAGTCTTGCAGTATGTCATTCAGCATGCGCACATGGGATGGGTCACGCTCCTTTGGGTCGTTGGCTGGGCGCATAATCTCCGACTGGAACAAGCTAGAACTTTCTCGCATGGATGCAGCAGCAGCCAGAAGATCAGGCCTGATTGAGGGGTCAGCTGTGGAACGACACATGGAATACAGAGAGAAACAGAAATTGCAGATTAAGAAAATAAAGCAAAATCAATAAGCATAATAGATCATATTGTCATAACTTTGTGGGGACTTTTGGCTGGTTCTCATTTGGGACTTTAATTATTATTATTTTTTATTTCACTAAATCTGCAGCTTTAATAATAATAATAATAATAATAATAATAATAATAATATGGCAGTGTAGTGGTTAGCACTGTTGCCTCACAGCAAGAAGGTCCTGGGTTCAAGCCCAGCGGCTGACGGGGGCCTTTCTGTGTGGAGTTTGCATGTTCTCCCTGTGTCTGTGTGGGTTTCCTCCGGGTGCTCCGGTTTCCCCCACAGTCCAAAGACATGCAGGTTAGGTTAATTGGTGGCTCTAAATTGCCTGTAGGGGTGAATGTGAGTGTGAATGGTTGTCTGTGTCTATGTGTCAGCCCTACAGTGACCTGGCAACTTGTCCAGGGTGTACCCTGCCTCTTGCCCGTAGTCAGCTGGGATAGGCTCCAGCTTGCCTGCGACCCTGTAGAACAGGATAAAGCGGCTAGAGATAATGAGATGAGATTATTATCATCATCATCATAATCTGTATAAATTGTGGGATTTTTTTTTGGGTTATTGACATAGGGTCACTTTTAGATTAGTTGCAGGCATAACAGGAATTAACTGCATTAGAAGCTACATCGAAAAGTCCTTCCAAGAATATTGAGACATGTGTTGTGCATGTCGTGTATGCCCCACTTTCCATTAATTTTAATGTGAAATTATACATTTTTATCAAACTCAAAGATGCACAAGAAGAGATCGTTATAAAACAATTGAAAAAACAGTTTGTATGTTGGGGCGGCACGGTGGTGTAGTGGTTAGCGCTGTCGCCTCACAGCAAGAAGGTCCTGGGTTCGAGCCCCGGGGCCGGCGAGGGCCTTTCTGTGTGGAGTTTGCATGTTCTCCCCGTGTCCGCGTGGGTTTCCTCCGGGTGCTCCGGTTTCCCCCACAGTCCAAAGACATGCAGGTTAGGTTAACTGGTGACTCTAAATTGACCGTAGGTGTGAATGTGAGTGTGAATGGTTGTCTGTGTCTATGTGTCAGCCCTGTGATGACCTGGCGACTTGTCCAGGGTGTACCCCGCCTTTCGCCCGTAGTCAGCTGGGATAGGCTCCAGCTTGCCTGCGACCCTGTAGAAGGATAAAGCGGCTAGAGATAATGAGATGAGTTTGTATGTTGTTTGTGCACTGTATACCAAGGTGTAGGTCTTACATCTCTTCCTACTTCCATCACAAACTTCACTTCCCAGAATTCCACATCATCACTGACTACTTAACAATCATACCTTTATTTGAATAGCGCTTTTCAAGCCAGGGATCACAAAGTGCATTACAGCATAACACACTCGCTTTCTCTCTCTCTCTCTCTCGCTCTCTCTCTCCACATGTCGACTCCCAACCCCTGGCAGGTATTTATGAGCTTATTGAGGCATGCATAAAAAGGGGCAGATAATGATTCCTGGGAGGCATTATTTCCAGTGACTGCCCTCCTGGTGTCAACACTTGAAATGGGAGCTGATAACTGGTGGAAGTGGTTGGCAGTGATCATATTCTTTCAGCTGGTTGCTCCAGTTAACTTGCCTTTTCTGCAACCCAAGACCCAATACGCAGCGAGCCGCCAAGTTACTGATAGGCTAACTGGCTACCCTCATTATTTCCAGGTTGCTGATGTAAACTTATTGGTGCTGGCACTTCCTGATCACTCTGTTGTTTTACTCCCTGTTTTTATTTACTGCTTTTTTCTTTTTTGCTTTATTACGCTATATGTTTTGTTGTGTTTCTTTGTTTTGCTGTGCTGTATTTGCTCTGTTTGCGTTGCTTTGCATCACCGTTGCATCACTGCATTGCTATTTGCCTTCTTGCCCCGCTTCCCATTGACGTCCAGGTTGGCCGTTGCACCTTCCTGGCCGGATGCTGTGCATCTGCCTGTCGGTGGATATTTGATTCATATACCTGTCTATTCCTCGTTACTTTTGTATACTGTTTGAGTTATTTTGTTTTTCATTACCTCCGCCAACTATATTGGAGGAGGTTATGTTTTCACCTCCATTTATTTGCCTGTTCCCAAAGTAACTCAAAAAGTATTGAATGGATTTTGATTAAATTTTGAGGAAAGGTGGGCTATGGGAGAAGGAATAAATTATTAGATTTTGATGCAAATCCAGGTATGTATGCTGATCCAGGATTTTTTTTTTTTGTCTTTTGCCAATGGAACTCGAAAAGTAGTGAATGGATTTTGATAAAATTTTGAGGAAAGATGGGCCATGGACCAAGGAACAATTGATTAGATTTTGGTGCAAATCTGAATATGTGGCTTGGTGGAGGTATGCACTCTACAGAGTGCCAGATTAATATACATTGTAGATGTAATAAATCACATGAAGTTACTCACTATTTGAGTAGTCATTTTATAACATTATTTTTTACTTTATAGTCAAGTTATTTTGATGAGTATTTTTACTTCTACTTGAGTAATTATTATTAGAAAGTAGCAATACTTTTACTTCAGTAGTTTTTTGCCTATTCTACCCACCTCATGTCTAGTGCATATGATGTCTACAAAACTCGATGATATTTAAGCTGATACAACACTTCAAAGAGCTCTTGCGCAGAAATAGGGCCAAATGAACTCAGTAAAGCCCTTTCTACACATTGCACCTCACTGTAAGACTGATGACACCAATAGAAGTCTTGATTTTGTTTATGAGTAAAAAAGTTAAGAAATCATCACATGAAACACTGATTGAAGCCACTGTTTTTAGAACAGGATTAACAAGGCCATTTATAGTTTTAAATGTTGAGGGTTATGCCTATTAGTATTAATTAATTGCAAGAAATACGCTGCCCTGGCAGACTTAACAGCTGCATTGTAAGAAACTACAAAATTCTTCCACAGTTCAAGATGCATGGTTAGTTTAGTATCCTTCCAAGCTCTTTCTGCCCCTTACTTCATTCAAAAAGTGGCAAAAAAACAAAAATTTAAACACAAAACTTATTTAACTTATTAAACACTTCTGCGATTAACCTGATTTCTTAGAATCTGCAGCAGCTTATAGAGCTACAAACTCTGCCACATTGCCCTTTTGGTTTGTCTGCTGACTGTCTTTAATTAAACCTTGAATTTACATCAAATCTGTGCATGATATGCGGCACAAGTCTATGTTAACTGTGGAAGAGTGTAGAATAATCCATCCATCCATTATCTGTAGCTGCTTATCCTGTTCTACAGGGTTGCAGGCAAGCTGGAGCCTATCCCAGCTGACTATGGGCGAGAGGCGGGGTACACCCTGGACAAGTTGCCAGGTTATCAAACAACCATTCACACTCACATTCACACCTACAGTCAATTTAGAGCCACCAATTAACCTAACCTACATGTCTTTGGACTGTGGGGGAAACCGGAGCACCCGGAGGAAACCCACACAGACACAGGGAGAACATGCAAACTCCACACAGAAAGGCCCTCGCCAGCCGCTGGCTTGAACCCAGAACCTTCTTGCTGTGAGGCGACAGTGCTAACCACGACACCACCGTGCCGAATAATAATCTCATCTCATCTCATTATCTCTAGCCGCTTCATCCTGTTCTACAGGGTCGCAGGCAAGCTGGAGCCTATCCCAGCTGACTACGGGCGAAAAGCGGAGTACACCCTGGACAAGTCGCCAGGTCATCACAGGGCTGACACATAGACACAGACAACCATTCACACTCACATTCAAACCTACGGTCAATTTAGAGTCACCAGTTAACCTAACCTGCATGTCTTTGGACTGTGGGGGAAACCGGAGCACCTGGAGGAAACCCACGCGGACACGGGGAGAACATGCAAACTCCACACAGAAAGGCCCTCGCCGGCCACGGGGCTCGAACCCGGACCTTCTCCGAATAATAATAATAATAAAAGGTAAGATAAAAATTAAGATCAAGATTTATCAGGATAAATATTTATATTATTAAAATTTCATAAATTCCATCATTATGATGGATAAACAAGCATACAATCTACATTTAACAATTTTATCCATGCTAAAGTGTGTAGAGAAGTAAACGCATCTGGAATGCAAACAGACTTCAGTTTGGTTCAGTAATTAGGGGAGGCTATTCAGCCAGCAGAATGGCCATGACCAAATGAAAATACAGCATGCTACTTTTAATTTTACTGTTGTGCTCCAATTATGCAATACTGTTGTAAATTATTACATGCTGCAACTGTTACATAATGTTAATCCCCAGTCCATTTTAATAGCCTCATGACATGTGACCAGACATGAACTGTTGATCCACAGTGAGCAGGCCTGGAGTGAGTGCTCTTCAGCAAAATATAATTAGGAAACAGAGACGTCAAATTTAATTTAAACCCCAGCCAAAAGTATAATCAGCATCAACCTGGCTCCTATGTTCCAAAGATGGTATATTTGTTTTCACTGCACAAAATATTCAAGTTCAGTGAGGCTTGTGTGTAATTAACCTTGGCTACTGTCAGGCTCTGTGCTTTAGTGTGGGTGAGGTGGGTGGTTCTGCAGTGTGTGTGTGTGTGTGTGTGTGTGTGTGTGTCTGATAAAGTGTGAAAGATGTTCGTGGAGAGGATTCTAGCCACTGGAGAATATGCACGGCTGTACGAGTCTTCAGAAAAGAGAAAAAGTAAGGATAAATATAGCAAAAGAAGCCATTCCCACAATCTTCCATGTCCCTCGCTCTGCAGGGAGAGTGGCGCTTATGAAATATGTGGGAGGATTGCTGTAATCTATCACCTGCTCTGACATGGGGGGGGGAGGGGGGGACAGTGGTGCTGGTGTGAGCCCAGCAGAGCCTTAAATATAACAAATCAAAGGAGAAACATGAAAATATCACATGGTTGAAAACAAAGTAAGGATGTGCAAAAGACATGAGCCAAGGACACGAAGTAGGAAAGCAAGACATAGAAAACAAAGTGTCAATGCCCTGGGCAGATGCTAGCAAAATTGTCACGTAAGCTTTCAAATGGCATTTGGAGAACTCATTGTGCAAATGCCCTTTCATTCTGCAAGGACGTTGTTATCTGGCTCTGCACCTTTTCATACCGCACCTGTGCTTTCTTCTTTACATGCAGAAAAGTATGCAACCATAGCTCTCAGTTCCACTGCTTCCATGAACTGCATTTTTGTAATTTTCACCCTCTTTCACAGCTGGCTCAGATACAGATTGATGACAGCCTGATGAGTTGTTTTAGAGGTGAAAAAAAAAGAAAACAATGGGGACTGAGAACCAATTATGCTGTCTGCACATCGTCAATAACTAAAACCAGTTCTGATTTTCAAACTGCTGGTGTAATCTAAAATACAATGTTCACTCATGTGAATGATTTAATTGCACACAGCTTATTGAATTACTTCTATTTCATGTAGCGTTTGAACAGCGAGAGCAGCGGGTGGCTATATCTGAGAGGAAAGAGAGGCAGAGATTGCTTAACTGTCTGGAATTATTAATCTACCAAGCTTTTATGCTACACGTTTATTGCTTACCAATATTATTGTATACAGTAGTGCTTGAAAGTTTGTGAACCCTTTAGAATTTTCTATATTTCTATATTTAGATCTCAGATTACATATGTGCATTGATCTGTTGAAGAGCTCTCTGCAAAATGTATAAAAACCAACGTATCACTCCAAACAATGGCATTTAAAAACAAGGTTCAACAAAAACCTTGATATCCACAAATGTACAGTGGTGCTTGAAAGTTTGTGAACCCTTTAGAATTTTCTATATTCATATATATGACCTAAAACATCATCAGATTTTTACACAAGTCCTAAAAGTAGATAAAGAGAACCCAGTTTAACAAATGAGACAAAATATTATACTTGGTCATTTATTTATTGAGGAAAATGATCCAATATTACATATCTGTGAGTGGCAAAAGTATGTGAACCTTTGCTTTCAGTATCTGGTGTGACCTCCTTGTGCAGCAACAACTGCAACTAAATGTTTCCGGTAACTGTTGATCAGTCCTGCACACCGACTTGGATGAATTTTAGCCCATTCCTCTGTACAGAACAGCTTCAACTCTGGGATGTTGGTGGATTTCCTCACATGAACTGCTTGCTTCAGGTCCTTCCACAACATTTCGATTGGATTAAGGTCAGGACTTTGATTTAGCCATTCCAAAACATTAACTTTATTCTTCTTTAACCATTCTTTGGTAGAAAGACTTGTGTGCTTAGGGTCGTTGTCTTGCTGCATGACCCACCTTCTCTTGAGATTCAGTTCATGGACAGATGTCCTGACATTTTCCTTTAGAATTCGCTGGTATAATTCAGAATTCATTGTTCCATCAATGATGGCAAGCCACCCTGGTCCAGATGCAGCAAAACAGGCCCAAACCATGATACTACCACCACCATGTTTCACAGATGGGATAAGGTTCTTATGCTGGAATGCAGTGTTTTCCTTTCTCCAAACATAACGCTTCTCATTTAAACCAAAAAGTTCTATTTTGGTCTCATTCGTCCACAAAACATTTTTCCAATAGCCTTCTGGCTTGTCCACGTGATCTTTAGCAAACTGCAGACAAGCAGCAATGTTCTTTTTGGAGAGCAGTGGCTTTCTCCTTGCAACCCTGCCATACACACCATTGTTGTTCAGTGTTCTCTTGATGGTGGATGCATGAACATTAACATTAGCCAATGTGAGAGAGGCCTTCAGTTGTTTAGAAGTTACCCTGGGGTCCTTTGTGACCTTGCCAACTCTTACATGCCTTGCTCTTGGAGTGATCTTTGTTGGCCGACCACTCCTGGGGAGGGTAACAATAGTCTTGAATTTCCTCCATTTGTACACAATCTGTCTGACTGTAGATTGGTGGAGTCCAAACTCTTTAGAGATAGTTTTGTAACCTTTTCCAGCCTGATGAGCATCAACAACGCTTTTTCTGAGGTCCTCAGAAATCTCCTTTGTTCGTGCCATGATACACTTCCACAAACGTGTTGTGAAGATCAGACTTTGATAGATCCCTGTTCTTTAAATAAAACAGGGTGCCCACTCACACCTGATTGTCATCCCACTGATTGAAAACACTTGACTCTAATTTCACCTTCAAATTAACTGCTAATCCTAGAGGTTCACATACTTTTGCCACTCACAGATATGTAATATTGGATCATTTCCTCAATAAATAAATGACCAAGTATAATATTTTTGTCTCATTTGTTTAACTGGGTTCTCTTTATCTACTTTTAGGACTTGTGTGAAAATCTGATGATGTTTTAGGTCATATTTATGCAGAAATATAGAAAATTCTAAAGGGTTCACAAACTTTCAAACACCACTGTCTAACCTTAATTTGAACTCATTTGAAAAATGAGCCTGAGAAGAAAATTCGATTTTTCGTTTGCCAGTAAATTGCCTTGTTGTCAAGTGGTCCTGAAAGAATGTCCTCGATTGCTATCACAAACATCCTCTTAATCCGGAAATTTAAAGAGATGAAGTGTTTGATCTTTGGTTTAAACAAATATGGTGTTGAGTGAGTAATCAGAAGCTGGAATTTTACTCTGCTAGCCAAGTTTTGGGATCTGCGTATTTTACCTTATTTTCGGCCCGCATGATGGCGAAATCAAAATTCTCGATGTTTTCATAAAATTTGATTTGCTTCAAAAAAATAAACCCCAGAACCTTCAAGGACTCATCAACATCTACCTACAAACTCAAAATGAGGGTAGGTTAGGTTTTGACTTATGGCCACTGTTTGCTCGATTTTTTGTGTGCATTTGCTCTTAATAGTTTAGTTAGAGTCAATGTTATGGAACATCAGAGAGGCAAGTTATGTCCTGTTCTCACTTATGCTGTGATAAACAGTCACTCACTTACCAGTCTCTCTCTCTCTCTCTCTCTCTCTCTCTCTCTCTCTCTCTCACACTCACCACTTTGCTTTATTAAACAACATTTTTTAAAATCAATGTACAATTAGTCTTAGATCACAGATACTGTCTGCTGTACAAGTCCCTGTGTATGAGCTATTACTACAGAAAAAGTAATGTAATAGAGCAAGCACATTAATACTGACTATCCATTAAATATTCATGTTACAGCTGGAACTACTGTCTGAGCCATGTTTTTCCACATAATTAATGTACACCGCAATCAGAGACTTCAAATACACTGTTTGTAAATCCATGTATCATATTACACTATTTAAGGGTGTACCAATTCTTTAAATGGACACAAAAATGAGTCTGGGTCAGCCTTTTTGAGTTGGTATGCAGCTCTTATCTGGCTGTAAACTAGCTGAGTGGGACTGGATGTTGATGTGTAACCTGTGGATCTGAAAGTGCTCTTTCACACAGAACTGGTCATGATGGAATTCACTATTCAACAGTGCAAGATTTATTTATTTATTTTTAAATGTACAAACTCCATTTCCAGAAAAGTTGGGATATTTTCCAAAATGAAATAAAAACACAAATCTGTGATTTGTTAATTCACGTGAACAAGTGAGGAAAAAAAAAGATAATTTTCAATAGTTTTACTGACCAACTTAATTGTATTTTGTAAGTATAAACCAAGTTAAAATTTGCCTACAACACACTCAAAAAAAAGTTGGGACAGAGGCAAAATAAGACTGAAAAAAAATTATTTATATATATATATATATATATATATATATATATATATATATATATAAAACTATTGAGTGGTATATCAGATATATTACATTCAGCTAGCATGATATTAAACGAGTCAAAGATGAGTAGTTGAATGGAACATATCTGACATACCATGCAAAAAAGCCAGCCAATATTATTATTATTATTATTATTATTATTATTATTATTATTATTATTATACATTCCTTTCAGGTGTTCAACATATCTTTCTTTTTCAAAAGTCTCTCAAAATCTTCTGTATTTAACAACGCAAACCTGGTGGCCATGTTTGCTTACAAATTGATTTACGTCTCTGACGTGTGACATCATGTTGTCTTGACAACCATGCAATATTGTCACCTACATTCAACACTCATTCTCCATTGGGTAGAGTGACATAATACACATAGGGTAAGCAATATGCTACTAATATTGCATGCTGTCAAACCAAATGAATGAAACCCACTAGAAAGGAATAGAATACATGTTTTTATTCCATCAAAAAAGTGTCCTGTATTATATTATATTATATTATATTATATTATATTATATTATATTATATTATATTATATTATATTATATTATATTCAAGTAATACCCTTTTGGGAGATTCCACAATACGTAGGTTAATCGGTAACAAGTGAGGGTGTCATGATTGGGTATAAAAGGAGCATGCACCAAACGCTCAGTCTTTGCAAGTAAGGATAGATTGTGGCTCACTCCTTTATGCCAAAATTCATGAGAGAATTGTTTGTCAATTCAAAAAGAACCTCTCTCAACACAAGATTGCAGAGAATTTAGGTCTTTCAAAATCTAATATACTGTACATAATATTGTGAAAAGATTCAGGGGATTTGGTGACATCTCAGTACATAAAGGGCAAGGTCAGAAACCACTGTTGAATATGTGTGACCTTCAAGCCCTCAGGCGGCACTGCCTGAGAAACTGTCATGCGAACGTGACAAATATAGCCATATGGGCGCAGGAGTACTCCAGAAAACTGCAATCACTTAACATGGTCTGCCGCTGTATCCAGAAATGCAACCTCAAACTGTATTATGCAAGGAGGAAGCCGTTAACTAATTCTATACAGAAATGCTGCCGATTTCTCTGGGCCCAAACTCAACTCAGATGGACCGAAAGACAGTGGAAACATCTGCTGTGGTCAGATGAATCCACATTTCAGCTTGTTTTTGGGAAGACCAGATGTCGAGTTCTCATTTCTAAAGGTGAACATGACCATCCAGTTTGTCATCAGAGAAAGGTGCAAAAGCCAGGATCTATGATGGTATGGGGGGCATCAGTGCCCACAGCATGGGTGAGTTGCATGTGTGTGAAGGTATCATTGATGCAGAGGCATATGTCTCTCTAAAATCCCAATATATGTTGCCATCAAGGCGACGTCTCTTCCTGGGAAGTCCATGCTTATTTGAGCAGGACAATGCCAGGCCTCATTCTGCACAGGCTACAACAGCGTGGCTTCATAGACATAGAGTGCATGTGCTTGAGTGGCCTGCTGTCAGTTCAGATATGTCTCCTATTGAGAATGTATGGCACATAATTAAGAGGAGAATCAAACAACAGTGAACATGGGCTGTTGAGCAGCAACAGAAAGCAAGAATAGGCAAAAATTCCAATTGCAAAACTGCAACAGTTATCCTCAGATCTCATACAGTTAAAAAGTGTTATTAAAAGGAAAGGTGATGTAATACAATGGGAATAATGCCCCTGTCCCAACTTTTTTTTGAGTGTGTTGCAGGCATCAAATTCTAACATTGTTTATATTTACAAAATACAATCAAGTTGAGGCGGCACGGTGGTGTAGTGGTTAGCGCTGTCGCCTCACAGCAAGAAGGTCCGGGTTCGAGCCCCATGGCTGGCGAGGGCCTTTCTGTGCAGAGTTTGCATGTTCTCCCCGTGTCCGTGTGGGTTTCCTCTGGGTGCTCCGGTTTCCCCCACAGTCCAAAGACATGCAGGTTAGGTTAACTGGTGACTCTAAATTGACCGTAGGTATGAATGTGAGTGTGAATGGTTGTCTGTGTCTATGTGTCAGCCCTGTGATGACCTGGCGACTTGTCCAGGGTGTACCCCGCCTTTCGCCTGTAGTCAGCTGGGATAGGCTCCAGCTTGTCTGCGACCCTGTAGAACAGGATAAAGCGGCTACAGATAATGAGATGAGATGAGACAATGAAGTTGGTCAGTAAAATTATTGAAAATATTTTCTTTGTATTTTTGTCACTTAAATAAGGTTCATGTGTATTAACAAAATCACTGATTTATTATTTTTTTTGCATTTTGGAAAATATCCCAACTTTTCTGGAAATTGGGTTAGTATATACAGTATGTCAGTGAAACAAATTATTTACTATTATTACTTCCATTACAGAAGCTATAAATAATAGTTCCCTCACTTTTTCTTAAAGTTAATAAGACAAAAAAGCAGCTTGTCATTTTACCAAGAAACCAAGTTACCACAAAATGCAATGTCTTCCATCCTTAGACTTTACAACTTACAGTTACAGCTTTGCCACTGTTTGTTACAAACCACTGACACTAGAAAATCCTTCTTGTTAAATAAGTGTCTCCTTTCAGAAAACATCACATTTTATCCATTATTATTATCCATCCATCCATTATCTGTAGCCGCTTATCCTGTTTTACAGGGTTGCAGGCAAGCCTATCCCAGTCAGTCTATCCCAGCTGACTATGGGCGAGAGGCAGGGTACACCCTGGACAAGTTGCCAGGTTATCACAAGGCTCATTATTATTATTATTATTATTATTATTATTATTATCCTTAAATTATGTGGAGTGTCCACAATGTAAGTCCATGTGAATTAGTTGTTACTATAATGTATTAGAAACACTACATTAATATACAGCTTTGATTTGTCTCACAGTCAAAATTATTTGGTATAAGATATAAATATGCACAATAACATCCCATATGATCAAAGACACGACTGAAATTCTTTACTTGCAGATCACTGTTTCCCTCATGCATCACTAGTCTCTGTGACACATCTTGCTTGCATCACTAAGCAGCTGCAGAAGTAAGTGTGTGTGTGTGTGGGGGGGGTCACGAGGGTAGTGGATGGGGCTGATGATATATTAATACCGTACAGCTTTATAGCTTCGCAGGCTGTCTGTATGAGACAGGATTATGTGTCAATTATGCACCTCACCTGTCCCACTCTGTGTCTGCATGAGTATTTAATGTCAGAAGCACAGCGCCACAGAGAGGACTCGGGGGATGCCCTGACTCTCTGTTACTCTCTCTTCAGAATGAGAGGTGACACAGATAGATACCCGAGGCCCTCAGCATCATAAGTTTATTTTATTTTATTAGCTTCACCATCAATACATAAATTAACACAAATAATGTAAATCTTTATAAGTAAAATAAATAAATAAATAAATAAATAAATGGCAGGGTGACCACAACAGCATTAGCCAATTCCTGTGGGCCCACAGTAATAATTTAATACTATTAAAGGAAATTCAGCTCTGCAAGTGAGATTGGGCAAGCACAAATGAATAGTTGGCCAGAGCTTGGAGCTGATTATGAGCCCTGGGTTCCTCTTGATGAAGTTGTCTCATGATTAAATGTATGCCACTTTTATTTTCTAGCTTTTGGCACTTGTCTAATTGATGACTCTCTTTACAAAAACTGTTGGGAATAAACGGCAATCATGCCTGAGTTACCTGTTTATTTAAAATGGTTTTGGCTGGAACAAAATGGTTCACCTTCATTTAATGTTTTTGAGAACACATTTTGGGAATAAATGATAGAGTGAACACCTATTATGCATTCATTATACCATTTCACATGTGCAAAAAAGTATTTAGTCAGCCACCAATTGTGCAAGTTCTCCCACTTAAAAAGATGAGAGAGGCCTGTAATTTTCATCATAGGTACACTTCAACTATGAGAGACAGAATGGGGGGAAAGAATCCAGGAAATCAAATTGTAGGATTTTTAATGAATTAATTGCTAAATTCCTTGGTAAAATAAGTATTTGGTCACCTACAAACAAGCAAGATTTCTGGCTCTCACAGACCTGTAACTTATTCTTTAAGAGGCTCCTCTATCCTCCACTCATTACCTGTATTAATGGCACCTGTTTGAACTTGTTATCAGTATAAAAGACACCTGTCCACAAGCTCAAACAGTCACACTCCAAACTCCACTATGGCCAAGACCAAAGAGCTGTCAAAGGACACCAGAAACAAAATTGTAGACCTGCACCAGGCTGGGAAGACTGAATCTGCAATAGGTAAGCAGCTTGGTGTGAAGAAATCAACTGTGGGAGCAATTATTAGAAAATGGAAGACATACAAGACCACTGATAATCTCCCTCGATCTGGGGCTCCACGCAAGATCTCACCCCGTGGGGTCAAAATGATCACAAGGATGGTGAGCAAAAATCCCAGAACCACACGGGGGGACCTAGTGAAAGACTTGCAGAGAGCTGGGACCAAAGTAACAAAGGCTACCATCAGTAACACACTACGCCGCCAGGGACTCAAATCCTGCAATGCCAGACGTGTCCCCCTGCTTACGCCAGTACATGTCCAGGCCTGTCTGAAATTTGCTAGAGAGCATTTGGATGATCCAGAAGAGGATTGGGAGAATGTCATATGGTCAGATGAAACCAAAATAGAACTTTTTGGTAAAAACTCAACTTGTCGTGTTTGGAGGAGAAAGAATGCTGAGTTGCATCCAAAGAACACCATACCTACTGTGAAGCAAGGGGGTGGAAACATCATGCTTTGGGGCTGTTTTTCTGCAAAGGGACCAGGATGACTGATCCATGTAAAGGAAAGAATGAATGGGGCCATGTATCATGAGATTTTGAGTGAAAACGTCCTTCCATCAGCAAAGGCATTGAAGATGAAATGTGGCTGAGTCTTTCAGCATGACAATGATCCCAAACACACCACCCGGGCAACGAAGGAGTGGCTTCGTAAGAAGCATTTCAAGGTCCTGGAGTGGCCTAGCCAGTCTCCAGATCTCAACCCCATAGAAAATCTTTGGAGGGAGTTGAAAGTCCGTGTTGCCCAGCGACAGCCCCAAAACATCACTGCTCTAGAGGAGATCTGCATGGAGGAATGGGCCAAAATACCAGCAACAGTGTGTGAAAACCTTGTGAAGACTTACAGAAAATGTTTGACCTCTGTCATTGCCAACAAAGGGTATATAACAAAGTATTGAGATGAACTTTTGTTATTGACCAAATACTTATTTTCCACCATAATTTGCAAATAAATTCTTTAAAAATCAGACAATGTGATTTTCTGGATTTTTTTTCCTCATTTTGTCTCTCATAGTTGAGGTATACCTATGATGAAAATTACAGGCCTCTCTCATCATTTTAAGTGGGAGAACTTGCACAATTGGTGACTGACTAAATACTTTTTTGCCCCTCTGTACAGTGACATGAATGTCATGGCAATGTTTGGGCTTTCAGTAATTTCTTTGAACTGTTCTTTTTCTGTGGCAGAATGATTGTACAGCATCCATCTTTAATTAAAAAACACTAGAATTTGATGCACAAGTTTTAATTTTCTTTGGGTTTTTTGAAATCAACACAGGGTCAAAAATATACATACAGCACACCTAATATTTGGGTAAAATGTGTCTTCACAAGATTCACCTTGACCAAACATTTTTGTTTACCATGAACAAGCTTCTGGCAAAGTTCTGGTTGGATATTTCACGACTCTTCATGGTAGAATTGGAAGAGTTCAATTAAACTTTTTTTTTTCTTGGCATGGACTTGACTTATAAGCACGGTCCATATATTTTCAATAGGGTTGAAGTCAGGACCTGTTTTAAGCTTAATGTTAGCCTGCTTTATCTTCCACAACCAGCTCTGATGTGTGTTTTGGGTTCATTGTCCTGTTGAAACTCCCAAGTCATGTTCAAGTTTCTGATGGTTTATGCTGAGGAATTCTGAGGTAGTCCTCCTTCTTCATTATTCCATCCCCTTTGTGCAATGAACCAGTTCCACTGGCAGCAAAACAGCCCCAGAGTATGATGATCCTACCACCACTACCAGCTGGTACAGTATCCCTCTGTACATGGTGGTCATTGTGGCCAAACAACTCAATCTTTGTCTCATCTGATCATACAACTATCCTCCAGAAGGCTTTTTTCTTTGTCCATGTGGTCAGCTTCAAACTTTAGTTAAGCTTGAAGGTGTCAATTTTGGAGCAGGGGGTTATTTCTTGGATAGCAGTTGCTTAGTCCATGGTGATCTGAACTGTGGACAGTGATCCATCAGCTTCCAGTTCATGGCAGGGCTGTGCCATGGTGGTTCCTAGGTTGTTCCTGACCATCCAAACCAATATCCTTTCAGCTAAGGGTGACAATTTGGGTTTTCTTGAAGCAAAGTGGCTTGGCAAAGTGACTACACCTCACAATAACGTGGATACAATTGATTGAACTGATCTTGGAATTTGTAGTTCTTTAGAAATGGCTCCAAGAGACATTCTGGACTTGTGTATATCTGCGATCCTCTTTCTCAGATCTGCACTGAGCTCCTTGGACTTTCCCATTTTACTGTGTGTTGGTCAATCCAATGAGTGCTGTAAACAACCCCTTTTTTTTGAAGCCACAGAGTAGCTATACCAGCTGTAGTCAATCATGATCACTAACAGGAAGTGAAGAGACCTCGGCCTTGGCAAGATAAAATACTTTTTGGAAGTTTCAGCACCTCTGAATTAATAATCTAGGTGAGCGTATGTAAATTTTTGACCCTGTATGTATAATTTTGACCCTGTGTTGATTTCAGAAAACCCAAAGAAAATTAAAACTTGTGCACCAAATTCGAGTGGATTTTTTTTTTAAATTAAAGATGTGTGGTGTACAATCATTCTGCCGCAGAAAAAGAACAGTTCAAAGAAATTACTGAAAGCCTAAATCTTGCCATGACATTCATATTCAAGATGACATTCATGTCACCCCTTACAGAAAAACCACATGAACTTCACATGATTTCTCACCTGTGAAATATGTGGAAATGTGTTTTGCACATGGGAAACATGTTATTTGCACATGGGAAACATGTGGTTTTGGCCCAATTTTATGTGAATCACATGTGGGAATGTTTTACACATGTGGTAACGTTTTCCACATGTGCTCTACATGGTAACACATGTTGCAAAATCTGATACCATGTATTCCACATGTGGTTTTACACATGGGAAACTGTTAGGACTGGGGACTGTCTTGGCCTCTAGAGGCCGCTGTTATGTTTTTCTTATGTTCGTTTTGGCCTCTAGAGGCCGCCACTGCTTCTGTGTTCTGTGTTTGTTTTGACTACCATGTGCCTTTTGTTTTTCTTGTGCCTTGTGCCCCGCCTAGTCCTCATTTTCATCACCTGTGTTCAATTTATTTTGTGTATTTATACTCCCTCTGTTTGGTCCCTAGTCACGGAGTCTTTATGCTATGCTGTCTAGTGCTAGTTTTCGCTGTCCCCATGTACCTTGCCTGTGCCCTTGTGTTTTTGATATTTTTTGCTTTCTTTGGACTTTGTACTTTTTGGATCTTCTGAGCGTTCTGCATTTTTGCCTTTCCTTTTTTTTTGGACTTTGAACTGTTGGATATTTTATTTTTCCCTTTATCTTCTGAGCGTTGGATTTTACTTGTGTTATTTTTTACTTTGGATTTTTGGATTTCTTGCATTTGTAAATAAACTGCTTTTTTCTATTCTACTTTCGCCTCACGCCTCTGCACTTGAGTCATTCCCCTGGTGGGGGTTTGCTGGATCACTACACCAGCGACCCGGGGTCGAATCCCAGCAAAACCCTAACAGAAAGACTCCGTCATGACCGACTCAGCAGAGGCTGCTTCAACTGTCTACCCGGCCAACCTTCAGGGAATTATGGCAGCTTAACACGCTTTGGAGTGACCATAGACGCTCATGGACGAACGCTTGCAAGCCAACGTGAGGCCCTTGCTCGCCACGAGGTACTACTTCAGCAGATTGGGAAAACCCTGGCACAGCTGACTCCTCTGCCCGCATCTCCTCATCCTGATCCAGCTCCTGCTCCACTATCTGCTCCAGTGCCTCCCGCCACGCTGCCTCCTTCACCTCGCGAACCCAGCCTTCCTGCACCACAGAGGTATGATGGCAAGCACGGTGAGTGCCGGGAGTTCCTTACCCAGTGCCAACTCACCTTTGAGCTCCAGCCTACCACCTACACTACGGATCGCCGCAAGATTGCCTTTGTGATAACCTTGTTAGCTGGTAAGGCATGAGCTTGGACAACAGCTATCTGGCAGAGACAGGGATCCGAGTGCTCTGATTTCAAGCTGTTTATGGAGGAGATGCTTCGCGTCTTCGATCAGGTAGACACCAGTAAAGACGCAGCCAGAAAGCTCATGTCCATCCGGCAAGGAGGAAGCATTGCAGACTACGCCATCTCGTTCCGGACGCTCGCAGCAGTCAGTGGATGGAACGAGACTGCCCTGGTTTCAGCCTTCCACCATGGTCTGTCTGACCCCATCAAGGACGGTCTGGCCTCTATCGGATGCCCAAGTGACCTCGAAACACCAACTTCCCATGCCATTCGTCTTAACAACAGGATGAGAGAACGCCGCCAAGTCCTGAGTCTCCCTGGCCTCACTGCCTCAACATGGAGCCCGTCTACCCCCTCCAGTGACTGTCCAGAGCCCATGCAAGTGGGCCGTACTCGTCTCTCCGCATCTGAGAGGGAGCGCAGAAGGAGGGACAAGTGCTGCATCTACTGTGGCAAGCCTGGCCATTTCCAAGCATCATGTCCTGAGCTCTCGGGAAAAGGACTGCCCCGTCCAGCCAAGGGAGGGTTGTGACGGGGCCTACCCTCTCTCCCGAACTCCCTGGCCAAGGAGTCTACATCCTGGTCTCCATCTCCTGGGGTGAGTCTGTCCACTCTTGTCAAGCCTTGTTAGACTCCGGGGCGGCTGGAAACTTTATGGATGTTCACTTCGCCCAAAGTATCAATGTCCAGACTGCACCTCTTGAAGTCCCACTGTCTGTGTCTGCCCTGGATGGCCAAGCTTTAGGTGACGGAAGAGTCACCCAAGTAACTTCTCCAGTCTTCCTCCAGTCTCAAGGTCACAAGGAAGAAATATCCCTGCACCTGATTCCTTCACCAGAGTTCCCAGTTATTCTAGGTCTTCCTTGGCTTACCCGCCACAACCCTCATATAGACTGGGTCACTAGCCAGGTTGTGGAGTGGGGTCCTGCTTGCTATGCCTCTTGTCTGCTCTCTAGCTCTCCTGTGTCTCTTGCCGAGCCTCCTGATCTCACTGAGTTATCTCAAGTTCCCACAGAGTACTGGGGTCTCAAAGAAGTTTTCAGCAAGATCAGGGCCGCCGTTCTTCCTCCGCACCGTGCTTACGACTGTGCCATCGACTTGCTCCCTGGGGCCACCCCTCCTCGTGGCAGACTGTTTTCCCTCTCTCAGCCAGAATGCAAGGCCATGGAGGAGTACATCAAGGACGCCTTGGCCTCTGGGTTCATTCGACCCTCCACCTCACCCGCCGGTGCCGGCTTCTTCTTTGTCGGCAAGAAGGATGGGGGGCTCCGGCCGTGTATTGACTACAGGGGCCTGAAAAAGATCACTGTGCACAACTGCTATCCCCTTCCGCTGATGTCCACAGCGTTCGATCTGCTCCAAGGCGCCACTGTCTTCACCAAGTTGGACTTACGGAATGCATACCACCTCATCCGCATCCGACAGGGAGATGAGTGGAAGACTGCCTTTAACACCCCGTCAGAGCACTATGAGTACCAAGTTATGCCCTTCGGACTCACCAATGCGCCAGCTGTGTTTCAGGCCCTTATCAATGACGTCTTGAGGGACATGATCAATCAGTATGTTTTTGTCTACCTCAACAACATTCTTATATTTTCTAAGACCTTGCAGGAGCATCGCCACCATGTCCGCCAGGTTCTCCAGAGGTTGCTACGGAACAATCTGTTTGCTAAGGCCCAGACATGTGAGTTTCATGTCCCCGAGGTCTCCTTCCTGGGATTTATTGTACGGACGGGACAACTCCAAATGGACCCAGCCAAGACCCTGGCTGTCCGGGACTGGCCCACTCCCAAGTCCGTTAAGGAGGTTCAGCAGTTCTTAGGATTCGCTAACTTCTACCGCAAGTTCGTCAGGAACTTTAGTTCCGTAGCAGCACCTATGTCGGATCTCACCAAAAGGACTGGTGGATCTTATGTCTGGTCTCCTCAGGCGGAAAAGGTGTTTAAGGACCTCAAACACTGCTTCTGCACGGCACCTATTCTGGTCCTCCCGGACATTTCTCAACCATTCATCGTCGAGGTGGACGCCTCAGACAGTGGTGTTGGCGCGGTTCTCTCCCAACGCTTGGAGGGTAAGCTGCACCCCTGCGCATACTTCTCCCACCGCCTGAGCCCTGCGGAGTCCCAGTATGATGTGGGGGATCGGGAACTGCTTGCGGTTAAACTGGCCCTTGAGGAGTGGAGGCACTGGCTGGAAGGAGTGCAACATCCATTCCTGGTTTGGACAGACCACAAGAACCTGGAGTACCTCCAGCAAGCCAAGAGGCTGAACCCACGACAGGCTAGGTGGGCCTTGTTTTTCAGCCGATTCAATTTCACCCTATCATACCACCCGGGCTCTAAGAACACCAAACCGGACGTGCTCTCCAGGCTGTTCTTGCCCAACAACAGGGAAAGTGAAGTTGGGCCTATTATCCCTGTGTCCCGGATTGTGGCCCCTGTTCGCTGGGGTATTGAGGAGGCCGTCCAACAAGCTCAACACCAGGACCCTGGTCCTGGGACGGGGCCACCGGGCCTCCTGTACGTCCCTCGTCAAGCCCGGGCCAAGGTTCTCCAGTGGGGTCACTCTTCCCCTCTCACCACCCACCCAGGAGCTCGGAGGACCCTGGACTTCTTGAAAAGACGCTTCTGGTGGCCGAACATGGAGAAGGAAGTGAGGTCATTCGTCCTGTCCTGTGATATCTGCACCAGAACCAAGAATCCACGACAGCGTCCCCAGGGCCTCCTGCATCCTCTGCCTATTCCCCGGCGTCCCTGGTCCCATGTGGCGGTTGACTTCATCACGGGCCTGCCAGACTCACAAGGTAACACTGTCATTTTGGTAATAGTCGACAGATTCTCTAAGGCCTGCCGCTTCATACCACTGTGCAAGCTCCCTTCTGCCCTTGACACAGCTAAATTAATATTTAATCATGTCTTCCGAGTCTTTGGTCTCCCACAGGACATCGTCTCAGACCGGGGGCCCCAGTTCTCCTCCCGAGTGTGGCACAGGTTTTGCAAGCTTATCGGAGCCACTGCCAGTCTCTCCTCTGGGTTCCACCCCCAGTCCAATGGCCAGACAGAGAGGCTCAACCAGGACCTGGAAACCACCCTGCGAGGCCTGGCGATGGATAACCTGACATCGTGGAGCACCTGGCTGCCATGGGCAGAGTACACCCACAACACCCTCCACTCATCCGCCACCAAGCTGTCGCTGTTCCAGTGCCAATTCGGGTTCCAGCCACCTCTGTTCCCGGACCAGGAGGAGGATGCTGGGGTGCCCTCGGTCAACCAATATGTGAGACGGTGTCGCAAGACCTGGAGCAAGGTCAGGAGGACCCTCATCCAGACCTCCAGAACCAACCAGACTCAGGCCAACCGCCATAGAAGGCCTGCCCACGTTTTCCGCCCTGGGCAGTGGGTTTGGCTGTCCGCCAAGGACCTTCCTCTGCGGGTGGAGAACCGCAAGCTTGCTCCTCGCTACATTGGCCCCTTCAAAGTTGTGCACAGGGTGAACCCTGTCTCCTACCAGCTCCAGTTACCACGAACGCTAAGGATCAACCCCACATTCCATGTTTCCCTGTTGCAGCCCGTATTGTCGTCCACGTATGCCCCTGCCCCTAGGAATCCCCCGCCCCCCCGCATCTTCCAGGGTCAGACTGTGTTCACTGTGCATCGCCTGCTTGACTCCCGCCAGGTCCGCGGTGGGCTCCAATATTTAGTGGACTGGGAGGGCTATGGCCCTGAGGAGCGCTGCTCGGTCCCAGCTCAGGACGTATTAGATAAAGAACTTTGTCGGGACTTCCATTCGGCCCATCCGGATCGCCCTGGGAACGTCAGGAGACGCTCCTGGGGGGGGGGGGGGGGGGGGGGGTCCTGTTAGGACTGGGGACTGTCTTGGCCTCTAGAGGCCGCTGTTATGTTTTTCTTGTCATGTTCGTTTTGGCCTCTAGAGGCCACCACTGCTTCTGTGTTCTGTGTTTGTTTTGACTACCATGTGCCTTTTTGTTTTTCTTGTGCCTTGTGCCCTGCCTAGTCCTCATTATCGTCACCTGTGTTCAACTTATTTTGTGTATTTATACTCCCTCTGTTTGGTCCCTAGTCACGGAGTCTTTATGCTATGCTGTCTAGTGCTAGTTTCCTCTGTCTCACGTACCTTGCCTGTGCCCTTGTGTTTTTGATATTTTTTGCTTTCTTTGGACTTTGTACTTTTTGGATCTTCTGAGCATTCTGCATTTTTGCCTTTCCTTTTTTTTGGACTTTGAACTGTTGGATATTTTATTTTTCCCTTTATCTTCTAAGCATTGGATTTTATTTGTGTTATTTTTTACTTTGGATTTTTTGCATTTGTAAATAAGCTGCTTTTTTCTATTCTACTTTCGCCTCACGCCTCTGCACTTGAGTCATTCCCCTGGTGGCCTAGTGGGGGTTTGCTGGATCACTACACTAGCGACCCGGGTTCGAATCCCAGCAAAATCCTAACAGGAAATGTGCTATTTGCACATGGGAAACATGTGGTTTTGGCCCAATTTTATGTGAATCACATGTGGGAATGTTTTACACACGTGGTAACATGTTTTCCACATGTGCTCTACATGGTAACACGTTACAAAATCTGATACCATGTATTCCACATGTGGTAACGTGAAATACATGTGAAGTTCATGTGGTTTTTCTGTAAGGGACTGCATGTAAACTTCTGACCACAACTGTACCTTCTCAGTCACTTTTTGTGATGTGCTACAGATGGGTCAGTAATTTCACTTTCAGAAACAGGGGTACAGTAGGAGTCCATTTCTGTCCTCCAAGGTATAGTCTACACTAATGTACCCCCTAGGGCTCAATATTTCACCTCAAGGTAACTTTTCAAGGCCAAAAAGGTACAAAGGTGATACGTTATACTGATGTCTTGTTTTCAGAAAGGAACCTTACTAGCCCATTTATGCCAGCTAACTAACATACACACAAACACACACACACTTCTGCATATACATTCCCAAGCAGTATATAAAGGGTACAAATACGTACCTCAGAGGATATTGCCCCAACGACAAGCCAACGTACCCCTCAAAGTACAATAATGTATGTTATTTTCTGAGAGTGTTGGGCTCAAAAATATTAACCCAACTAGAGATTAAATGTAGGGGGTGTATAATCACCTGACATGACTGTTACTGATGAATCTACAATCAGGGCTAGAAAGAAATCAGCTCGAGCCTCACTTCTTTACATCACTGTGTGAGGTTTTTATTATGACCACTGTTGATGCTGTTGTGCTTGGTTCCACAAAAAAATCCAATTTTTTAAAAATAAGATATTAACAGCATATAATCTGTGGTGAATGAAAGAGGTGATGCGTTATATGGATGTCTTGTTATCTAAAAGGAACCTTGCTCGCCCATTTATACCAGCTACCCCTTGTAACTGTAAGTGAAAATCTTACCTTTGAGTTTATTTTGAACGTCCAGTGCTATGTCCAAGGGTGAGAAGGGAAGGACAGGATCGGTAGCAAGTCGCAGGATGGCTTCTGCTGTCATCTAAATCAATAAAAGATTATAAATAGACAGTAAGAATGTTTGACCCGAGCACTTGGAGTACTTTTGTTTAAAAAAAAAAAATCTCTACACAGCTATAATTATCTTTCAGTGTTGGTTTGATTTAACAACATTTTGCTTTCATAAGTCATACTGAGCTAAATGTGTTTGCATTGTTGGATTCAGTTATCCTTGTCTTGTCTCTGCTTTTTTGTTAGTCCATGTTTTCTGCTGTAGGTCAGCCCCAAGACTATTCCAGCACCTGCTGTGCAGAGCCCTTCCCCTGTAGCACAGTGACATCTGTTTCCCACTGTTCTTGGATGTTGATCACCTACTGAGCACCTCTGCTTTCTCTGTACACACATGCATACAAAGAGTATGCAGGAATTCAGAAGCTGTCAGGTGTAAACCACCAAGAACTATTTTTATTTAATCATTAATTAAAAAGAAACCGCCATATTGATATGAGAATGTTATTTCAAATAAGAAAGGAATATGTTAAGATGAAGGCGGCACAGTGGTGTAGTGGTTAGCGCTGTCGCCTCACAGCAAGAAGGTCCGGGTTCGAGCCCCATGGCCGGCGAGGGCCTTTCTGTGCGGAGTTTGCATGTTCTCCCCGTGTCCGTGTGGGTTTCCTCTGGGTGCTCCGGTTTCCCCCACAGTCCAAAGACATGCAGGTTAGGTTAACTGGTAACTCTAAATTGACCGTAGGTGTGAATGTGAATGGTTGTCTGTGTGTCAGCCCTGTGATGACCTGGCGACTTGTCCAGGGTGTACCCTGCCTTTCGCCCGTAGTCAGCTGGGATAGGCTCCAGCTTGCCTGTGACCCTGTAGGACAGGATAAAGCGGCTACAGATAATGAGATGAGATGTTAAGATGAATACATTTTAAGTTGTTTTGGAAGTCTTCATATTAAAGTTATATATATATATATGATATTACATGGTTGCATGAAGCAGTGTTGTAGTCGAGTTACTAAACCTCAAGTCCAAGTCCAGTCTCGAGTCCCCAGTGTTCAAGTCAGTAAAGAAAATTTCGAGTCAAGTCCACTATTCTTCTGAGTTGAGTCTGAGAACAAGACTCCAACCGCTCTATTTGATGGTGCCTGTTGCTGTCTTTATGTGAAAGCGTCTCTGCTACTGTGTTGGACTAACGTTACTGCTTGACTGCCCCATTTTAGTTAACAGGCTACAGATAAAAAGCTTGTTCATTGCTCAGCAAACCCCACCCACTATCAACAGGGCAAATAACATGAGAGATGGTTAACACTAGCTAGTTCATCGCTCAGCAAGCCCCGCTATCAACAGAGCAATGAACATAATGTGTCACTTCTTTCTCTGGGTGGAGTCTTACCAAAGGACGATTGAAGTTCGAGGTTGTCCCCGTCATCTCCTCGATAGCTCTTCTACATATGGAACATAGCAGTGCATTTTTTCCCACTGCACAAGAAGTCTGTATAAGCAAAGCGGACAATCCTAGGGGCTTCTCTCCAGGCATTTTAGCGCCATTAACCTTATGGCCCTTTTCCACTACCCTTTTTCAGCTCACTTCAGCTCGCTTCAGCTCACTTCAGCCCGACACGGCTCGCGTTTCGACTACCAAAAACCAGCACGACTCAGCTCGCTTCAGCCCTGCTTAGCCCCTAAAACTCGCACCGTTTTGGAGTGGGGCTGAAGCGAGCCAAACCGAGCCGAGTGAGGCTGGGGGCGTGAGCAGACACTCCCCTGTGCACTGATTGGTGAGGAGGAGTGTCCTCACATGCCCTCACATGCCCCGCGAGCACGCTGGGATCTGTAAACACCGCAAACCCGGAAGAAGGAGAATTACGAATTACGAGAATTTCTGAAGCCTTATGCCCCTCGCCTCATCTATACGCTCTTGCCAGTATCTGTCCGCGTTGTCGGTGACAACAAGCCACAGCACCAAGACCAGCAACACTAACGACTCCATGTCCTCCATGTTTATTGTTTACTATCCGGGTCGTGAGACTACCGCTTAAAAGCTCACTGATGTCACTGTTTGCGCTGCTTAACGACATCACCTGACGTCCACCCACTTTCGCTAACTCCACCCAATGTGTCCACCCACTTCCAGCCAGCACGGTTCAGCGCGGTTGTAGTCGAAATGCAACTCCAACAGCCCCGCTCAGCCCGACTCAGCACGGCACGGCTCAGCCCGACTCAGCCGCGTTTGTAGTGGAAAAGCGGCATTAGTTTGTTCCTGAACATGATGTATGAACAGGTGAATGTGCATTCTCTTGCACAAAATTAGTATAAAAATTAATGTAGATTTTGTACCTTTTCCAAAATCACATAATTATTTAATTGTTTTACATCATTACTACCCCTAAATTGGTCTCCTCTAACTTTCTTTGGAATGTGTTGCAGGCCTTAAATGCATAACTGGATGTATATTAAAGGAATATCTTATCAGATCTTCTTCACAAATTAAATGAAGTTGACCAGACAAAGCATGAAATATCTTGGGTTCATAATGTCTGCAATGAAATACCAGTCAACGTAAAATTAGATATTACTGCTTTTTTTTAAATTTGCATTTTCTTTTTTTTGGATTGTATTTAAACTTACAGCGTTACAAAGGCTAAATGGCAGCCCAACTGTGGAATCACCCATTGGCCTAACTTATGCTTATTTAGTCTAAATGCTTTTTATTATATATATATATATATATATATATATATATATATATATATATATATATATATATATATTTGCTTGCTACTGGACTCAAATTTTTGAACCATACTTTATTCACAGGATCAGAGACAAAGCTTTCTTGGGAACTCATATCTGTGCCTTTGTCTGCAGGCATTGCTGACGCCTTGAGACACATACAGTAACTTTTTTAAAGCAAATATGAACCCAAAGGTATAGAACCTATTATACTCTTTATTTCACCTTAACAGCACTGCTGTTGACAATATGGTATCATTAAGACTGTGGGGTGCATATTTTTACTTTGCTTAGTTTCATGCAGATGAAATTTTTCTGTGGATTATTAAATCTCTTACACAGCAAGTTGGACTAGCAGGGAATCAATTACTGGGCAAAGATTTCAGTGCTGATTGGAGCAGAGTGAGTAATCATACCATGAAAAACATTCATCAGGGCCAATAACACACGAAGGCTGAGAAAAGCCTGTGATTACTTATTTATTTGGCCTCATTTTTTTTGGAGCTGCTTTCAAGCTTTTCCTCTTGAGAAGGTAGAAAGAGCAGACACATGGTGTGGAAAAGGCAGTAGGATTGAGCAAATAGAACGATGTAAAAAGATGTAGAAAGAGAGCTTTTTGTGGCTGAAATAAAACAAAAAGCAGGAACTGTAGAGACTTGATGTGTTATTCCATGAGCCTTCATCATGTAACGTCTGGTACAGAACACACTTGTCTCTTCTTGTGGTGATGGACAGAAATACATGTGGAGAAAATGTTTGTTGGTTTCACAAATTTCAAAGTACTGCCTTATTATTTAAAAAATGGTACCAAGAAAATTTTACAGACATACACTTAAATTCCAGAATTTTGTTGCCACTACATTTGCAATCTTGGTACAGTATGGCTAAGTACTTGGTGGTTTCTTTTTGATACGGTACCTATAATCGAACTGGTGAGCCAGTTTACTTTAGAAACACTAAAAGTATTAAACATTTATTTGGTGTTTGTACCACAATTCTCTCTTTTATTACTAAAATTGCCCTGCATTCCAGTGTATTTCTGGAAAAATTGCCCAGGCAGTTAGCATATTTTTCTCAATAAATACCCAGTCCTTCAAAGTTTATATACTACATACATATGCTATTAACCCAGAACCTAGGCACGTGTGCCAAAAAAAAATGTTAGTAATGACCTAGCCTTCTTTTCTTGTGCAAATCATGAATATCAATGATGATTCTATCCACATTCACTGGATATGAGCAATCGCATGCTCTGATTGGCTATAATACTACTAGGCTATCCGCTCATATACCATGAGTAGAGACAAACAAAATGGTGGCGCATGTTGCTGAACTAACCGAGGATGAAATAAAAACCTCTACTCGAAAACAAAACCCCCAAAATACAAAAAAAAAAAGCGCCACAAAATATGGAATAAAAGTATTTGATGGCAAGAATATCTTTTTTCATTTTATCAAGAATTATCATCACATTTTTCACAAATTGCTATTGTCATTTTGCCAGTTTATTTACATTCTAAGTAGAAATGATTTTGTTGGACATTTTGTATAAAGTTTTTATTCATTGAATTTGCAAAAATTAAAAATAAAAATGCTCTGTTTCTCCAAATCCAGTGAATGTGGACAGAATAAAACAGTTATTCCACTCAATCGAGTCATTCATGGCTTATAGCCGACTTGGCACAACACGTCTCGTCACCGCAAACCTCCAGAGGCTTGTACAGTGGCCACTCTAAACAGTACAACAGCTACTGTGTAAACAGTAAATGAAAACAGAATATGAAGAGTTCCAAAATGTGATACATAAATCCACTGCAATAAACTTGAGAAAAAAAGTATTTTCTTTACAAAAAAAAATTGGTAGTATGAAAACTACTATTTTCTCTTTGAAACTTTAGCATAACACTATGAGGTTGTAAAAACATTAAAATGAAAATCTAGATTTTCATTTTTAAAATTATATTTAAAAAAAAGTAAAAAAAATTCCAAAATGATACATTCCCAAAATGTGATAAACCCATTACATCAGTGAAAACTCCTTTTTGTGTAACAATAAAACTAGAAACAAGTCATCAAGTTGATATACACATATGACAGCCTCTCGACTTGGACCATCTCTTATATTGGACTGTAGATTTTACCAAATTACATTCATCTTGTCATCTACAAGCCGCAATCTATGGCATGTCTAGATCCCAGGAGGAATCAGGTATGCTCAAAGTGGAAAATAACAACATTGTTTAATTTATCTAGCTTTGTCATAGCGAGATATATATGTACATACATTATGGCTGGGAAACCACTACAGCTTGTGCCAATTACACTGGCCACATTGTACCTAATCTGCATGTCTTTGGACTGTGGGGGAAACTGGAGTACCCTGAGGAAACCCACACAGACACGGGGAGAACATGCAAACTCCACACAGAAAGGCCCCAGTCAGCCATGAGGTTCAAACTCAGAACCTTCTTGTTGTGAGGTGACCGTGCAAACCACTGCACCATCGTGCCACCAATTGGACTACATTCTTGACTGGAATAATAATAGAAAATAAGGTAAGAAATGTTTGATTCCATCAAAGTTATTCATTTATTTCATTCAAAATCTCACAAAATGACAGGGATCCTCCATGATGTTGACAATCAGTGGGAGCTACTGTTACTGTTTTCTGTATTTGAATGGTGTGCTGTGATTGGTCGAGCGGAGAAATCGCATTCTGCTGAAAATGTGGAAAGTGGCACTTGTATTTTGGTAGAAAAGAGGATATACAATACAGAGGAACATGTCAGATGTCATGTTTTGCATAAAACTGATTTTGGAACTTTGAATAGCGATCAAATGCCAAACTTCTTTTGGCAGTAACTTTTTTTTTTAAATGGCGCTTATCATGTTTTACTATCACTTGTACTATTTTATTGAAAATAGTACAAAGACAACATATCAAATATTTAAATTGAGAAATGTTATTTAAAAAAAAAAAAATCTCCTTCTCACCCCCGGCGGGGGGGTGGTGGTATCCATGTCATCCTCAAGCTCGGGTCCTCTACCAGAGGCCTGGGAGTTTGAGGGTTCTGCGCAGTATCTTCGATGTTCCTAGGACTGCGCTCTTCTGGACTGAGGCTTCAGATGTTGTTCCTGGGATTTGCTGGAGCCACTCTCCCAGTTTGGGGGTTACTGCCCCAAGTGCCCCCACTACCACGGGGACCACGCAACCCTTGACCTTCCACATCCGTTCCAGCTGCTCTTTCAACCCTTGATACTTCTCAAGTTTCTCATGTTCCTTCTTCCTGATGTTGGCGTCAGCTGGGATCGCCACATCTATCACCACCACCCTCTTCTGCTCTTTGTCCACCACCACTATGTCCGGTTGGTTAGCCAGGATCTGTTTGTCAGTCTGGAAGCTGAAGTCCCACAGAATCTTGGCCCTGTTGTTCTCAGCCACCTTCTGTGGTATGGCCCATTGGGACTTGGGTATTTCTATTCCATACTGGTTGCAGATGTTCCTGTATACTATCCCAGCCACTTGGTTGTGCCTCTCCATGTACGCTGATCCAGCTAGCATCTTACACCCTGCTACTATGTGCTGGACTGTTTCAGGGGCTTCTTTGCACAGTCTGCATCTTGGGTCTGATCTACTCTGGTAGATCCTGGCCTCTATGGCTCTTGTGCTTATGGCCTGTTCTTGTGCTGCCATGATTAGTGCCTCTGTGCTGTCTGTCAGTCCTGCATTATCCAGCCACTGGTAGGATTTCTTGATATCAGCCACTTCCTCTATCTGACGGTGGTACATGCCATGTAGGGGTTTGTCTCTCCAGGTTGTCTGTTCCTCCTCCTCCTCTGCACTCTCATCAGGGTTCTGCTGCCTGAGACATTCACTTAGCAGTTCATCCTTTGGGGCCATCTTTCTGATGTATTCTCGGATTTTCGATGTTTCATCCTAGACCGTGGTCTTGACGCTCACTAGCCCTCGGCCTCCCTCTTTCCGCTTAGTGTATAGTCTCAGGGTGCTGGACTTGGGGTGGAACCCTCCATGCATGGTGAGGAGCTTTCTAGTCTTGATATCTGTGGCTTCTATCTCCTCCTTTGGCCAGTTTATGATACCAGCAGGGTATCTGATGACTGGTAGTGCGTACATGTTGATGGCTCGGACCTTGTTCTTACCATTCAGCTGACTTTTCAGGACCTGCCTTACTCTCTGGAGGTATTTGGCTGTGGTTGACTTCCTTGTGGCCTCTTCATGGTTTCCATTAGCCTGTGGGATGCCAAGGTACTTGTAGCTGTCTTGGATATCACCTATGTTGCCCTCTGGTAGGTCAATCCCTTCAGTCCGGATCATCTTGCCTCTCTTTGAGACCATCCGGCCACACTTGTCCAATCCGAATGACATCCCTATGCCATCGCTGTAGATCCGGGTGGTGTGGATCAGCGAGTCTATTTCTCGCTCGTTCCTGGCATACAGCTTGATGTCATCCATGTAGAGCAGGTGGCTGATTGTTGCCCCACTACGGAATCGGTACCCGTAGCCGCTCTTCGTGATGATCTGACTGAGGGGGTTCAGGCCTATGCAGAACAGCAGTGGTGATAGCGCATCTCCTTGGTATATGCCGCACTTGATGTTGACTTGGGCAATGGGTTTTGAGTTGGCCTCTAGGGTTGTCTTCCACATTTCCATTGAGTTCTGTATGAAGGTCCTTAGGTTCCTGTTGATCTTATACAGTTCCAGACATTCCAGTATCCATGTGTGTGGCATTGAGTCGTAGGCTTTCTTGTAGTCAATCCAGGCAGTGCACAGGTTGGTCTGTCTCTTCTTACAGTCTCGGGCGACTGTTCTATCGGCCAGTAGCTGGTGCTTGGCTCCTCTGGTGTTACTGCCAATTCCTTTCTGTGCCTCGCTCATGTATTGAGCCACATGCTTACTCATTTTTGCCGCAATGATGCCTGACAGGGCCTTCCATGTTGTGCAGAGACAGGTAATTGGCCGGTAGTTGGATGGGATGGGTCCCTTCTGGGGGTCCTTCATGATTAGGACTGTCCTGCCTTGGGTTAGCCATTCTGGGTGGGTTCCATCCCTCAGCAGCTGGTTCATCTGTGCTGCTAGGCGTTCATGGAGTGCAGTTAGCTTCTTCAGCCAGTATGTATGGATCATATCGGGGCCTGGTGCTGTCCAGCTCTTCATCTTTGACACTCTTTCTTGGACGTCTGCCATTGAGATGGTTACTGGTTCTTGTTCTGGGAGGTTGCTGTGGTCAGCTCTTAGGTCCACTAACCATTGGGCATCGGTGTTGTGTGATGCCTTTCTTTCCCATATGTCTTTCCAGTATTTTTCCACCTCAGCTCTTGGTGGGTCTGACCGGTTGTTGTTCCCCTGCCATTGAGAGTACACCTTGGCTGGTTCAGTGGAGAACAGCTTGTTTATTGTTTATATATATATATATATATATATATATATATATATATATATATATATATATATACACACACACACACACACACACACACAGTGGTGCTTGAAAGTTTGTGAACCCTTTATAATTTTCTATATTTCTGCATAAATATGAACTAAAACATCATCCGATTTTCACACAAGTCCTAAAAGTAGATAAAGAGAACCCAGTTAAACAAATGAGACAAAAATATTATACTTGGTCATTTATTTATTGAGAAAAATAATCCAATATTACATATCTGTGAGGGGCAAAAGTATGTGAACCTTTGCTTTCAGTATCTGGTGTGACCCCCTTGTGCAGCAATAACTGCAACTAAACATTCGTGGTAACTGTTGATCAGTCCTGCACACCGGCTTGGAGGAATTTTAGCCCGTTCCTCTGTACAGAACAGCTTCAACTCTGGGATGTTGGCAGGTTTCCTCACATGAACTGCTCACTTCAGGTCCTTCCACAACATTTCGATTGGATTAAGGTCAGGACTTTGACTTGGCCATTCCAAAATATGAACTTTATTCTTCTTTAACCATTCTTTGATAGAACCACTTGTGTTGCTTAGGGTCGTTGTCTTGGTGCATGACCCACCTTCTCTTGAGATTCAGTTCATGGACAGATGTCCTGACATTTTCCTTTAGAATTCACTGGTATAATTCAGAATTCATTGTTCCATCAATGATGGCAAGCTGTCCTGGCCCAGATGCAGCAAAACAGGCCCAAACCATGATACTACCACCACCATGTTTCACAGATGGGATAAGGTTCTTATGCTGGAATGCAGTGTTTTCCTTTCTCCAAACACAACGCTTCTCATTTAAACCAAAAAGTTCTATTTTGGTCTCATCCGTCCACAAAACATTTTTCCAATAGCCTTCTGGCTTGTCCACGTGATCTTTAGCAAACTGCAGATGAGCAGCAATGTTCTTTTTGGAGAGCAGTGGCTTTCTCCTTGCAACCCTGCCATACACACCATTGTTGTTCAGTGTTCTCCTGATGGTGGACTCATGAACATTAACACTAGCCAATGTGAGAGAGGCCTTCAGTTGCTTAGAAGTTACCCTGGGGTCCTTTATGACCTTGCCGACTATTACACACCTTGCTCTTGGAGTGATCTTTGTTGGTCGACCACTCCTGGGGAGGGTAACAATGGTCTTGAATTTCTTCCATTTGTACACAATCTGTCTGACTGTGGATTGGTGGAGTCCAAACTCTTTAGAGATGGTTTTGTAACCTTTTCCAGCCTGATGAGCATCAACAATGCTTTTTCTGAGGTCCTCAGAAATCTCCTTTGTTCGTGCCATGATACACTTCCACCAACATGTGTTGTGAAGATCAGACTTTGATAGACGCCTGTTCTTTAAATAAAACAGGGTGCCCACTCACACCTGATTGTCATCCCATTGATTGAAAACACCTGACTCTAATTTCACCTTCAAATTAACTGCTAATCCTAGAGGTTCACATACTTTTGCCCCTCACAGATATGTAATATTGGATCATTTTCCTCAATAAATAAATAAATGACCAAGTATAATATTTTTGTCTCATTCGTTTAACTGGGTTCTCTTTATCTACTTTTAGGACTTGTGTGAAAATCTGATGATGTTTTAGGTCATATTTATGCAGAAATATAGAAAATTTTAAAGGGTTCACAAACTTTCAAGCACCACTGTATATATCTCATCTCATTTCATTATCTCTAGCCGCTTTATCCTTCTACAGGGTCGCAGGCAAGCTGGAGCCTATCCCAGCTGACTACGGGCGAAAGGCGAGGTACACCCTGGACAAGTCGCCAGGTCATCACAGGGCTGACACACAGACACAGACAACCATTCACACCTACGGTCAATTTAGAGTCACCAGTTAACCTAACCTGCATGTCTTTGGACTGTGGGGGAAACCGGAGCACCCGGAGGAAACCCACGCAGACACGGGGAGAACATGCAAACTCTGCACAGAAAGGCCCTCGCCGGCCACGGGGCTCGAACCCGGACCTTCTTGCTGTGAGGCGACAGCGCTAACCACTACACCACCGTGACACCATATATATATATATATATATATATATATATATATATATATATATATATATATATATAAATAAAAATATGCTCATTAAGTTGTGCAAAGCTAAAAAACATACAAACCTAAATATGTTAATTGGCAACAGATCAGTAACATGACTGGGTATAAAACGACCATCCAAGAGAGTCTGAGTCTCTTAGAAGTGAAGAAGAAGAAGCCTTTATATGTCACACATCCACTCAAGCACAGTGAATTGTCTTCTCTGCATTTAACCCATCTGAGGCAGTAAACACACATGCATACACAAGTGAACAATGAACACACACACATACCCAGAGCAGTGGGCAGCTATGCTACAGCACCCGGGGAGCAGTTGGGGGTTAGGTGCCTTGCTCAAGGGCACTTCAACCTAACCTTCATGTATTAACCTAACCGCATGTCTTTGGACTGTGGGGGAAACTGGAGCATATCATCATTAAAAGATTCAGATAATCTGGAGAAATTTCTGTATGCAAGAGACGAGGCCAAAAAATAACATTAGATGGATATGATATTTGGGCACTCAGGCAGCACTGCATTAACCATAATTTTCTCAGTTTCCAGACACGATTCAGTCGTGGAAATTGCTGCATGGGCCCAGGAACGCTTCTGAAAACCATCGTCTGTCTGCTTTTTTACACAGCAAAGGCATGCAGATTAGATAAAAATACCCAGCCACTGGGGTTACACAAGCCAGTGCATACTTAATGCTTGTCCCAAACCCGGATAGATTGGGGATGGTTGTGTCAGGAAGGGCATCTAATGTAAAAAAAAAACGATGCCAAATCGAATATGTGGATCAGGATCTGCTGTGGCGATTCCTAATGGAAACGGTTAAAAGAAGACAAATTTGCATTTTACACAGCATCTTAACTTTTTTAGAAATAGGGTTGTATTATTATTATTATTATTATTATTATTAGTGGTAATAGTAGTAATTAGAGTAATGGTGGTGGTAGTAGCAGCAGTAGTGTACTATGAGCAGTAAGAGCATTATTACCAATGATAAGCAATAATGAAATTGGATCAAAATTCAGAGAATAAAGTGATCTATAAAACTTAATTCTTGAATATTTGTATCTACACAATAAAGAACATACACAATAAATGACACACAATAAAGTACATGTGCTATTGTATTGTGGTATATTACTCCAACCTTATTTCCAATGCTTATTTGAGATTCATAAAGAGTAAATAGATTTGTAAAGAGTGTAAGAGAATAAAAATGAGAATGTAGGTGAATTTAAAAGAGCAGAAATAATCAAAGATTATAAAGCACTGGGTTTTTCCTAACAGCAGAGGGCTCTCTCGGAGAAGCTTAGCCATGCTGATAGAGTTATGAACACCAATTCACAAGCAGAGAGAGGCAAAGACACGCTCAGTCTTATACCAGGCTTGTGTATGCCAAGCAGATTTGTCTGCTCTGTCACATTATTTATTTATTTTTTATTTTGAGGGCCATCACTAAGACATGCTGTGTTGAACACACAGTGGAACACACTACTCACTGGGTTTTGGGTGTGAGGTGTTTTATGCAGTGGCTTTTTAGGGCTGACAGGTTGGTTTGAAGGGTAACTGGGCAGAAGAAAATACAATTAAACCCATGCATTTAAAATTAAAATGTATTCAAGCTGTCTATCTGGGTCATAAATAATCTTGAATAGTTTAACCTGTAGGACTCAGTGTGTGTGGCAAGTGCTTTGGGTTCTACACATAGCCCAAAAGTATGTGGTCAAATTAATCCAAATTAATCAGTTTCACTGACCCAGCATTGGGTTATATAATTAAACTTATATATATATATATATATATATATATATATATATATATATATATATATATATATAAATAAGTTTATATATATATATATATATATATATATATATATATATATATATATATATATATATAAATAAGTTTACTTTTAATAGGTTTTACACAGTTAAGTAGCATCATCAAGGTTAGTGTATTTTAGTGAACTTTTCACTAGGGTATTAACATGTTTACTTGATTCAATAACATCTTTCAAGAAGATAGTTTTCAAGATCATATTGAAATTCCACAGCCTCAGTTGGGTAAATCTACTTTCAAAATAGGCGTTTTATTTTTCAAGGTTGAAGCATCAGAGGAAGAAACAGCAGCAGCATGACAGACTTTAAAGCATTTGTGAATTAAATCTATGTCTCACTGTGGACAGAATAATATTCTGGAAAAAAAGAAGAAAAATACTGAATAATAAAAAGATGCAACTGATTTCAGATTGAAAACAACAAAAAAGTTTCATCAGTGGCCTATTTATTCAAATGACTATTCAGCAGAGGCACATAAAGATGAAAGATTGGAAATTATATTAAGTAGGGCACTTTTTGCAGAAGTGCCCACAATCAGAACTCAAGGTAAGACTCACAAAAGTGCATGGACAAGCACAATTTGTAACTTATTGGTAAATATTTATTAAATGAAAAAAGGTTAAATATTTTATAACAAGAAACCAACAAAACTATACAACAAATTAATAAAAGCTGAATAAACCAACAATCTTGAAATTTCGTCTTCAAATGAGTTGCAAGTATGTTGGACGATAAAATGATAGCAAATTACTTAAAAATAACAAATGCAAAATCTGCAGGTAGTGATCAAACCAAATGCAAGTTAAAATTTGCTGAGAATGACAAACAAACCTGAAATAAACACTGATTCTCTTTAGAACAAACCTGCCAGATGCTTTTCATCTAACCTTTTGCATAATATTCAGAATATATTAACAAGACACGATCCTTAATTCCCAAAATTATCTGGTGAAGAAAGTTAATGACTTGTCCAGGGTGTACCCCGCCTTTCGCCCGTGGTCAGCTGGGATGGGCTCCAGCTTGCCTGCGACCCTGTAGAACAGGATAAAGCAGCTAGCGATAACGAGAAAGTTAATGCTTAGTTTTAGAAGTTAATTAATATATGCTTCAGTGACAGGACATATTGCAGAAAAGCAGCAAGTTCCAGAAGACTGAGTTCATTAAGATTCCACAATAACAAAACAATGCATTAAGGGGGCACCCCACAAACAAACAAAACAGATAAACATGAAATTACATGAAGGAAGAATACTTTACTGTGAAAGTGGTGTAGTGTGTTCTCAGAATATTCAAAAATGTTGTTAAAATTGCTCGACTGAAAGTTGCCAAGAACCTGGGAATTACAATAATGTATGGATGCAGACTCGATTTTGAGTAATGCCACTTTGTCCACTAGTGTCTATCAGCCTGCTCATGGGCAACAAGGCCCACTTTGCTTGCACAAGGCCGAACACAAATGCTTCGAAAATCAGTGTTAGCTGCTTTGGCTGGATCCTTGCACCATAATTGTTCCTCCATGATGCTATTCTCTCAATCTTTTTCAAATTTCATGATTCCTTCATGAACACTTTTCTAGAGTGGTCTATCGGTTACCAGTTCCTCTCAGCTGTTCACATCAATATTGCACTTTCTCAAAGTTTCAGCCAACACATCTGTATATCTCTTCCTGGGCCTACCAACTTTTCTCAAACCCTCAACAAAAGTGCTCCATAGAAGACTTGTTTCGGCAGCCATGCGTCATCCATCTGAACAAGGTGGCCGGACCATTGCAGATGGCATTTTCAGATAATACCATCTATGCTGCAGCAATGAGCTTGCTTGATGACATTGATATTTGGGATTTTGTCCTCCCAGTTGATTTTCATGATGTTTCAAAAGCATGCTTGTTGGAAAGCCTCCAATGTGTTGTCGGTAGTGTCCATGTTTCCACACCATACAGTAGAGTACTGATAATGACAGCTTGAAAAATGACTATTTTGGTTGAGAGGTGGATATCATGACTGTTCCACACCCTTTGGCAGAGTCTATCGAACGACACACTGGCTTTGGCAATTCTGCTACAGATTTCATTGTTGATCTGGCCATCGTCTGACAGGATGCTTTCAAGGTAGGGAAACGATTTGGTGACTTTCAATTCCTCTCCATTCACCTTAATCAACGGGGGCAGATATTCCACACCTGGAGGTGGTTGATGCATAACCTCTGTCTTTATTATGCTGATGGTTAGACTGAAGTGTGATGTGGCGGTAGAAAAATCGTCCATTACCTGCTGAAGTCTCCTTTCAGTGTGTGCAAAGAGACCGCAATCATTGGTGAAGAGGAGCTCTCTGATCAGCTGTTCCATTGTTTTGGTCTTACCACACAGCCTGCATAAAATAAACATGCCACCATCTGTTCAGAATCTAACATGGACACCTTTGTCATTTTTTGATAATGTTTCCTTCAGCATGGCATCAAAAAAGAGCACAAATAGGATAGGTCCTACCAGACAGCCCTCTTTCACCCCATTTGTAATGGGAAATGCGCTGGAAAACTGACTGTTGGCGCCAACTCTGGCTTTCATCCCATCATGCAATTGCTTCAAGATACTGATGAACTTTGGGGGACTTCTGTTTTTGTACAAAATTTTCCAGTGTGTTTTGTGAGAGACCATATTGAAGGCTTTTGTGAGGTCAATAAAGACCACATATAACCCCATGTTCTCCCCACATTTCTCCTGAAGCTATTGCATGGAAAAAAAATCACGTCAAAGGTGCTACAGTTTCTCCAGAAACTGCATTGCATTTCTGATGCATGGTCATTGACAATCGTGCTGACAAGGCACATTTGCAAAATTTTTGCAAGGATTTTGCCACATAGACTCAAAAGGGATTTTCCCTGATGGTTTACACAAACAGATTTACTGCCCTTGCATTTGTACAACCACGATTCCAAAAAAGTTGGGACAAAGTACAAATTGTAAATAAAAACGGAATGCAATAATTTACAAATCTCAAAAACTGATATTGTATTCACAATAGAACATAGACAACATATCAAATGTCGAAAGTGAGACATTTTGAAATTTCATGCCAAATATTGGCTCATTTGAAATTTCATGACAGCAACACATCTCAAAAAAGTTGGGACAGGGGCAATAAGAGGCTGGAAAAGTTAAAGATACAAAAAAGGAACAGCTGGAGGACCAAATTGCAACTCATTAGGTCAATTGGCAATAGGTCATTAACATGACTGGGTATAAAAAGAGCATCTTGGAGTGGCAGCGGCTCTCAGAAGTAAAGATGGGAAGAAGATCACCAATCCCCCTAATTCTGCCCCGACAAATAGTGGAGCAATATCAGAAAGGAGTTCGACAGTATAAAATTGCAAAGAGTTTGAACATATCATCATCTACAGTGCATAATATCATCAAAAGATTCAGAGAATCTGGAAGAATCTCTGTGCGTAAGGGTCAAGGCCGGAAAACCATACTGGGTGCCCGTGATCTTCGGGCCCTTAGATGGCACTACATCACATACAGGCATGCTTCTGTATTGGAAATCACAAAATGGGCTCAGGAATATTTCCAGAGAGCATTATCTGTGAATACAATTCACTGTGCCATCCGCCGTTGCCAGCTAAAACTCTATAGTTCAAAGAAGAAGCCGTATCTAAACATGATCCAGAAGTGCAGACGTCTTCTCTGGGCCAAGGCTCATTTAAAATGGACTGTGGCAAAGTGGAAAACTGTTCTGTGGTCAGATGAATCAAAATTTGAAGTTCTTTATGGAAATCAGGGACGCCGTGTCATTTGGACTAAAGAGGAGAAGGACGACCCAAGTTGTTATCAGTGCTCAGTTCAGAAGCCTGCATCTCTGATGGTATGGGGTTGCATTAGTGCATGTGGCATGGGCAGCTTACACATCTGGAAAGACACCATCAATGCTGAAAGGTATATCCAGGTTCTAGAGCAACATATGCTCCCATCCAGACGACGTCTCTTTCAGGGAAGACCTTGCATTTTCCAACATGACAATGCCAAACCACATACTGCATCAATTACAGCATCATGGCTGCGTAGAAGAAGGGTCCGGGTACTGAACTGGCCAGCCTGCAGTCCAGATCTTTCACCCATAGAAAACATTTGGCGCATCATAAAATGGAAGATACGACAAAAAAGACCTAAGACAGTTGAGCAACTAGAATCCTACATTAGAAAAGAATGGGTTAATATTCCTATCCCTAAACTTGAGCAACTTGTCTCCTTAGTCCCCAGACATTTACAGACTGTTGTAAAGAGAAAAGGGGATGTGTCACAGTGGTAAACATGGCCTTGTCCCAACTTTTTTGAGATGTGTTGTCATGAAATTTAAAATCACCTAATTTTTTCTCTTTAAATGATACATTTTCTCAGTTTAAACATTTGATATGTCATCTATGTTCTATTCTGTATAAAATATGGAATTTTGAAACTTCCACATCATTGCATTCCGTTTTTATTTACAATTTGTACTTTGTCCCAACTTTTTTGGAATCGGGGTTGTAGATGGTCACAATTTAGGGCAACTTTGAACTGCTGTGGGACCTCCTCCTCTCTCCAAATATGGTTATATAAACTATGCAAATGAGTAATGAGCATATCTCCGCCATGTTTGAAGATTTCAGTAGGAATTCCATCATCACCTGGAGATTTGCCATTTGATCAGAGCTTAATTGCTTTGTGGATTTCATTCACTGATGGTTGGTTTGAAAGCTCATCATCTATTGGCTTCTGGGGTATGATGTCAATGCTGCTCTGTTCTACTTGAGATGTCCGATTTAACAGATCATTAAAATGCTCTTCCCAGGGGTTCAATTTGTCCATCTGATTAGTTAATAGGGTTGAACTGTTCTTCGACAGAAGTGGAGCATTGCCACCAGTAGATGAACTGTACAGTGGCAAGTTTCCCAAAAGCATCGTAGCACAAAGATCATTGTTAAATGGTAGAGCAAGCAGCACAATGAACACACTCGTTCCTTGTTAAGATGCTCTCAGTGTTAGGAGGCTTTTGGGAAACCCACCACTGTTCATTCACATTATAATAGAAGTGTCTGGAGTCATGCCGATCAGCAAACACTTGGATTTACTGAGCTTTCCAGGCTAGCAATTCAGCTTTCAATCTACGCGTCTCTTTCTGTAATCTTTGTTGGCACAGTAGAAATTTATGTTTGGTGGAACATGTGTTTCTTTCAAGCCATAATCTGAACACATCATTGTAGCGGTTCAGTGTTGGTGGGTGGAGCACAGAGGACGGCAGGACAGAGATCAGGTTCAACAATAGCGTTTATTGCTACACTTTTCAGTCTAACAATCTTTCAAATGGACACACACATGACTGGCGTCTGGTTCGGGGATGAGCTCTCTGCTCTCCCTCTTTAAATAGGGCACGGTCACTGGGAAGACACACACAAACCTAGGTTAATTGACAACAGGTGTAGTGATTCTGCCACTTACCTTCCCTGACTCCGCCCTCCTGTCACAGACCGGCACTTGGCCACACCCCCGCTGCCACATACCCCCACCGCCCGACTCAGGCCGGGCGGCTGTCCGGCCTGCAGCCAACTCCCCCCCCCCCCCCCCCCCCCCTTGACGGGAGAGGAAGTCCACCACGACCATCTGCGCCCCTGGCCTGTGGACCACTTTGAAATTAAAGGGTTGGAGTGCCAGATACCAATGGGTGATCCGCGCGTTGGCATCCTTCATGTGGTGGAGCCACTGGAGGGGCACGTGGTCTGAACAGAGGGTGAAAGGGCGCCCCAGCAGGTAGTAACGGAGGGCGAGGACCGCCCACTTGATTGCCAGGCACTCTTTCTCTGTGGTGCTGTAGCGCCCCTCACGCACCGACAGCTTCCTACTGATGTATAGGACTGTCCACCTCCTGGGACAGAACCGCCCCCAGCCCTCTGTCCGATGCGTCGGTCTATAATATAAAGGGGAGAGAAAAGTCAGGGGAGTGTAAAAGTGGCCCCCCACACAGTGCGGCCTTTACCTCAGAAAAAGCCCGCTGGCATTGCTCCGTCCACTGGACCGGATCTGGTGCCCCCTTTTTAGTGAGATCAGTCAGCGGGCTGGTGACGTCCGAATAATTAGGTATAAACCTCCGATAATAGCCAGCCAGCCCCAGGAACTGTCTCACCCCCTTTTTGGTCTTGGATCTCGGACAGGCCGCAATTGCTGCGGTCTTGTTAATTTGGGGCCGCACCTGCCCGTTGCCCAAGTGGAAGCCCAGATACCGTACTTCCACCCGCCCAATCGCACACTTCTTCGGGTTGGCTGTGAGACCCACTCGCCTCAGCGACCTAAGGACGGCCCTCAGACGTTCGAGATGCCTCGGCCAGTCATTACTATAGATGATAATGTCATCAAGGTAGGCGGCCGCATAGGTGGCGTGGGGGCAGAGGACCCGGTCCATCAGCCGCTGAAACGTAGCGGGCGCCCCAAACAGCCCGAACGGAAGTGTGACGAATTGGTGTAATCCGAACGGTGTGGAAAAGGCTGTTTTTTCTCGGGATAGTGGAGTCAAGGGGATCTGCCAGTATCCCTTTGTCAAATCCAGTGTCGAATAAAAGCGAGCCGTGCCTAGTCGATCGAGCAACTCATCAATCCGAGGCATTGGGTACGCGTCAAATTTAGACACCGCGTTGACTTTTCTATAGTCCACGCAGAACCGGACCGACCTGTCGGCCTTGGGTACCAAGACCACCGGGCTGCTCCAGTCACTGTGGGACTCCTCGACGATGCCCATTTTGAGCATGGCCTTGAGTTCTTCCCGAACCACCTTTTTTTGTGTTCGGGTAGCCTGTAAGGGCAGCTACGCACTACCACCCCCGGGGGCATCTCTATGTGGTGCTCTATGAGGTTAGTGCGACCGGGCAAGAACACATCCGAAAACTCGGTCTGCAACTGGGCGACCTCCGCGAGTTGGGTCAGGGAGAGGTAGTCTCCACAGGGGACCGGAGGGATACATGATGCCAATGCCCCTTTTTGGACCTCCAGCCCCAGCTCCGCCTTCTCCGGAACCACCGACACCAACGCCATGGGGACCTTCTCATTCCAGAGTTTAAGCAGATTGAGGTGGTAAATCTGTAGCGCCCCACCCCTGTCTGTTCGCCTCACCTCATAGTCAACGTCCCCGACTCGCCGTGTGACCTCAAAGGGTCCTTGCCATTTGGCGACCAATTTGGAGCTCGATGTGGGCAACAGTACGAGTACTTTATCTCCCGGTGCGAACTCTCTAAGGCGCGTACCCTTGCTGTACAGGCGGGTTTGCTGTTCTTGGGCCTGCCGCAAATTCTCCTGGGTTAGGTGGGTGAGCGTGTGGAGTTTTGCACGCAGGTCCATAACGTATTGAATTTCGTTTTTGCTTTGTGAAGGTCCCCCCAATTTTCATGCAGCACATCTAGAATGCCGCGCGGCTTATGCCCAAATAATAATTCGAATGGGGAGAACCCCGTGGAGGCTTGGGGAACCTCTCGCACTGAAAACAACAAGGGCTCGAGCCACTGATCCCAATTACGTGCGTCCACACTTACGAATTTTTTAATTATATTCTTGAGGGTGCGATTGAACTGTTCCACTAAACTGTCCGTTTGTGGGTGATACACGCTGGTGTGGATCGGCTTAATCCCCAATAACCCATACAGTTCGCGCAGTGTCCGTGACATAAACGTGGTGCCTTGGTCAGTCAGAATCTCTTTCGGGATTCCAACTCGGGAGATAACGCGGAAGAGCGCCTCCGCAATACTGCGTGCTGAGATATTGCGCAGAGGCACTGCTTCCGGGTATCGCGTTGCATAGTCCACCAGAACTAATATAAAGCGGTACCCTCGTGCTGACCGATCTAATGGCCCGACGAGATCCATCCCAACTCTTTCCAACAGGGTCTCGATTAATGGTAGAGGGCGCAAAGGCGCTTTTGGAATGGCCGCTGGATTCACTAACTGGCATTTGTGGCACGCCGTACACCACCTACGGACATCGCCGCGAATCCCCGGCCAATAGAATCGGGCCATTATTCGGGCTAGTGTCTTATCCTGCCCTAGGTGTCCAGCCATGGGTTTAAAGTGAGCTGCCTGGAATACCAATTCCCGGCGTCTCTTTGGAATTAAAAGCTGCGTGACTCGCTCTTTAGTTTGAGTGTCCTGTGTCACTCGGTATAACCTATCCTTCATAATCGCGAAGTAGGGGAAGGACGGGGTGGCGTTCGGCTGGAGCGTTTGACCATCGATTACTCTCACTTGGTTAAACGCATGTCGCAGAGTCTCGTCTCGCGACTGCTCTAATGGGAAATCTGCGAGGGATTCCCCAATAGAGAGAGGAGGGGCCAGCGGCTCCTCACTCTGACGCGGAGATGATGTAGACGGCTCTGTGACAGCTGCTCCCGCCAAAGCGACACCGGGACCTCCCCCTGTTAACTGGCAGGACCCACTCTCTACTAAACGTGTCATTAAACCCTGAAATCCCGGCCAATCAGTCCCCAAAATTAGAGAGTGGGTAAGGCGAGGATTAACCGCCGCCTTCACTATAAATTTTTCCCCTCGGAAAAAAATGTGGACTGACACCAAAAGGTAGCTGTGAACGTCCCCGTGCACACACAACACCTTCACCCCCTGTGCTCCCCCCAATGCCTCGTGTTGCACCAGGCTTTGGTGAATTGAGGTTTGATTACAACCGGAATCCACCAACGCCTGATATGTATCCCCTTGGATACTCACCGGTATGCGATACGATCCGGCCCGATCGAGGGCGGCTTCTGGCATGTCGGGGATCCGAACCACCTCACCCACCTCCATTGCCGTGCACTGCTGTTGGAGGTGGCCCGGTTCCCCGCAGCGCCAGCAAACCGGCCCGGGCTTCCTCTCTGCACCGGTGTTCTGGGGCTCACTCACCTGAGGGGGGGGGAGAGACAGACACAGAAGGGAGAAACGGGAGGGCACCGCGGGTGCGGCGGGCCGGCTGGGGTGGTGCCAGCCCCCGCCTCCGCGGTGGGGGAATGGGGCGAGGACGGGACACAGGAGGAGGGAGAGAGAGAGAGAGAGAGAGAGAGAGAGAGAGAGAGAGAAGAGGAGAGAAGAGAAGAGGCAGTCTGCTGTCCTGCCACCGGAACAGCCGCCAAATGGTCCTCCGCCAGCTTGATGGTCTGATCCAGCGACGCCGGGCGGTGGCACTGGACCCACTCTGCGGTTCCTGCTAGCAAGCACGCGACGAACTGCTCCAGCACCACCTAATCGACGATCTCCTCGGCGTCACGGTTGTTGGCCCTCAGCCACCGCCAGCAGGCGTCCCGGAGTTGCTGGCCAAACGCGAACGGCCGGCCGACTTCCTCCAAGCGCAGAGCATGGAAGCACTGGCGCTGCTGTTCGGGGGTGCACCCCACACGCTGGAGGACGGCCCGGCGAAGGTTCACGTAGGCCAGCCGGTAGTCGGCGTTGGTGCTCCACGTCCCGGGTTTCAGTACCACTGTAGCGGTTCAGTATTGGTGGGTGGAGCACAGAGGACGGCAGGACAGAGATCAGGTTCAACAATAGCGTTTATTGCTACACTTTTCAGTCTAACAATCTTTCAAATGGACACACACATGACTGGCGTCTGGTTCGGGGATGAGCTCTCGGCTCTCTGCTCTCCCTCTTTAAATAGGGCACGGTCACTGGGAAGACACACACAAACCCAGGTTAATTGACAACAGGTGTAGTGATTCTGCCACTTACCTTCCCTGACTCCACCCTCCTGTCACAGACCGGCACTTGGCCACGCCCCTGCTGCCACAATCATTTTTACTGTTGGAGCTGTTGAATTTCTTTTGCGTTCTCAGCAAACCAGGCCAGTTAATTCCTTGTTTTCAGACCAAGGACCGACTTTGAGATGTTATACAATGTATTACACAAAATTGTCCACTCTTCAGTTACCGAGTAGTTTGGGCCTGGAGGGTTGGCTGTGAGGTTTGGCCCCTCTACCTAGGGATACAGGTGAAGTCTCTGGGCAGCAGAAGTGATGAATTATGCAGCCGGAGGCAATTTTAGCAACAGTACCACTGTTCACATTTGGTAACGGCAGCAGATGTGTGGCATGCAAGGTTCAACCAAGCATATAGCACAGTCAACTGCCATAGTGAGTTAAGCATTACGGTTCAATTGGGCAGGTTCCGCTTGGACTAAATTCCCCAGTACAGTGGAGCACCTAGAGCATTTGCATAGCTATATTTTTATGCAAGAGTTATCCACTGCAACTGAAGTTCTCCCCGATTGTCTCGCTATGCTTGCCATCCAAATAGGGGAACAAAGGTCGAGAGAGTGTGGTAGATCGAGTGCAACCCTACACCACTATAAAGAAATCTTTGTGCAAGATGTTTTGGTCCAGATGATGGTCTCTTGACCTGAATTGGAAAACGGACAGTCCACAAATGAGTTTGAAAAGAGGTTTGCTTGACTGGAATTCAAGTCCAATGGTGATGGGGGCATGGCGAAACGGCAGGCAACGGATATTACCCAAGTCATAGCCACGATCCTGCATGTTAGCAGCCTAGGATATTAGTCATTTTGTCAACCTTGGAGCAATAAGACAGCTTAGCAGCACCTCAAGTGGCAGAGCAGCCTTATTTAGGGTGGACACTGCTCTCCCCAATCCAGGGGCGGGACTAGAAAAGGTGTCCCAAACATTGTTTACTCCAAACAATCCAGTCAGCAAGCTGCAGCTGAGTTATCCCTTTTTGCAGTTGAAAATTAAGAAACAAAGCAAACATGGTGTTTGCGACATGGAATCTATATACACTCCAGAGTGATAAACTGGTTGATTGCAGAACAGTTATTATTGGAGTCAAGTTGAAAAGGTAAAGAATCAATCTGGTGGCACTGAGCGAGACAAGGTTCGCTGATACCGGTTGGCTAACTGAGGACATCTTGGGCTACATGTTCTATAGGAGTGACCTACCTGCTTCAGAAAAGTGACTTCATGGGGTTGGGTTTACCTTAAAGACCTTGTTGGCAAAGAATCTCTCAAACTACCCAAAGCCATCAATGAGAGATTAATGACACTTAGGCTACGTTTACATTACGTCGAATCAGCGGATCATCAGATTAATGTTCTTAAAATGATTCGCGTTTACACTAAAACCGTTAGCCGTGCACATAGCGACGCCAATACGCAGATACGCTCGGCTCCGCAGGCATCCTGCGCTCCAAATCACTCCGCCCTGAACAGCGAGTGCCCTCTGGAGGGTGCGCACTCCGGCCCTGCGCAGCTCACACAGCGCGCAAGTGAAGTGCAGAAGCCACGATTCGGGACTGAGCCGCTGTGTGTGTGATCCCAGCGCATATCACTTGCTACTTGCAAGTGGAAGGATGGCAAGCCTAAAGACAATCATAACTACACAATGGGCAGTATTTGCATCAGTATTTGCAGTATTTTCATACTTTTATACTCTTTAATGAAAGGTGATACAAGGCGGAAGTCTGCGCCGGTTTTCAGCAGTCGCGTCACATGACCAACGCCAGCGAATCAGGAAGGTGGATGTCACAGTGACGTTGTCCAATGAGACGCCAGCTAGAGCTCAGCACAGCGTATTCGCGTATTCTGAATGTTTACACAGCACCGGACCAGATACGATCTAGATTGAATACGTGGACGCTGGCGGATTCCCGTTTCCTGGCTTTTCCAGGGGGTTTAATGTAAACGGACAGTGCCTCCGCGAAGAAAACGAGATAGATACGGTCTAATGTAAACGTAGCCTTAGACCTTCCATTAGTAAAGACAGAAGCACTACTGTGATCAGTGCATACACCCCCACGACCAATGATGAAGCCATGAAGAAAAAGTTCTACAGTGAACTGGAAGAACTACTTCAGCAGACTCCCAGCGTGGATAAATGATCCTCTTGGGCGATTTCATTGCCTGCATTGGTACAGATTACACTGCATGGCCAGAAACCCTCAGTTGCCACGGAATTGGCAGAGTAAATGATAACGATCTGCTATTGCTGTCAAAGTGCAAGGAACATGACCTTATAATCACCAATACAGTCAGTACGTTTACATGCACGTCCAAATCGAGCTGCTGTCGGTAATCGAGCAAAGGGTCCCAGCAGAGGTGCCAGAGAAATCCAATCCTACATGCACAAGTGAAATCGGGCTATTGTGCAAGGTGCATTGTGCACCTGAGCCACACGTGGCGCTACACGCCCCATCGTGTTGGTACACTTCCGGTTGTCGTCATGAAGAAGAGCTATAGTGTTGCCAGATACTGATGACGTATTCCAGCCCAAAACATGTTCAAATCCGCTAAAATGCACTTAAAACCCCCAATCTGGCAACACTGGCAGTTCCGTGTTCAAGCTGTTAGGCTTGCTCTAACAGACTGTATGGCTACAAACTGTCCGGCGCAGACCACTGTTTTGTAAGACAACTTATTTTGCACAATAATATTTTTCTAAAGTCCATTTTTTGCTTACGAAAAAATATTTTTTTTTGCTTACAATTTAACTTATGTCTTAATAAACACACAAAAAGTTCAATTGTTTTGCTTTTATTGACATTCTTCAGATGTTGGACATATATATATATATATATACACACACACACAAATACAATGACTTGTTTATGTACACAATTCACAGCTATGCAACAGCTGTACAGATGTATTTGGTGATACAGTAAGTGAGCTAAATTTTAACAGTGCAAACAATGCCACAAAAAGAAAAGATTCATGCCGTTGTCATGATTCGTTGTCATGCCGACCGAGGCTGTTGTGTTTCCCTTGTGGTCTCGTCACTCGTCACTTCCGGAAGGGGCAGTGCTGAAGTAAGTAGCTCGAATACGTAGCTCAATAGGGTATACATGCACTAAGTAGCTCGGCAGAAATCGCATAATCTAGGTTGTGTAGCTCGATTCCGAGAAATCAAGTTCGGTTCAATTTCAGCCGAATTAAGGTGTACATGGCATTTTGAACTTCGATTTCAGTCGAGCAACGGCAGAAATTCGATTCGCTCTATGTGCATGTAAACGCACTGAATGTTCCAGTTGCCATTGGCCCAAAAGACAACTTGGATGCATCAGCGATCCAAGCACTGGCACATGCTTGACTATGCCATAGTGAGAAGGCACAACTGTAAAGATGTCAAAATGAAAATAACGCGGGGCACTGAGTGTCAGACAGACCATAAACTGGTGCGGATGAAGTTAAAAATGGTCCTCAAACCTGTCTATCGGAGGCTGAGTCACAAGGTTACTCCCAAGCAAAATGTTTCCTCATTAACATAGAATAAAACAAATAGTCTCGTCAGCTATCAGCTCATGTATGATTCGATTTCATGGAATAACTGTTATATATATATATATATCAGTTAATAAATTGTATTTGCTTTGACCTTACTGAGGGAAAGAACTTGATGGCTCAATATCTGAAAGTCACAGAATTACAAGATTAAACATTATAATCCCAAGGTCTCTACTTAGCTGTTAAATACCTATATAGTGAGAATGTTTCATGTCCAGGGCCAGCTGTAAACTCACATTACTGTGTATTAAAACCAGAATTCAATGCCCATATACTTTAAATGGTCAAGAAATTCCTAGATTTGTGAGCTTAATTTGCCATCACAAATGGCATAAAATTCACTTTTACATTTCAGTGACACAGAAATAGAAACGAAAGCTTGATATACTGGAGAAGGAGACTAGCAAAAAGGGAGTTTTGACAAGCATCTGGCATATGCAGGAATCAATTAAGCTTCTCATTCTAAAGTGTCACAAAAACTTGCAAACCTGCCATTTCACTCAACACGGGCCTGTTTTTCTGATTATTAAACGCTAATTAAGGCGTTGCATATGTTTCATGACAGTGCAGGTGTTCGATCTGAGAACTTTCAAAATTGTTTTGATAGACGAACTGAAGTGATATGGTGCAACAGCAGATACAAAGACTGGTTTGCTGATTCCCCAAAGAATTACTTACTTACTTACTTACACACACACACACACACACACACACACACACGAGCCATCTAGTACAGCAACTGCCTTCAATAAACATGACGCAGCTTATTATAATGAGCAACATAACATTGCATTTAACTCGTTACCTGTTCCGTTTAAAATGGTAAAATGTCACTATTTTAGGAAACACACAATGCAAAATAATATTTGTATTTGACAATACTATAAATTACAATGACACACACTCATCATCTACTTTACTAGACCTTTCAAAACCAGAAAGTTGAAACATTTGATGTTCCTTTGCATACAGATTCTGAAGCTCATGTGCTCATCTGTTGTTGTAGCCCATGCTATTCTGCTCACCACAATTTTAAAGAGTAGTTATTTGAGTTATTGTAGCCTTCCTGTCAGCTCAAACCAGCCTGACTTTTCTCCACTGACCTCTATCTTAACAAGGCATTCCTTTTGAACTGCTGGCAACTAATGTTTTTATCTTCTGCACTATTCTGTGCAAACTCCAACGCATGCATTGCACTGCTGCCACATGATTGTCTGATTGGATAATTTTACACATGTTCCTAATAAAGTTGTCAGTGAGTGTATGTTAATTAGTTGTACACTCAGGATCTATGCATCACTTAGGGTAGGTTCATGCCGTCAGTCTAAATCCAATTTTTTGCATGTCTGATCTGAATCTGATCTTCCTGACCGATTCTCCACATTATATATATTGCAAGTGATCGGATCTGACCTGCGTGTCCGTGTGGCAATCCTCATTTTCAGTTTTATTCATGTTGGTTGCTATAGTAAAAGGCATTATGCCCGAAAGTAGAAGTAGTTGACATAAACAAACCAAAATGAAGGGTAATGAAATGGGGTAGCTTATTTGCCACATGGCAATGTGGAGCTGCGGTGCCAGTTTTATAAAAAATAATGAGATAGTGTCAGAGATGGAGGAGGCTTGCCTGCGGCACTTTATTTCATGCACCACCAAAATACATAGCATGTTTCCTGTACATGTGGTATAAATATGAACCTTACATGGCATCAAAAGTCACAGACACCTGAATCCGATCAGAACAGTTAGACCTAAATGGATTTACAAAAATGTGATTTGAATCCTATTTCAAACCACAAATTAATGTGGTTTGAAACAGATTTGTAAAAATCAGCTGTTCAGACTTGCTACATCTGATCAGAATCCAATCGGATATGCACATACAGTCCCATTTCCAAAAAAGTTGTGACACTGTGTAAAACAAACAAAAATAGACTTCAATGATTTGCAAATCTTTTTTGACCTATATTCAATTGAATCGGGGTTGTAAATCGGAGTTTGACTGGCAGTCTGAACATATCCGTAGAACATTTCAGGATCTTGAGCCAATTAATAATGTAAACTTGGATCTAAAAATGTTCTGTTGGAAATGTTAAGAGTAGAAAAGGCTCCAGAGCAACCACATAAATAGGCAGCATATTACTGTTCACAGTTGAATAATAAGCATATTATTTTTAAAGTTGGGTTACTTTTATAAAGTGCATCTGCACGTAGGGAGCCTGTGGAATTTATTTTACAGTTAAAAGGTTAAAGTTTGAGAACCCCTGCTCTAGAACATATAGAGTATGCAAGATTTACTAATTAATATCAAAATAAGAAATATTTTGAGTCAACATTACTCAATATTTTGAGTCATTGCCTATATGGTGAACTGAACATGAGGGTTAATGGAGTGAGAAGATTGAGGACACATGAACACCTTTTGCAAGATTAACATTGCAAACAGACATTGCAGCAGAAACATCAACATCCAAGTTATTGTGAAATTCCCCTCCTACAGCGGTGCTTGAACGTTTGTGAACCCTTTAGAATTTTCTATATTTCTGCATATGACCTAAAACATCATCAGATTTTCACACAAGTCCTAAAAGTAGATAAAGAGAATCCAATTAAACAAATGAGACAAAAATATTATGCTTGGTCATTTATTTATTGAGGAGAATGAGCCAATATTACATATCTGTGAGTGGCAAAAGTATGTGAACCTCTAGGATTAGCAGTTAATTTGAAGGTGAAATTAGTCAGCTGTTTTCAATCAGTGGGATGACAATCAGGTGTGAGTGGGCACTCTGTTTTATTTAAAGAAGAGGGATCTATCAAAGTCTGATCTTCACAACACGTTTGTGGAAGTGTATCATGGCACGAACAAAGGAGATTTCTGAGGACCTCAGAAAAAGTGTTGTTGATGCTCATCAGGCTGGAAAAGGTTACAAAACCATCTCTAAAGAGTTTGGACTCCACCAATCCACAGTCAGACTGATTGTGTACAAATGGAGGAAATTCAAGACCATTATTACCCTCCCCAGGAGTGGTCGATCAACAAAGATCACTCCAAGAGCAAGGTGTGTGATAGTCAGTGAGGTCACAAAGGACCTCAGGGTAACTTCTAAGCAACTGAAGGCCTCTCTCACATTGGCTAATGTTAATGTTCATGATTCCACCATCAGGAGAACACTGAACAACAATGGTGTGCATGGCAGGGTTGCAAGGAGAAAGCCATTGCTCTCCAAAAAAGAACATTGCTGCTCATCTGCAGTTTGCTAAAGATCACGTGGACAAGCCAGAAGACTATTGGAAAAATATTTTGCAGATGGATGAGACCAAAATAGAACTTTTTGGTTTAAATGAGAAGCGTTATGTTTGGAGAAAGGAAAACACTGTATTCCAGCATAAGAATCTTATCCCATCTGTGAAACATGGTGGTGGTAGTTGGTTTGGGCCTGTTTTGCTGCATCTGGGCCAGGAGAGTTTGCCATCATTGATGGAACAATGAATTCTGAATTATACCAGCAAATTCTAAAGGAAAATGTCAGGACATCTGTCCATGAACTGAATCTCAAGAGAAGGTGGGTCATGCAACAAGACAACGACCCTAAGCACGCAAGTCATTCTTCTAAAGAATGGTTAAAGAAGAATAAAGTTAATGTTTTGGAATGGCTAAATCAAAGTCCTGACCTTAATCCAATCGAAATGTTGTGGAAGGACCTGAAGCGAGCAGTTCGTGTGAGGAAACCCACCAACATCCCAGAGTTGAAGCTGTTCTGTACAGAAGAATGGGATAAAATACCTCCAAGCCGGTGTGCAGGACTGATCAACAGTTACTGGAAACGTTTAGTTGCAGTTATTGCTGCACAAGGGGGTCACACCAGATACTGAAAGCAAATATTCGCATACTTTTGCCACTCACAGATATGTAATATTGGATCATTTTACTGAATAAATAAATGACCAAGTATAATATGTTTGTCTCATTTGTTTAACTGGGTTCTCTTTATCTACTTTTAGGATTTGTGTGAAAATCTGATGATGTTTTAGGCCATATTTCTGCAGAAATATAGAAAATTCTAAAGGGTTCACAAACTTTCAAGCACCACTGTATTTCAGTGATAAAAACTAAGGACCAAAAAAATTTAATTACTGACTAAATATCAATAGTCAAAGAAAAGCAAAACAAAATATTAAAAGGTCTAGCCAGACAAAATATTTGGTAAAAATATCACAACTTATTGGCAGAAAAAAAAAAAACAACAACACTGAAAACATCTGCTGCACACTTTAAAATTCGGCAAACACAGAATTTTGTCAAATTCCAGCATTGCTATCAATCTCTTATTTGCCTTGTCTGCTTCAGAGAGGAGTCTGGCATTAAAAGATTCAAATGCACTTTGTGCTTTTGTGAGAACCATATGGTCCAGTGACAAATTCTGAGTGTGAGGAGAAGGGTATTGTTTTCGATGACTACATTCAAAGGTAGTGCAGATAGCTGCCAAAACTGATGCCAGCAGTGGATGGACAGGTATGAAGAAAACTGCCATTTAAAAGATGCTTTAATCATTCCTGTTTAGAGCCATTTGTTTTCCACATTTAAGACCATTGCTTACTTTGAAGATGGTAGCCAAATATTCATACAGCAGTTGGACAAATCAGAAATTCATTAGCTAGTCAACTAGATTACTAAAATCTCCAAGGTGCCACCGAGTCCCGATTGTTTTGGCAGACCTTGAAACGTACTTGACAAGGTTAAAAATGGGAACAAAATGTAAAAGCTAGTTAGATAATAAAGCATGTTTAATACAAAGATAAAATAGTATATAAAGTATATACATTCCAGTATAGGACATGACTCAGTCAGTGTCATAATCCTTTTCTGCTAAACTGTTTGATGGAGCACGTCATGAGTGCACTCTTGACAAAAAGTCAGCAAGTCATTTAGCTATGAGGTTTTTTTTCTTCTCATCACACGTAAATTATGTTATTTGTGTCTGGCTAGTGGTTGTATTTTTTCCTCAACATGCATGTTGCACTAACAGGTGAATTATAAAACAGATTTATTCTGCACTTTGTTTCACTCAGCTTCGTCAGTGCCAGGGTGTCCCTGATTCAGAAAATGTGGTATATCATCCATGCATGTTAATTAATCAGATAGATAAAAGCCTAGTTAAACTGTGTGTAGCCTGGTATAAATGTGTGTAGTGCAGTGGGGGGGAGCTAAAAACTTGGTTTGTGAAAGTCACTAATGAGAATTTTTTATTTTTATTTTTTCCTGGTTGATGTACAAGAGAGGAAAATAAAACCACTGCTGACTGCAAGCCTACTGAGCCATGTCTTTAGGGTAGCTATGAATAATAAAAGCTAACAGCTTGGAAATGTAACCTTGTCCTAGGTGCTTGAGCTACTAATTTGTTCACCCTTGATGAAGTATTCAGAAAAATGTATAAGAAACATAACTTGACTGTTTTTTTTTACTTTTAATATCAAGAATAAAGTCTTGAAAAGCTCAATATAGTGTAGTCTAGAAATACTGATGCAGTAAAAACAATAAAATTATTAATTTTATTGTTTAATTGATTAATAAAACAATGAAGTTTTATTAGTCTACTATAGTTTTACTAGTTTGAAGTCAATTTTATTTATAAAACACAAAATTAAAAAGAGACATAGAAGAAAGTATGTCTGAGATTGAATGGTAGACTGTTCAAGAGCTTTTGTATCGTCATCACGAGAGCTTGATCATCTTTCTGTTTTGTCTAGAAGCAGTATGTATACAAAACTTGTCTGGAAAGTAAGAGGGAGCCAGTACATTTAGGGCTTAAAATCAAACAATAAAACCTTATACTTACTAATAAAAAGCGCTGGAAGCCACTGAATGGCTAAAACCAGGGTAATATGTTCCCTCTTCTTAGTGCCCAAAAGTAGCCGAGCTGCAGTATATTGACCTAGCTTCAGATGCAGTGAAAAAATTTATGTGACAGTATAATAGGGAATTTAAGCAGCTTGTTGTGCTGTGTTAATTAATAATCATTAATAGATATACAGAGGTAATGCCTCAAAGCTGTAACACTTCCAAAATTAGACTGAAAGAAGGTGCTTTCCCCATACAGCAATGAAAGATTCTGAAGTCATGATTGTATTTGTGGTTTGTGTACATCTTTTAGTTAGTTTAATTTAAACACTATATGACTTAATTACAAATGCATATAATTCTCTCTTAACGGGCTTTTAGAGGACATTAAAAACCTAACAGGGTCTACCTATAGACTAGCAAAGAACTGGAAAGAGATATACAATTTTGTGTATAAAGAGGTCAAAGTTTTTTATAAGTCTATGCTTAGAAATAATTCCTATTCCATAAGAGGAAATTAAAAAAAAAAAAAAACCACATACAGTGATCATTATTGTTCATCAAACTATAAATGTACATGACTACATGGTGCCACTTAAAATGGGAAAAAGGTTAAAAATGACATTTGGTTTGGCAAAAAAAAAAAAAAAAAAAGCAATTTGCTGCAATTCAGCTGTAAAGAGGACTGAAGCCAAGCTTGGCTGTCAACAGCAATAAGCTTAATATGCTGACAACTGTTGAAGCCCTCAAGGCATACATGTACAGCCAAGACTCTTCTGCAATTTCTGTACTGCGATCTTTCCTTAATAATGAAATGCTTTCTTGTATTGCTATATATTTTATGAGGTCAACAAGGTATCATGCAACATATTAAAACAGAATTTTTAACCTTACAAATAACAGGGCTATATAGATTATTTTTGAGAAATGAAATAAAAGGATGAAGCCCTTTTTCACTTGGAGTCAAGCTCTTGAATATTTATACACTCTTAAAAACTCTACCAACCTTGACCAGGCTACTTTGACTCATTCTTGCATAACAGCTGCATCATGAATAGCTCACTGCAAAACCTGACATCAAGTTAAAATATACTGTCTATAGGGCTCTATTTTGGTGATCATAGCTCATAGAAAAGCAAGATATAAGATCAGTATGTTGAATATTTTGAATGTGAAAGTGCAGTAATTTATAACCCCAAAAATAGCACACACACACACACACACACACACACACACACACATATATATATATATATATATATATATATATATATATATATATATATATATATATAAAAGTTACATGCTGGCATTACTCAGTAAATTACAGTCAAAGTACACCTTATGGGCTGTATATTTTGTTATTATGCAATGAGCTCACTTATTATTATGAGCTCACTTTTTAAAATTTAGACTTCATTCTTGACATGATAGTCTATTTTTAATTTGGTTAACGTTTTCTTACCTTACCCACAATGCAGGCTTGTAGTACTCAAGTCTGACTCGTGCCCTAATTTTAAGGGCTCATGACTTGACTTGGACTTGAGCACTGATGACTCGGACTCGTGCATTAATTGCATTCGGACTCATAAATTGGAGATGAGGACTCTGATTTATTCTTTATTTTTTGTAACATGCCATGATAATTTGGCATAAGATATTTATATCTACATTAATTTTTGTACTAATTTCATGCAAGAGTGTCACACCTGCACGCCTTGGCGCATGCATCAGATAGACTCTCGGGTGCGCTCCAAACAGTGTGTGTGCTAAGCTGACTCTCTCGCACGTGCCATAAACAACTTGTACCTGTGCAGGATTAAGGCTCAATCAGCGCACCTGTATAAAAACTGTGAAAACAACACACTTACTTTGCGAAGTATTGAGTTGTGTTGCTGACATGTTACCGAGCCTTATTTCCTTGTTTGCTTTCCTGATCCCTGATTTCCTGTTTCTCGTCTTTGATTCTGCCGAGTCTACGATAGCCCGTTTGTGCCTCGCTCGACCTACTGACTGTTTCAATGTTTTACGATTTTGCCTGCCATTTTGGATTGTTTACCTGTCTTCACTTGTATTAATAAACACACCTTCTACTGTACATTTACATCGGTTTCCCAACCGTCTCTGACATAATACTGTCATTAACATTAACTAATGTTAATGGCGCTAAAACAGCCACCATCAATTGGTGTGGATGGAGTCTTGTTCTCAGACTTGACTCGGATCAATAGTGGACTCAACTCAGACTTGAATTTTTTTTTTTAATGACTTGGACTTGAACACCAGGGACTCAAGACTGGACTTGAACTTGAGGTTTAGTGACTCGACTACAGCACTGTCACAATGCAGTTTGCCTACGTGCTGATGCTGGTTTCAGAGGGAATTAGCCCATGCTTAAAAGAGGAGCAACACAGTGTCACTTTCTCCCTATAATCTGTCCTGCTTTCTTATGTCCTCTTCTGCTCACTCTGCCCAAAGTTTCAACTTTTATTTTAATATTGCCTTCAACATCATCATGTTTGTCACCATGTAGATTGCTAACTAGCTGGGCTGAGTCTCTGCTGTAACTCAGCGTAACGGTGTCAAATAGGTGTATTGTATTCTGGAACTTTGAGTCCAACATTTGCTGTCTCCACTATTTCTGTGTTGTATTTCTCATTAATATGACATGGAATGTTGGTGGCAAATGTTGAGTGAGAAAAGAAAATCTTTCTCTTTTGTTTTTCGGAGCAAACAGTGGAACCTGACTCTTATCGCTTATGTTTGAAATTGTTGAAATATTTTCTCCTATTAATTGCTACTGTAACAGCACTAGCAATGCAACAAAATTTCAGCACCACCCAACAAATTAGCACCAGGATTAATAAACACATCACAAATATTTCAGTAGATATTAAAAGGTGTTCCAGTAATAGCAACTGGGGGGGGGGGGGGGAGAATAAATATATACACTAATTCTTATCAACTGAACATGCATTACACCAAATCATTATTTTCAGCATATGTCTGATGCCAGTGTACACTTTTTCGACACATTCTTTGATCAAGTCAATAAGTATCAGAAATCATTTAAGTGCATTGATTTATAAGAAAATCCTGATGGCAGAATATACTGAAATAAACTGAAAGCACTTGAGACAAAGACACGCAAAAAGACAATTTATCCTTAAAAATGGCAGGGTAGCTCCCTCATGTCATCTTGTCTAGATTTTAAGTTTTCAATTTTGAGCAGAAGAGCAAGAGGGCTTTTTAATCACGAGCAGTGATGGATGAGGTGGGAGGCTTCGCCACGCTTGGGACGAACACACGAAGGCAAGCGAAGGATGCTTGGACAGCCTCCGATCTATGGACAAATTACACTCCTCCATTACAATGCATGTCAGACAGGGCCGTGTCAGCTCTCATACAATGAGATGCCAGTTGGGCGAGCCAGGTGATAAAGGAGCATGTCGGAGAGTCCGCCATCAAAACACTGAGTTAAACCCCGAAGTGTCAGGGAAAATTACTCCATGACACTTCGTCATGTTATATATTAGGTTGTGATAAACTCCCCCTGTTCTGCTAGTGGTGTGTGTCGGGTTGGAGGTGGAGGAGATGGGGTGACAGAATGACTGCTCCAGTGACTAGTTTGAAAACTTGAAGGGCTCTCTAGGTCTTTTCTGTTGCTCCAAATTAAAATACCTAATCAGGCTGTGTAACTGAGCCAATTATTATTGTTTTCTTAAAGTCACCATGAAATGGCTTGAGAGCTATGATTACATATTATATTGATGGTTATACACTGGGTGCGATTTGCTGGGGGGATCACCCCCCCGGTGTTTATCTCTGCTGAAAAAAAATCCTCGGGGACAACCCCGTCAATAAAACAAACAAACCAAAAAAAAAAGTTGACATGACAGGCATGTTGTGACACAGTTTTCTATGGTCTACATTGTACTCACTTTCAAAATGACCCGAAGTGGCAGCTTTGATGTTCACGAACGTCTAGGGTTGCCAACCGTCCCGTATTGGGCGGGACATCCCGTTTTTTGGGTAATTTTAATTTGTCCCGTCAGGGACAGATCCTGCCCCTCACTCCAATGCTGTGGTGTAAATCACGTAATTGCCGTGAGAAACGCTATTACCGTGAGTCGCGGTCATCTGCGATTTAAAACCATTCACTGTTGCCATATCCTGAATTTTTAAGCTATACTGACAAAATAGGCATCAAATTAAACTAGAGCAGATGGTGCAGCCAGTGGATACAGCCTAACTGTTCGATAAGGATAGCAGATAGCTTAAAAAAAAACCCTTCCGAAACAGGATAGACCTCAGCCTATAGAAGGGGAGCTTTTCTGCCTCACTCCTGCCTTTGTGATGTCTTTCTCTCTTCTTCTTCTGCTATGAAGCATTGCAGAAGGTTCTTAGGGTTTTCAAATGGACAATTAAGCAAATATCAGGGTTTTACAGCTACAGCAAATCATTTTTCAGTTTATGACATTGCCTTCATAAATATGGCCTGATGAATTATTTGGCCAAAGTTTAAAAGAGAAAAATGAGACAATAATATTAGAATTATTTGTTATTTTGCATCAAGTTACTTAAAAATATCCATTAATTGGTCTATTAATTTTTAAAAGCTCTATTTTAGAAATGAATTTGTAGTGGCCTACATTTGAAACACTCACCTAAAGGCGATTCGGTACTGTAACTATTTTGGGGCGCTGGGGTGCGTGTACAGGGCCTGTACCGGTACTTGTCCGCACCCGGAACAAAGTGTCCCTTATTTGGATATGAGAAAGTTGGCAACCCTACGAGCAAATAGATACGTTATAGATAATCAGAGTGTGAACGTGGATTTAGCGCCATGAATCACATCCTTACTGATGAGCGCAACAGAATGAATGTATCCACACTGAACAGCCTTCTTTTCCTCGCTGTCAATGGGCCAGACGTGCGTTCCTTCCCTGCTGAGAAATTCGCAGAAATGTGGATTAAAGAAGGGCGAAACGCGGCGGATAGCGCACCGACGGGAAAGCAGAAAAGGCCACATGAACTGCGCCATCAGAGCAAACTGTTCATTTAGTATTCATGTATTTCAGTGATTTTCGAGTCACTGTCCATTTAATCTGGAGGGAGAGAAACATCACAGCAACGCGACAAGCAATGCAAACTTTGTTGTGTTAGTGTTCGTGTATTCAGTCAGAGAGATAGGAAGATGAATTTACTATCTCTGGTTTAGTGTTCGTTTTCATTTAGTGTTATTCATTTGATATCATCAGATGTTATTGAGCTGTTAGCCTATTGTTACCTTAATTTTGTGATGTTTCATGATTAAAAAAAACCCCATCCCCCCTTCTGGTTTTTTGACAAATCGCACCCTGGTTATACATATATTGATGATTACATATGCTGACGCTTTTCATTTTGAAACAGGAAGTCAAAGTGATGGTGTGTTGAAGGGCTTGGCTGACGTACACAATAGACAATAGCATTTGAGATATACTGTACCACACCCCTTGTGAATCTAACCAAACTTCAACTAGCTTAGGGAATTATTTAAATAAGGAGAACAGAGAAGAATTTAGTGAGAACCTTTTTTGACTGAAGGATTTGTCACTGCTGCCAGAATTGTCAACACTGGTGAGGATGATATTCTAGATAATAAGATGCCTTGTGTTTTTTGAGTTTTGAGCTAATCCACCCTTATCAAAAAGTATACTTCAAGTTCATTTTATCAAGTATACTTAAGTAAAGTTAAAGTATATTTCCTTAAGTATAATTTGTGTACCAAGTATACTGATATCAATGTACTTACAGTATACTTGTAAGTAAACTAATCCAGTACTTCTTGGGACTAAATTGGCCCACTTTTAGTTTATAAAAAGTATACGTTAAGTCTAAGAAAAGTAAACTTTAAGTATACAACTGGCGTTTTTATTTTGTACTGCAAGTAGACCACAAGTAAACTTATACTAATAGTTTACTAGTTCTATACTTGTAGTCCACTCTTTAGTTTACCAAAGCATACTTCATAGTATACTGGAAATATACTATGAGTTTACTTATTTTATACTTCTAGTCCACTTTTTAGTTTACTAAAGTATAGTTTGTAGTATACTGGAAATATACTATTGGTTTACTCATTACACACTTCTAGTCCACTTTTTAGTTTATAAAAGTATACTTTATAGCATATTGGAAATATATTATTAGTTACTGGTTATATACATCTAGTCCACTTTTTAGTTTTGAAGTATACTGCAATTACCCTTCTAGGTATACTATTAGTTTTCTAGCCCTAACCCTTACCTCATGCACACTACCAGTAGACAACTTAAGTGTTTTGTACCTTAAGTTACAATGAAGTTATAAAGGTAAGAATTCACAAAATAATAACAGATACTCAGGATTAAGAACATATTCATTTTCTTTAAAAATCAAAATTTAAAGCAACATTGTATTAAATGCCAAAGTATAAAAACATGGCAATGACAACTGGAATTGACATCCAAGCTCTAAAGAAAAATAAATAAATTTAAAAAATGTAATTATCCCACTCAGGAGAGAAAAAAAAATCCTTATATGGAACCAGACATACCTAAGAGTCAACAATGCTGAAGCACAACTACAGGGCAAGTACACTTAAACATAAGGCACAAATATTTTAATACTTTGTTACACTTTTGTTAAGTATATCTTGATCAAAAGTTTAAGTATAAGCTTAGTATACTTAGACTTTTCTATATACTTTTCAGTATAAGCCAAGTATACTTATGTATAACTTTAAGTCTATCTCTGATCATTAAATAAAAAGTAAACTGAAAGCATACTCTTATTTTTGGTTTAAAAGAAGTATACTAGAAGCACACTTGAATAAACTTATTTTTTTTTGTAAGGGCACTGATGATTGATCTTGGCTCAAAACTCAAAAAACTGAACATGCATTATGATGGAACATACTGATGATGATGATAGAGACATGCATTTTATGCTTCTGAGCAGAAGGCTTGTAACTAAAGAATTATCCTTATTGGTAAGGACTTTTGTTAAATGAACCACAACACAGCAATGTGTTCCAGGTGTTCATATTGGCAACAGACATACTGTACCTGGTTGAAAGCTATAGATTAGATATACTATTATGTTGGTGTCTGTAATACTAAGGGACAGATACAAAAAAGTTCTAAAACACCAATTTTGATTTCTGGGCCACTCTAAGAATCATGTTTGTAGAAATAGAAGCATGTTTGTAAGGGGATGATATAGAGGTAATCTTTTCAATGATTTTGTATGAGCAACATGCAAACTTTCAAAATAAAGTCTGTGTAGGCATGTATTAAAAATAATATTATTATATAAAGGAAAGTAGATATTTAAACAGAACTCAAGCAGAAGGTAATGTAACAATCATAGGTCTTTCTGATAGCAAATCCATTTGGCAGTTACGGGCAATGTGAAAGCACAGTCAAGTGTGAAATTCACAATCAACCCTTTTCGTGTTTCAGTCTTACTAGAGTAGCTCTGACAAAGAAGCAGATAAATGACAATTAACTGGGTGTGTTTGCCTGAACAGTCTTGTTCTATATTAATAGCTAATAAACATGAAATGGACTGGCTCAATACATAATTGTATCTGTCATTATTTACCTCTGTCCCATGTTGGCAGTTGCATTTTGAACAGTCATATAGCAGGTGAACACATAATAAATGTATAAAATAAACTTAATCTCAGGCGGCACGGTGGTGTAGTGGTTAGCGCTGTTGCCTCACAGCAAGAAGGTCCGGGTTCGAGCTCCAGCTTGCCTGCAACCCTGTAGACCAGGATAAAGCGGCTAGAGATAATGAGATGAGATGAGATGAAACTTAACCTCATTAAACATCTGTTGCAATTTTGTCTAGCGTTTGACCGCTGATTTTTTGCACTTTGACTTTATGAGGGTAAAGTCAGGTAATGGGTAGTCATAGTTGCTGACTCACAGCTCCAGGCATTCTGTTCGGTCCTTAGTTTAAGTTGGTGTCTGTTTGGTTTTGAATGTTTTCCCAATGTTGATGTTGATTTTCTCCAGTTTCCTCATACCTTTCAAAAACATACTGGTTGGTAGACTGGCTACTTTTTAGTTTTCCCTAGGTGTCAATGAGTGTGCAAATGTATGCATGCATGGTTCACTGTAGAATGTATTGCAACCTCAAACCCAGTCTTCTAAGGATAGGCTAGGGATCCACCACAGCCCTGACCATGACACTGGCTATTGAAGATGAATCATCATCTTCTTTTGGTTGCTCCTGATTAGGGGTCGCCACAGCAGATCTTTCGTCTCCATTGCTCCCTGTCTTCCGCATCCTTCTCTACCACACCTGCCACTTTCATGTCCTCTCTCACCACATCCATGTATCTCCTCTTTGGCCTTCCTCATTTTCATTTGCCTGGCAGCTCCATTCTCAACATTCTCCTTCCCACATACTCTGCATCTCTTCTCAGGATGTGCCCATACCATCTCAGTCTCATCTCTCTGAGCTTAATTCCCAAGCTCTCCACATGTGCTGTCCCTCTGATGTGCTCATTCCTTATCCTGTCAAACCTTGTCACTCCCATCGCAAACCTTAACATCCTCAACTCCGCCACCTCCAACTTTGCCTCCTGTCTCTTCGTTAAGGGTACGATCTCCAATCCATACATCACAGCTGGTCTCACTACTCTCTTATACATCTTACCTTTCACTTTTGCTGGGACTTTCCTATCACAAATGACTCCCGAAATCCTTCTCCAACTGCTCCACCCTGCCTGCACTCTCTTTCTCACCTCACTATCGCAGCCCCCATTTTCCTGCACAGTTGACCCCAGGTACTTGAATTCACCAACTTTCTTTACGTCTACTCCTTGCATCTTCACTACACTCTCATCCCCATTCTCATTGATGCACATGTATTCTGTTTTGCTACTGCTCACCTTCATTCCTCTTCGTTCCAATGCATCCCTCCATCTCTCCAAACCCAACTCAACCTCCTTTCTACTTTCACCACATATCACAATATCATCCGCAAACATCATGTTCCATGGCGACTCTTGCCTCACTTCATCCGTCAAGCTATCCATCACTATGGCAAACAAGAAAGGACTCAACGCAGATCCTTGATGGAGTCCCACCTTCACCTTGAACCATTCAGTTGTTCCAACTGCACACCTCACTGCTGTTTCACTGTTCTCATACATGTCTTGCACCACTCTAATATACTTCTCATTCACTCCACTCTTTCTCATACAATACCATAACTCATCTCTCGGCACTCTATCGTATGCCTTCTCCAGGTCTACAAACACACAATGTAGCTTTCTCTGGCCTTCCCTGTACTTCTCCATTAACATTCTTAAAGCAAAAATTGCATCCGATGTGCTCTTCCTTGGCATAAACCCGTACTGCTGTTCACAGATTGCTACCTCTCTTCTCAGTCTCGCCTCCAATACCTTTTCCCATAGCTTCATGGTATGGCTATTGAAGATGAATGAGTGAATAAAGTGGTTTACATTTCTAAATTTGTGTTTTAGTACTTCTACTTTGGCCATTTCTGCATTGAGTCCAAGTTAGAAGAAGAACAACAACAACAATTTTATTTATCATATGTACAATTAAGCACAGTGAAATTCCTCTCTGCATTTGACCCATCTGAAGCAGTGAACACACATGTGAGCAATGAGCACACACACACACACACACACACACACACACACACACACACACACACACACACACACACACACACACCCAGAGCAGTGGGCAGCTATGCTACAGTGCCTGGGGAACAGTTTGGGTTTAGGTGCCTTCAAGGGCACTTCAGCCCAAGGCCACCCCATGTTAACCTAACCACATATCTTTGAACTGTGAGGGAAAATGGAGCACCTAGAGGAAACCTATGCAGACAATGTGCAAACTCCACACAGAAAGGCCCCCATCAGCCACTGGGCTCAAACCCAGAATCTTCTTGCTGTGAGGCGACAGTGCTCACCACTACACCACCATGCCATAATGTGACCCTCCCTTCAAAATATCTTCCAAAATATGTTAGGGCTTTGATGTGAAATTGGCATAACCCCATCATCCATTTGTTAAACAGATTTAGACAAATTTCCTGAACAAGTTTATGATGAATATTAAGATTAAAACCAGGCCAGCAACTTACCATGGCCCTGACTTTTTTTAATACTCAATTCACGGAAAGCTGAACCCATGTAAATCGTACTTAGTGTACTCAGTTATCACCTAGAGAAATGTAAAGACAAGCAGCACTTCAAATCTGTTTCTATAATAGCAAATCAGGACACTTTATAAGAGTCTGTCCATCCTAGTCCGTAAGGAGCAGGCAACAACAATGCATCTTACATGACTACTCTCTCCTGTCCTTTCAGAATCAGAATGTCCTTTACTGTCATCGCATGTTAACATACAATGGAATTTACTGTCTCTTTTAAAACAAAGGAAAAACTGTACCCCATTCACTCTACTCATTGGTCCATTCACTTACATGCACACACATTAAACAAAGCTCATCTCATCTCATTATCTCTAGCCGCTTTATCCTGTTCTACAGGGTCGCAGGCAAACTGGAGCCTATCCCAGCTGACTACGGGCAAAAGGCGGGGTACACCCTGGACAAGTCGCCAGGCCATCACAGGGCTGACACATAGACACAGACAACCATTCACACTCACATTAACACCTACGGTCAATTTAGAGTCACCAGTTAACCTAACCTGCATGTCTTTGGACTGTGGGGGAAACCGGAGCACCCAGAGGAAACCCACGTGGACACGGGGAGAACATGCAAACTCCGCACAGAAAGGCCCTCACCGGGTTCGAGCCATGGGGCTCGAACCCGGACCTTCTTGCTGTGAGGCGACAGCGCTAACCACTACACCACCATACCGCCCCTGTAAAAATATAATATAAATTATTTAATATTTTATTTAAAGTGTATAAACTAATTTAAAGTGACTCATGCAGTTATTGCACATGAGTGTATTATAATTGCACTCAAGGTAAAATTGTTGTGGTGGCAGTGGGGGGTGGGGGAGGGTGGAGGGGTCTGAGTTCAGTTCACTGATGGCTGTTGGGTAGAAGCTGTTCCTGAGTGTGGAAGTGTGGGCCTTTAAGGCTCTGTAGCGTCATCCAGATGACAGTCATGAGAACAGGTGTTGAAAGGGATGTGTGTCGTCTGTATGTGATGAGAGTAATGATAATAATGCTTGCTTGACTTGATTTGATTTGTATTAAAAACACCAACCATCCCTATTGTCAAAGTCAAGGGGTCACTCTGACATGCCCACAGTGGACAACATAAACCTGGATCAGCAACCTTGTTTTGTACATTACATTTTTAGTGATGTTTGGTGTTGAACTATTGCTGCTCTATTACTGAGTCAATAGTCAGTTTTGTACTTTTAAATTTCCATTATGACCTCAACCTGCCACTTTTTTTTTCCCTCTTCCTGGTTTTAAGTTTTGGTACTTTTACTCTTAAAATCTCACTGTTAAAGTATTAGGATATATTTCCCAAAGGTTCGGATGGCCCAAGGATACAGATTTTTTTCAAGTAGATCATACTGTAACTTAATGCCAACTAACACATACTCTAAATCCACCGACTATTATTCATCAACCCAATGCAGAAGAATTTAGTGCTGACTAAAAGATGGTGCACAGTACTCAGAGAATGTAGTTGTTAACTTCCTACCTTTACTGTGTCCTTGAGATAATTATTTCAAGGGTAATGTTCCTGTTAGCATCTACTATTCACAATTTAGCATGTATAATAAAGCCACACATCCAAGGGTGATCTTCAGAACTAGTTTTTAGCTCAATAGCGAGGATGAGATGCCATTTCCTAAGCCAGGAGTCATTTTTAGAAATGCAGAAATGTTGAATGTGTATTGCATTGATATTTTCTAATCGATGTTATTTTATCCTACTATTCTTCCATAAACTGCTCTGATTCCAGTTAGACTATTTAATTTTTATTGAGTTAATGCATAATATAGTTAAACAGTGTTTCTATTATGAATTTGACAACTGGAGCGAGGCTCTGTGAAGGGAGGGACCCTCCAAAACCTAATGATGTCTGAACCTTGGCGTCCTCAGAGCTAGTTAAGACCATGAGTCTCATAATAAGGCTTTGTGTAAATTCAACTATCTGTGGTATATGTATAGATTAAAATACCCAGCCACTGGGGTTGCACAAGCCAGTGCATACTTAATGCTGATCCCAAGCCCGGATAGATTGGGGAGGGATGCATCAGGAAGTGCATCCGGTATAAAATCTATGCCAAATCAAATATGCGGAACAGATCCCCTGTGGCGACCCCTAACAGGAGCTGTTGAAAGAAGAAGAAGGTGGCTGTATATGTATAGATTGATTAATCAAACAAAATCTCTAGTATGTTCTTCTGAATTTGATATATCTACTTTGTACAAGACTCTTTCAGTAAAATATTATTTCTCTTATTTTGTGGTTCCCAGTTTTAGTCCTTCTGCCCCATTGGAACAGAAACACATCTGCAGAACAGACCTTATACAGCAACTCGGGCTGACAGCAATGCCGGAGAGAATGAGCACAGCCAAGCCTGCCTCAAGTTGAAGAATCGACATGGCACTTTGCCTTGTGTGATTAAATCTCCTTCATGGACTCTGACACATTCCCAGCAGGAGAATAAGTGTTTAAGGTATTAATGAGTTGACACTCCCCCCCCCCCCCCCCCCCCCACACACACACACACACTCACCCACCCACCCAAGTAGCCCACTAAATTCTGTTCCATTGAAATAAATATATAACGAGAGAGAGATGCATACAAGATTGATCATGTGTCTCCTATTTAAGTCAGATAACCAAAGCAAAAATGAATAAAGAAACCACAACCTCTATCTACCAGCCTGCAGTAAAAGTGTCAGCATATGTTACTTTTATCTATACTTTTTTCAAGTCTTTTACGTAATATCTCAAAAGCTATCCAAGTGCAAAAGTAATTGTGAATTTATGTGCTTATCATTTCAGACTAATATTACAGAAAAGAGCTTTAAAAAGTAATTCTTCTCTATCATAATGACAAGTTCATTTTATACAACTGCAAGAATGCACAGTCCTTTCAATCACTAAAAGGCTAAAATGAAAATGTGCATTAACTTCACAATTCCACAGGCAGTAGAAGTGATAAGTTATCAGAAATGTGATTCATGCTCTCTGCACTCTTAAGTACTCTCTGTACTGTTCCTAACAGTCGATGGGTTTCCATGCTTCTTTGCATAACTTACCCTAGCACCAAGGTTTCAAACTCATTTAACGTAATGGGCCACATTAATTCTAATTTAATTCAACTTAAAATTAATTGTATAGTGCTTTTAACAATGGACACTGTCACAAAGCAGGTTTACCAAAATACATTTCATATAAATTATGGATATAAATTTTAAGTTGAGAAATGTATCTCTAATGAGTAAGCTAGACGTGGCAAGGAAATACTCCCTGAGACGACATGAGGAAGGAACCTTGACAGTAACCAAAATCAAGAGAGCTTCATTGTCACTATGTCCAAATACACATTGAAATACCATCTCCCTCAAGCTCCCCAGAGTGGATTTATAGAGAAAATAGAAGATTACAAAACAAATGTATATAAATAACTATCAAAGTAGACATTAGCTATCTAAAACATATAGCTATCCAAGTACAATAAACAACAAATCACAAGGTGCAAAGTAGCATTGTGCATTTGTATGCAAATGTTCATTTTAGTGCAACAATACAAGAGAATGTAGTTCATTTTGAAGTGTTCAAGCTTTACCAGCATATCGCAACGAGACAAGACAAGTGCAAAGTGAACATTGTGCACATGTGTGCCACCGGGCAGTGTAGTGCAAATGGATGAGAAATGGATAAGACACTAGTTTCAGTTTGAACTGTCAGTTCTTCAGGGGTAAAAGTGAGTTGAGGAACCTGACTGCCTGGGAGAAGAAGCTGTTGCAGTGTCTGGCAGTGATGGTTTGGATGCTACGTTACCTTCTGCCAGATGGCAGGAGGGAGAACAGTGCATGTGATGGGTGGGACTTGTCCTGCACTATGCTGCTGTCATGGTGGATGACTTAGGCTACATCCACACGACAGTGGCAACGAGATTTTTTTTTTTTTTAATATCGCGTCCACATGGGCAAAAGATCAGTAAAATATCAGGCTCATATGGCAACGCAACACTTGCTGAAAACGATGCAATAAACATGCCACACCACTATGTGCGCTGTAAGACGGTCCCATCGGAGACACCAGAACAATAGAAGTAGACGCATGCGCACAACTGCGCATGCGCACAACTGCGCATGCGCACAACTGCGCATGCGCACAACTGCGCATGCGCACAACTGCGCATGCGCACAGTGACTGTCACTGTCACATGCACACACTTTCTCACTCCCTATCCTATGGATATAGTCCCTTTAAATCACGTGCTCGTTTTTTGAATGGAGACGCGGAAAGAGGAATGAATGGGGGTAGACGGAAGCCGGTACGCCAACATTCTGATATCCTCCAGAATTCTTTAATGGTCCGGAATAAATTGAATGCTACACGTTGATGGATTACTTTGTTCTTCTACGCCCTTTTTGAGGAATGTATTGTCGGACTTAAACCAACATCTGAAGAGGTGAGATCGCTCCTTTTTTTCCCTATTTTTGCTGGCGGGATTGACTCTGCCCTAAGGGCTATTCTCTCTCTCTCTCCCTCTCTCTCACTTTGCACCATTACACAATAAATATTCACAATGAAAATATTTTGTAAGCGCGTTTCATGAACCAAGTTATAGGATTTGTTGACAACTTGCATCTAGTTCGTTACACTTCTACCTGGCGTGAAGCACATGTGGTTGTGACATCGTCGTAAACAAATCCGTTCTACTCATCCAGATGACTTCACAACGGCTCCGTTGCCAGATTTTTTCACTCTGGAACCCGTTCTCAAAAGATTTTGTTTTGGGGCACCCAAAACGCCGGTGCCATGTGGACGCCAGGCCGAAACGATAAACAATTTTATCAGATTCACCTGAATCCGTTGCCGTGTGGACAGGGCCTTAGAGTTGAGCAAGGAGATGGTTTTATCAGCTTCACTGTCCCAGAGAAACGGACGCTTAGATGATGTGAGTGCAGTGAGTGGAGTTACAATGAATCTATAGTTGCAGATAAATCATCTATAAAAAAAAGTTAGCAAAGCCAAGAAAACATTGCAACTCTCGACAGGAGGAAGGTGTAGACCATTCAGACATTGCTTTGACCTTGCCAGGGTCCATCTGGATGACAACAGTCTAAACAACAAAGCCCAAGAATGAAATAGTTTCCTTGTGAAATTCACACATCACAGCTTTGGTATACAACTGATTCTCTAGGAGGCACTGTAAAACCTGTCTAACATGGTAATGGTGAAATTGTAAGGTAGGTGAAGAAAAAAAATTGTCAAGATAAACAAACACAGAATGATTAACAAAGTCACAAAGAACATTATTACCAAGTTCCTGAAAGACTGCTGGTGTGTTAGTAAGGCTGAAACATATATGAGGGCAGCTCCAGAAAACCACCATCAAAGCAGCACTCCGTTCCTCGCCCAACTGCTCCCACTGTGCTGAAAAAACAGCGGCACTTCGGCACTATTGTTTTGGGCAGCCAGAAGCAGCATGGCCAGAGGGCAGGGCATACTGATCACACATGCCTGGAGTTCATGCTGACACCTTTGTTTTCGCCAGCATTGACTTTTTCAGCAGTTTGTGCTACAGTAGCTCTTCTGTGGGATTGGCCCATATGGGCTAGCCTTTGTGCCCTATGCAAATCAATGAGCCTTTGACACCCATGACCCTGTCATCAGTTCACTGGTTGTCCTTCCTGGGACCACTTTTGGTAGGTACTAACCATAACTGCATACTGGGAACACCCCACAAGATGTGTCATTTTGGAGATGCTCAGACCCAGTCATCTAGCCATCACAATTTGGCCTTTGTCAAAGTCACTCAGTTCCTTTTGTTGACCCATTTTTTTGGCTTCCAACACATCAACTTCAAGAACTCTCTTGCTGCCTAATATATCCCACTCCTTGACAGGTGCCACTGTAATAAGATAATCAAATGTTATTCACTTCACCTATCAGTGATCATAATGTTATGGCTGATCGGTGTATATCAATTGAATTTTGATATAAAACAGTGTGGTGCCATGCAATGCAATAGACTGTAGTGCTGTTTATAAATTGTCATTAGAATAAAGAGCTCAAAAAACCATGGCAATATGAAATGCAATTCATTGATTTCATTTTAATTTTTAAATCAGAATAATTCAAATTGAACTGAGGATTGCACTGGCATTTTGCGTATTGAATTGCCAACTGCATACTAATATTTTTAAATTGCATGATCAAATTGCACATTGACTTTCCAACTGCAAAATGAATTGACATTTGAATAAAGAGGCCAAAAATCCCTTGCAATACGAAATGTGTCAGGGTGCAGGCACTCACGGATGCAAGCGCAGGGGAGAGCGGGTGCATCGCAAACTGTCAACAAATCCATATCAGTAAGCTGAAGACGTAGTCAGGGACGGGCATGGGTCAGTCAATCAACTAACAGGATGTCAAAGGACAGGTGAGGAAAGCGAGTCAAAAAATAAACGTAAAGTGAGTCAAAGCACGAGTAGCCAGGCAGGAAGTCAGAAGGCTTGGTATGATCAGGTACGAAGACACAGAACGATACTTCACAACAGATATTCGTGACTGCTGAGCTTACAGTGGATATAAAAAATATGCATACCCCCGTTAAAATGATAGGTTTTTCTGATGTAAAAAAAAAAAAGAGACTACGATAAATAATTTTATAGGTTATAGGTCACATTAAAGGTGGGAAAAGTTTTGAAATTATTTATCGTGGTCTCATTTTTTGACATCAGAAAAACCTATCATTTTAACGGGGGTGTGTACTCTTTTTATATCCACTGTATATAGGGAAGTGATTACTGGCAAATAGGACACAGGTGCACTTGTTAGTATTCCGGAGACAGGGACGCTGTGGTGCTTGGGAGTTGTAGTCCGGAGCGGTCATGTTTGGAGGCTGCTCTGAACTCAGGTTTTCAGCGCTGTTACTGACAAAATGCATTTAATTAAATTTTCACTCACATTTTCATCTCATCTCATTATCTCTAGCCGCTTTATCCTGTTCTGCAGGGTCGCAGGCAAGCTGGAGCCTATCCCAGCTGACTACGGGCGAAAGGCGGGGTACACCCTGGACAAGTCGCCAGGTCATCACAGGGCTGACACATAGACACAGACAACCATTCACACTCACATTCACACCTACGGTCAACTTAGAGTCACCAGTTAACCTAACCTGCATGTCTTTGGACTGTGGGGGAAACTGGAGCACCCAGAGGAAACCCACGCGGACAACATGCAAACTCCGCACAGAAAGGCCCTCGCCGGCCACGGGGCTCAAACCCGGACCTTCTTGCTGTGAGGCAACGGCACTAACCACTACACCACCGTGCTGCCCGCAACTCACATTTTAATAAAAATAATTCCAACCGAGTTGAGGATTACATAATGAAATTGCACACTGAATTGCCAATTGCAAAATGCATTGGCATTTGAATAATGAGTTCAAAAAGCTTCCATACCAACTGTGTTACAAACTGTGCTGCTAAGCATAGTTTATTTTGTGCCTACACAAGTGGCACTTGATGCAATTACAACAACAGTATAATTTTAATTGCTGTATTAATTTTGTATTGTTGCATTTTTCCTAATTTAGAGTTTCATGACATTACCGTTTCACTTCTTCAGTTCATGGTACTGTCTGTACCAATACCACAAATGGGCTCTAAAAGTGTTTTCCTTGCACTCAGGAATCTATTTAAGATATCACAGATCATGTCAGGTCTTAATAGTAGCTAGACTGTCAGGTTCCCTTTCTGCCACTTGGATAAATCTACACTCGTTTGTCAACCATTAGTTCCTCAGTCCTGTGAAAGTAGATTCACCAGAAAATCCACTCTCAGTTAATTCATCCTGTGTTGTGTCACTGTATTATCACAGGGCAAAACAAATCTGTCACTCTGCTCTCCAGCTGTTTCTTTCTACCTGACACTTTATACCCTCCTCCAAGCAACTTCACCAACAGCATATATCCAGTTCTTGACAGTTGCTCTTTGCTTCCTGATCTTCTTGGCTGATTGATTGCTGGTAGGTTTATTTAAAAAGGTCCTGCCAATTTAAAACCCATCATGGTTCAGCACATGTTCTTAAGTGGTATGATAGAAAAAAAAAACTGTTTCATTGAACATTAAGATTTTCCCTTCTTTTACATACACAGCAGCATTAATTTTAACAACTTATTTGGATCTTCCTTGAGTATTAGGGTTTACAATTGCAAAGTTGAATATGCATGGTATGTTCATGATCCTCAAAGCAGTTGGAAACATGGTGCAAATGTAAAAATGGGTTGAGTTTGAATGAATAATAAGCGGTATCATTATGTGCACTGCTGTGATCTCAGATCAGCTCTTCTCCTTTCTTTTAAGAACCAAGTGTGTACAGTACAGCAATGAAATTTTCTGAGAAGTGTAGAATTAGAAATTACCAACTGGTTGATACAATTTATATCAAATATATTTTCTCTGGAAGAAGACCATGCAAGTTTTTTTTTTCCCTCCTCCAATCTTCATCTCTTCAGTTTTGGTGAGCCTGTGCCTACTGGAGCTCCAAATTCCTGCTTTTGATTGACAGCAGTGAAACTGGACGAGGGCTTCTTCTTTTGTAGCTCATCCATTTTAAGGTCATGCATTATGCATTCTGAGATGCTTTTCTGCTAATCACAGTTGTAAAGAGTGTTTATTTGCGTTCGTATAAATTTCCTGTCAGCTTTGACCATTTTCCTCCTGCAGAACGGCCACTCACTGGGAGTCTGTATTTATTTATTTTCTCACCAGAGCACACATCTTAACTTGAGAACAGCCTGTAGAATCACCTGCTTGTAGATTGAGTTTTGGATGCCCTGCAATAGGCTTTTTTCTTATTTGGATTCATGAATATTTAATTCCTGGACTTTACGTTGGGAAATGAGGTGGCATGTTGGTGCAGTGGTTAGCACTGTTGCCTCACAGCAAGGAGGCTCTGGATTTGAACCTTGTGGCTGAGTGGGGCCTTTCTGCCTGGATCGTACATATTCTCCCTATGTCGGAGTGTGTTTCCTCCCACAGTCCAAAGACATGTGGATTCAGTCAACTGGATACTATAAATTGCCCATAGGTGTGAGTATGAATGGTTATTATAGCCCTGTGATAGATAGATTGGTGATTTGCCCATGGTGTACCCTGCCTCTTGCCTGAAGTCAGCTGGGATTGGCTACAGCTTCCCCCATGACCCTGACAAAGTAATATAGATAATGGATGGATGTTGTGAAATGAGTCAAAACAATTGAAGATGGGTCAATATGTTCATTTTAAAAATAATTTCATGGAAAAGTGAATTAATTTCCTATGTTGTCTGCCAGGCGGCACGGTGGTGTAGTGGTTAGCGCTGTCGCCTCACAGCAAGAAGGTCCGGGTTCGAGCCCCGGGGCCGGCGAGGGCCTTTCTGTGTGGAGTTTGCATGTTCTCCCCGTGTCCGCGTGGGTTTCCTCCGGGTGCTCCGGTTTCCCCCACAGTCCAAAGACATGCAGGTTAGGTTAACTGGTGACTCTAAATTGACCGTAGGTGTGAATGTGAGTGTGAATGGTTGTCTGTGTCTATGTGTCAGCCCTGTGATGACCTGGCGACTTGTCCAGGGTGTACCCCGCCTTTCGCCCGTAGTCAGCTGGGATAGGCTCCAGCTTGCCTGCGACCCTGTAGAAGGATAAAGCGGCTAGAGATAATGAGATGAGATGTTGTCTGCCAGTTAAAAAAAAAAAACTGGTTCTCCCCTTTTCATATATAAATACAATCTACACTGACCTACAGCCCCTTTTTAAAATGTAATCATCAAGGACGAAGAAAGAATGAATGAATGAAAACTCTGTTAAACATTCTTCTGATACCAAAAACCTCAGTTTCTGCTCTAGGACTATTCATCCCAGAGGTCCTGGGCATGCACTACAGGGACTGTTGTTGGTAGTAGTGATAGAGTGTATATGTGCATATTTTGTCATTGATATGATCGATGTTAGCTTACAGAGCAGTCTTGAGGGGAGCCAACTCAAACACATGTTGTACTCTATGAAGCAATGGTGCTGAGCTGAATGCTACCTTTCCCCAGCTGCAGCCCGAAAAGCCTGGTGAAAAATGAGTGCAGCAACTGGAAAGCCTGGGTGAAAACTCCCCTGGCTCAAACAGCCTGAAGAAAAGAGAAAGTGGCCTGTGGGTGAAGTCCTCAGAGACCTGAAGGAATGGGCAAGGCTGACTCTTATACAGCTCTAGTGTCAGCTTAGGGAATTAATTTGTATCAGCATTGGGGCTTAGGAACTGTACAGATTGCACAGCCATTTCTCATCAATTCATCTTTATTTAACATAATGGCTTCGGGTGACTTGTAAGATTTATCTGGAATCTATAATGTAACGAAGCCTTAGTGTTTATTATTAGCCATTATCCCAGTTTCATCCCACATTAAGATGCAAGTCTGAGCTATTTTTTCAAACTTATTACCACAGAGAATTTTCATATGTTAACAGTGCCTCTAGTAGCTACTAAACATCTACTATTAATAACGTTGATCTGTTTATGAAACAAAAAACTAGTGTACATTACAGATTACATCATTTTACACAAATATAAGTCAAAAGCAGTATAACACTATAAAATTATTTATCCAATATAGGACTTTTCTAATTGAAATAATGTAAGATGCTGGGTGCGGAGAAACAACAGCAACCAACACTACATTTAAAGAACATACAGGTTTTACCATATGAAAGAAATATGGGGGGTGGCATGGTGGTGTAGGAGTTAGCACTGTCGCCTCACAGCAAGAAGGTTCTGGGTTTGAGCCCAGTGGCCGATGGAGGCCTTTCTGTGTGAAGTTTGCATGTTCTCCCTGTGTCTACGTGGGTTTCCTCCGGGTGCTTAGGTTTCCCCACAAAGTCCAAAGACATGCACGTTAGGCTAACTGGTGGCTCTAAATTGACAGTAGGTGTGAATATGAGAGCGAATGGTTGTTTGTCTCTATGGATCAGCCCTGTGATGATCTGGTGACTTATCCAGGGTGTACCCCGCCTCTCACCCATAGTCATCTGGAATAGGCTCCAGCTTGCCCGCGACCCTGTACAGGATAAGTGGTTGCAGGTGATGGATGGATAGAAGAAATATGGGGCATCGCAAACCTTTTTGCAGCCAGAAATACTTTATCCTGAACTTTCTTCCATCAGAACACATTAGGATCACATGTTATTTATAGGCTGACTTGTTTGAGTTATTGAGGATTGGATTAGACTCATTCAATTCCCTAACCCTTTACCCTAATCTCAAACATCACAACTAAATGCCTAACCTCAACCTTTACCCTAACCTAAACCTAATTCTAACCTGAACACTAAAACTAAGTCTTAACCCTCAAACAGTCCTTTGAAGAAGTGAGGACCAGCTAAACTGTCTTCACTTGCCAAAAAAAGTCCTAATTCTGTTGATTAAAAACGTGTTCCAGTCCTCAATATGTAGCGAGTACAAGTAACCCCCCCCCCCCCCCCCCACACACACACACACACACAAGATGGGTTGTGATTTCCACCACTGTACTGAAATAAATAAAATCACGGATCCCCTGGCTATGCTTTAAGGAGCCGTAGGGATCCTCAGACTCCATTTCGAGGACCACTGATTTAAAGGTAGTGTTCATAGGATTACTTGCTGGAGGTGAGCATGGGACAGTTTTTATTCCCACACCCACCCACTCCTGAAGGAATTCTGAAGAACCTGTCCACTCCAGCAGAAAGGTGCTGGTCCAAAATATAAATAAATTAGTAAATTAAACCACAACCCTGATTGTGATAAAGCAGTTATGAATGAATGAATGAATGAATGAATGAATGAATGCTGTAAACATGTCATGCAGCACCGTTTAAGCACCATGTATGGTTTCATGTTAATGAACATGGGATCTGTATATGATATATACATGGCATTCTGTATAAACAGTGGGCTCAAATGTCTGAGCCTGCTCATGAAAATATTTCTAATTTAATACCTAATTTTTCATTACAATTTTTTTTCACTTTATAAGAAAAAGTTTTTATATAAATTTCAGAATTTCTTCGGATTTGGTATGTCCCCCTTTTGCTTTAAAGACAGTGTGCACTCAAACTGGTTTAGGCTGCACAATTTTGAACAAACCTGATGATCATTTTAGATCACATCAATCAGATCGTCATCTAAACACAAGCTTTAATTTGCTTGAAGTTAAATAATGACCTATTGAATATTCAAGGTACAATGAACATTTTATTTCTTTTTCCTCCCCCAATTTTCTCCTTAATTTAGAAATGACCAATTCCTACCCAACAGGCAAGTCTCCGATGGCTACCAAGCAGGGCAAAGGTCATTCGTCCAAGGCATGTGACGCCAGCTGAATGCATCTTTTTGAAATGCTGCTTATGGAATGTTAGGGGGTGGCATAACACACTCGGAGGAAAATGCTATCTTCCCACTTCTGTATGCACAGACACCCATAACTGACAGGGGAGAGAGAGTATGCCGCCCTTCCCTGAGAGCACAGACCAATTTTACCCTCTTGACCTCCTGGGCTGTGGCACCATCAGGATTCAAAAGAGCAATCTCTGGATGATCAGGTAAATGTGTTTCTGTTGCACTACTCAGGAGCCCCTTTCCTTTGTTTGAAAGTAAAATTTTTAAAACTTTCCTCTTTTAAAAGGAAAAAAATCCCAAGTTTTTTTTTTTAAACATGGTTGGTATACCATTGCGCAAAATACTCGAATTGGGAGATAGTTTTGCACAGATATTTCAAGCTATGACTCATATATGATGAAATCCACATTAGGTACTCTCTGATCACAGCATTGTCAAAAAAAATCTCCAGATACAATCCAGATTCTTGCAAGAATTTAAAAACACATCTCCAGATTCTTGTGGTTTTGGCGCTGTTCTGTTCATTCCCGTAACCGCATTGTAGTCATAGGGAGGCATGAGAGATGCTGACATAGTCACTCATCTCTCATGTCTTTTCTCTGGGCTTAGATTGCTTGGTGGCACCCATCTCCTCTCCAAGCATATTCACACCTACGGTCAATTTAGAGCCACCAATTAGCCTAACCTGCATGCCTTTGGATTGTGGGGGGAAACCGGAGCACCCGGAGGAAACCCATGCAGACACGGGGAGAACATGCAAACTTCACACAGAAAGGCCCTCGCTGGCTGCTGGGCTCGAATCCAGGACCTTCTTGCTGTGAGGCGACAGTGCAAACCACTACACCACCGTGCCACCCGGTTTTGGCGCAGTGTACTGTATATTATATCTGGTTCTTAAATAAAGCATGTTTTTTATTGTTCCTTCTAAGATTTTTTTAATATACAGTGCTCAGCATAAATGAGTACACCCCCTTTGAAAAGTAACATTTTAAACAATATCTCAATGAACACAAACAATTTCCAAAATGTTGACAAGACAAAGTTTAATATAACATCTGTTTAACTTATAACGTGAAAGTAAGGTTAATAATATAACTTAGATTACACATTTTTTCAGGTTTACTCAAATTATGGTGGTGCAAAAATGAATACACCCCACAACAAAAACTACTACATCTAGTACTTTGTATGGCCTCCATGATTTTTAATGACAGCACCAAGTCTTCTAGGCAGGGAATGAACAAGTTGGCGACATTTTGCAACATCAATCTTTTTCCATTCTTCAACAATGACCTCTTTTAGTGACTGGATGCTGGATGGAGAGTGATGCTCAACTTGTCTCTTCAGAATTCCTCATAGGTGTTCGATTGGGTTCAGATCAGGAGACATACTTGGCCACTGAATCACTTTCACCCTGTTCTTCTTCAGAAATCCAACAGTGGCCTTAGATGGTGTGTTTAGGATCATTGTCATGTTGGAAAAGTGCATGACGACCAAGGGCACGGAGTGATGGTAGCATCTTCTCTTTCAGTATAGAGCAATACATCTGTGAATTCATGATGCCATCAATGAAATGCAGCTCCCCGACACCAGCAGCACTCATGCAGCCCCACATAAGGACACTGCCACCACCATGTTTCACTGTAGGCACCATGCATTTTTCTTTATATTCCTCACCTTTGCGACGCCATACAGTTTTGAAGCCATCAGTTCCAAAAACATTTATCTTGGTCTCATCACTCCAGAGTATAAAGTCCAGTAGTCTTCATCTTTGTCAGCATGGGCCCTGGCAAACTCTAGGTGGGCTTTTTTGTGCCTGGGCTTTAGGAGAGGCTTCTTTCGTGGACGGCATCCATGCAAGCCATTCCTCTGCAGTGTACGCCGTATTGTGTCACGGGAAATAGTTACCCCAGTTTGGCTTTGTACTTCTTTAGATAACTGCAGTGAACTTGCATGCCGATTTTCTTCAACCCTTCTCATCAGAAGACGCTCCTGTCGAGGTGTTAACTTCCGTGGACGACCTGGACGTCTCTGTGAGATGGTTGCAGTTCCATCTTTCTTAAATTTTTGTACCACTTTTGCTACAGTATTCTGACTGATAAGTAAAGCTTTGCTGATCTTCTTGTAGCCTTCACCTTTGTGGAGTAAAAAAATTATTTTCTTTCTCAGGTCTTGTGTCATTTCTCTTCCATGTGGTGCCATTGCTGACAGCATGAAATGGGAAGGGGTTTTCTTTAAGTAACACCCTTTTATAGTCAACTGTCTGCTGGACACCTGTGTACTGACTAATTAGACTCATCTGCGATTGTATTCTTGTTAAATTAGACATTTGTAGTCTATGGTACAATTTAGCTTTGCTCCAGAGACTTTCAGTGGGGTGTACTCATTTTTGCACCATCCTAATTTGAGTAAAACTGAAAAAATATGTACTCTAAGTTATATTATTAACCTTACTTTCACGTTATAAGTTAAACAGATGTTATATTAAACTTTGTCTTGTCAACATTTTGGAAATTGTTTGTGTTCATTGAGATATTGTTTAAAATGTTACTTTTCAAAGGGGGTGTACTCATTTACACTGAGCACTGTAATCACAATATCATAATGACAGTGTTATGTATATTTACTCTACTTAGAGTCTAATTTTAGCATTAATATTTTGCATGACCACCATTATATCCGACCTGTCAGAAGTACACAGAGATATAAATCAGGAATCATTGTGTTCTAATAATTATGTTCTAAGAAAGTGTCATATTACAGCCTTAGAGCTACAGTGAACAGGACTTCTTTGAATAAAAAGGAAGAAAAACACATTTATTGACTCTCGGAGAAGAAATACGCTAAAACCTAATGTTCCCAGGCTGCTGTGAGTCATATTGATAACCTTGGAAATGAAATTCACAGTAATTACTGTTACTCTACAGGCACAACTTGGCAGGATAATTTGAACATGCACGTCATATGCCAAATCACCAAAACCATCTCCTATGTAGTTATGCCAGAAATAAATACACCCAAAGACCTGATTAGCTAGCTACTTCACTACTATTGGCTTTGTGCTGTGTTTTGCTTTTAAATAATGAGCACAGTTAAGACCTTTACACAATGGGGGCGTTTTTTTTTTTATGTAATTGATTCGCATATTGATATATTTTTTTCAAGCTGATGTTTTTGTCATGAGTACTTTTGCACAGAATGTAAATATTATGCAGCGAAAAAGCGACATTTTTCTGAGGTCGATTTTTCTGAGCTTTTGCACAGGCAAAGAAAGGCATCAACCAATCACATTGTGGGGAACAGACGTAGCATGGTAACATATGAGACAGCTAGCAAAACAGCCTTCAATGTAGCAACAAGAGCTCTGCTATCACTCATGTCCAGGAGCTGACTGACTATATTTCTGTGGAATTTTATTTCTATCTTTAATCAAGAGCATGGTCTTTCAATTTGAGAGCAGTATTTATTCATTTCACGTGCAGATTTTGCAATGTTTCCCTTCTCTCTCAAATAGCCACTGCTTGTGTGCAAATTTGCTCTGCTTCTGCTTAAAAAACCTGCCCTCTCTCTTAAATAGCCTCTGCTTGCATAGATAGATAGATAGATAGATAGATAGATAGATAGATAGATAGATAGATAGATAGATAGATAGATAGATAGATAGATAGATAGATAGATAGATAAAACTTTATTGATCCCTTTGGGAGGGTTCCCTCAGGGAAATTAAAATTCCAGCAGCATCATTAGAGAATAAACAGAGAATAGAAAATAGAGAAAACTTCTAGATAAATTAAGTATTATACAAAAAAAAAAAATCTAGAAGGAAAGGTATTGCACATTTATATTGCACAAAGCATTCAGACTGCTTTGTGTGCTTGCAGTCTTCTGCTCACAGATTTCCGTGCTCACTCTCTCACTTGTTTTCTTGTTGGACTTAAAAGATAGGAATAAAAGATAAGAATACAATTCCATATTATTTAACCAATGAACACACAACACTGTGAGCATTGCTTTTTTTCTTGTTGTCCAACATCTTATCTCTCAGCTTAAACTCTTTAACCAGATTAGGAAACTCTCCCTGTTGTCGTTTGCACCCCAAACTTTCCCTTTCTTGACAGCATGTCTATTGTCTTCATCACTGCTAGATGACTCCCTCGTTCACTCAGGACACTACTGACAGCCGCAGCACGAAACCAGCATGAAACGAGCACAAAATAGAATATGGCATAAAAAAAAAAAATCACATCGGACTTGACGTGCATACGAATTTTTTTGCATTATCGCATTGCAATTTTGTGTCGTATCTGGTGTGTAAAGGCCCTTAGGACGGCAATGTCTGTGATGAGGTATGACCACAGCACTGCAACATCACAATAAACCACAAAACAACTAGAAATCTTGCATCTTGCACCTTTAACAACAACAAGAAAGATGTATGTCACCTGACCTGAGTGCTACATCAACTTGATATGAAAACTGATAAAAGTAGCAGTGCAATCAAATTAGAAAACAAAGGAAAAGGATGGCAAACATTTTCAAACAGTTTCTTTTTTGTTTGCTTTGAGTTTACTTAACTAAGGGAGATGTGTACCCAGATAGAAATTATCCCAGAAAATATATATGTGTTAAATTTTTCTTCCTACATAATTCATGTGGTTAAATTTTTGAACTATCAGTTACACTGACACTTTTTCTGAAAGCCTCTTTCTTGTATGCTATCGTTATCAATCCTTAGCATAAGCTAAGTGATTATATTGCTCAATATGGTCATTAGTTTTGGCTACCTCACATACATCATATACAACTTAAGAGTTGGGTATTTAAATTTTGAAATGATACCTTGGTTGTTATTAGAAGCCTAGAAGATTAATGTTATCAGAGCATGTTCACCAAAAAAAAAAAACATTTAAATTTCAAAAAAGTGCAAAGAAAAGTTATTTGCCTTGTTTAGACACACCTCAGTTTTTACTTTGCATGCCTATTGGAATAAGCCTTTAGGAATGTTTACATGGGTTTAAGCTAGTTGAAGAGCTTTTACGGGTGCAAAAAAACTGAAAAGAAGAATAAACATTATCCTTAAGTAAAGCAGTAAAAGTCAAGAAGTAAATAAATATCTTCTTTCTTCTCTGCAGTCCGTCAATAGCGACGATGACTGTTTCATATGGCATCAGGGACAAATCAAAGTCCTCCACTTTTGTCTGTTGTTGGCAAATACGTTCCACAAGTGAGGGTCAATGTTCATATGTTTCAGGTTCCTCTGTACAGTGTCTTTAAACCTAAGCCGAGGCCTTCCCCGGTCACGTTTTCCCTCAGACAGCTGAGAGTAGAGTAGCTGCTTAGGTAGGCAATCATGTTCCATTCTTTCCACATGACCTAACTATCTAAGATTCATTAGTGTTAGTATATCTTTCATAGATGGGAGACCTGCTCTCTCAAGGATTTCCTTGTTGGGGATCTTATAAGTATAAACTAGATCATTTTAAATTTTGTATTAATTATTCATTTTAAAAAATGACATTAGCAGTTCTTGATAGTAAACTCAAGCTTTTGCACGTTATTGTACACTAGTATCTATCTATTATCTATACCGCTTATCCATCAGGGTCATGCCCAGCTGACTTCAGGCAAAATGTGGGGTACACCCTGGGCAGATCTCCAATCTATTACAGGGTAAACACAAAGACGGACAACCATTCACCCTTATGGGAACTAATCTGCATGTCTTTGGACTGCTGGAGGAAACCCACTCCACAGAGAAAGGTCTCCGTTAGACACAAGGTTCAAACCAAGAACCTTCTTGCTGTGAGGTGACAGTGCTAACCACTGCACCAGTGTGCTGCCCACTGTACACAAGTAAAAAGACAAAATTATGGTTGCTATCATTGTGTTATTACTGAATAATTTCTGTAAACTACAGAAAACAATGAACTACTACTACTACTAATAATAATAATAATAATGAAGATATTTAGGCACTACCTAAAAGCGGAGCTCTTGATGAGCGCATGAGCAAAATATTTGCAAGTGCAAAAAAAAATCAACCCGAATAGATTAATAATATTATAGTGTATGAACCATCGAATTGTTTAGTGTAGTGTATTTCACAGTAATAAATTGATGCATTGTCTTGTGACAGTGACACCAATCATGAGATATGCATCCCAGTTACGAATACATATTTATTCCTTTCTTTGACACCACATGCCATGCACCAGAAACAACACCACGACATTTATGATGGTGTGACTCTGCTGGGTGCCTGGTGGACAGCAGTGAACCAGCGCTATCACTTTACATCATTACTATATAGTTACGATCAAATATCAAACTTGATGAGTCAAACAGTTGTCTGGTTACATCTGTCACATCCACATGCTTTGCCGCTCGGAATGCGCAGCATCATTAGGATGAATTACCATGCACCTGTTCCTGATTAGAGTGCAGTCACACTGCATACATATAAGGACTCTCAGTAGCACACAGACTTTGCAAAATACACACTCTGTACCCTGCGTCTGACGTTACCAAGCCTTGTATTTTGTATTGCTTTTCTGGATTTGACCCTGTTTGTGTTTTTGGACTGTGAGTATTGTATTACCTCTGATATCCTGTCTGTGCCTCACTCCATCACTACCTGTTTTTTTACTCTGCCTTTGTCTATGTTTTGGATCTGTTTACTAGCATGCTTACAACAAAACTCTTCCTGCACTTATATTTACCGCCCTTACATGACAGAAACTGTCAATTGTCCAACAAGTTAATGGACTAATAAAACTGTTTTAACTAGTTTTATATGAAACTGTCATGAATATTTTCTGTAAAAATGTGTTAATAAATAATCCCACATTAGTTTGTAAAACACAAATCAAAACTAAGAGCTGGATAAAAACCCATTTATCTTATGTAAATAAAGATACGAATTTCATTGTCCAGTGGTCAGGTGTTTATGAGATATGTTGCCTTGCACTTATGATCAGGTTCCTTGTGGTGGTACACATATGTATGGATGTCGTATGGTCAAACCATCAAAAATCATGTTGATGCATTCTTCTAAGTATGGGGCTCCATGCCACACGATTAGCACGCGGGGAGCTCCGCTAATAATAATAATAATAATAATAATAATAATATACTAAGTAAAAAAAACAACTAGTAATAGCTAGTAACTAATAGCTAGTAGTTATCAAGTGTTTTAGTGATAAAATACAATGGAGAATACCTAGCTTCTTTTTATGTTCCTTCAGGCAAAACTCATCATTGGGGAGAAAACAAACAAACAAACAAACAAACAAACAAACAGTAGGGAAAAGAAACTGGGTAGATATTTTTTTTTTGCCATGTTACAAACATCTCTATAATAAGCAGCAAAGTTTGTTTGTTTGTCTTGAGGTAATATCACCATTTCTCAATGGATTTTCATCAAATTTGGCAAGTAGGTCTGGGGATGACCCGAAATTTTGTAGATATAAGCAAAATTCATGTATGGACCTCAGGGAGGTCCCTGGGGGGCACAACACCCACCCAACCCCTCCCTCAATGCCTTTCACATTACATTTATCAACACAAACTCTCGACAGATCTTCACTAAGCTTGGCACATAGATACAGGAGATAGCCACAATTTGGCAGAACTTAGAAATTCCATATTTGGGCCCCAGGGGGTCCCCAGTGGGTCCCTGGGTGGTGGATATTTGGGTGAAGTAAGAAATATGTAGCAACAAAGTATCTTTCATTTCTTGGTGGATGTCTTCTCTCCACCCTTCCCACTGACTATTGTATTACTCTTAAAACCCTTTTTCTAATATATATAAAAACACAGTATATTTTATCAGAACTTGAAATGTAAAAACCTACAGAGTGAAAATATTTGCCCAGGAGAAATGTATATAGCTTATAGTTGTATTGCTCTAATAAAGAATATAAAACTAGAATTGTTTGTTTTTAATATATTATATATCACATACTAAAAAAAAAAATTATTTCCGAGCTTCCATCCCCCCAGGACCCAGGCAATGCCGGGTAACCTGCTAGTACAGAATAAGTCAGACTCAAACACAATTTTTTTTTCTATTTTTTTTTATCCTTATAGGAGTAAATTGGCAACTGTTTGGTATGAATGTGCAAACTATGTACTGAGCACATGGGAAATATGCTTATGCTTATGGGGTACACCATCCATGTTCGAGCTATGAATCATGCACATGTGTCATTTCTGAAACCTTGCCCCCCTGTGCTTACAGGATCCAGAATCTGCAGAGACTGCAGGCATGATTTGTTTTTTTTACAACAAAAATGTCTGCATGCATAAACAAATCCCATCATGTAACTCACCAGACACACACTGCAATAAAACTTTGCTTATTATGTGAATGAATAGATTCGTTCTGATTATGCCATCTATACATCTCACATTTTCTGAACCCTATTCTGAACATGGTTATGTAAAATGTGAACGTATTCCAGTCAAAGCTAAATTTTCTTTAACAAAATGGCTATTCTAAATCCAAGACACCCTTTGGACAGATGTGCACTGTAAACTCTGTCTTGGTTGTTTGAAATTTTTCATGAATTGTTTTCTTCTCTGCTCCAGTGTGTCCCATTTGGTATAGTCCCACAGGACCTCTAGACTTGGCTCAGAAACACAACCCAGCCTTTGTGTGTGTGTGTGTGTGTGTGTGTGTGTGTGTGTGTGTGTGTGTGTGTGTGTGTGTGTGTGTGAGAGAGAGAGAGAGAGAGCTTTCTTCTCACTCTGTTTTTATTCAGGAAAGTTTTTCAGTCCTTCTGTGCTGATATTTTTGACACTTCCTGTTGTACTTCTTGAATTCCAAATCAAACCAAAGCCTGCTTCTATTTGTTGCCAGACCAATAAAGTTTGACATTTACTTGAATGAGTATCTATGAATACTAAGCAACAATAAAATCAAAATAGTTCAGAAAGAAAAAGACACTAAAACAGTCATTGTCAACTGATGTACCACTGTCTAGATGTGGACCCAACAAAGTATTTAAGTGGACCAAACTAAGTCCTGAAAAAATACTGGAGCAAAGCTGAGAAATGTATGGGGAATTAAAAAAAAAAGTCTATAGTTCAGCAACTCTAGTTCTCAAAACATGAATCAGCTTGGCTTCTGTAGTAGATCCTCTGTTGTGGCCCATCATCATGCATCTAAAGTATTTAGCTGAAGGCAGCTCCTCAGACCAGATACTAACTACAGGGCTAAATAGCTTAGCTCAGAAAGGGGTGAGACCCTTTCTGGTCTGATTAGTGAGTAGACAAAATGATACTGAAATATCATAATGTTGAAAAATAAATATGAATTTCAGTGATTAGGGTCCAAGGTGCTAATCCAAAGTAGTAACATGAAGCAACACTTTAAAACAAAACATAACCACGTCATCAAAACCACACGTAGTCATAAGCTAATCATTAATAGTTAAGCATTAAAAGGTAACTGTTGCTGGCATTTAGTGGTGTTAGTTTCTTATGCTGACCTTCATAAGCAAGGAATTTTATAGAACTCAAATTTTACTTGAATACCCCTGCACTAACACACAAAATCATTTATCTAACTGAATGTATTGGAGTCAACATAAGAGTTAGAAGGGCGTTTCGATTTTTAATCCCTAATAATCTTATTTTGACATGTTATTGAGTTTAAATATGCAAAAAAATAATTGTTATTCCATTCATCCATTATCCATAACCACTTATCCTGTGCAGGGTCGCAGGCAAGCTGGAGCCTATCCCAGCTGACTATGGGCGAAAGGCGGGGTACACCCTGGACAAGTCGCCATGTTATCACAGGGCCGACACATAGAGGCAACCATTCACACTCACATTCACACCTACAGTTAATTTAGAGCCACCAATTAACCTAACCTGCATGTCTTTGGACTGTGGGGGAAACCGGAGCACCCGGAGGAAGCCCACGCAGACACGGGGAGAACATGCAAACTCCACACAGAAAGGCCTTCGCCAGCCACTGGGCTCAAACCCAGAACCTTCTTGCTGTGAGGCGATTGCTAACCACTACACCACCGTGCCGCCCTATTCTTGTTATTGTTTTGTTATTCTTAAAACAAAAATGTTTCAGTTAGTATGAAAAATGGGCTGTCAGGGACCATCCTTTATCCAAGCAATCAGTGTCTCTGGAGACAAGAAGGGTGAGCAATGGATTTTAATAAAGTAACACTGCAGATCTGAAGCCACAAGCCACCTGCTGGTCTTTGTGTTCTCACCACATCAATACCCTACAATATTCATAAGCAAAGTATACAGGAACAGGTCAAAGACAAAGAGAACTATAGGTATGGACAGAGACCATGGCTTGGTATTACCATTGTTAAAGCCGTCACGCAGTGGCGATAAAAGTCGCATTATTCTGCACCAGAATGCTTTCGAGATTCGAAATAAATTGACCGTCGATTTTTCAAAAGCTTCCCGCGGTTGTAATCGGTCCTTATTTGGTCATGCCCATCACTTGAAATTTCCTGCGTTCGCAGCGCCCCCTCTCGGTCAATGGAACAGCTGCGTGACGTCATACCAGTAACCACTCGGTGCAGTTGCAACGGCGGACACACCAGAAAATAGGAGCGATGCTGAGGAAATTAGCTTTGATTTTACCGATACAGAAGAAGAAAATGGCCCACAAGTAGAGATTTTGACAGCTGAATGTCCTGGTGGTATCCAGCCTTACAGATTTGAACCTGAGCGCTCATCTTCAGAAGAAAATGAGGACAGTTCTGACGACGACAGAAATGAAGACAAGAATGAAGAAGACCGGCGACTTGAAGACTTGTTTTGGTTGGTTTCTCTGACTAAATCACTACTTGTGTGTATTTTTAAAGACCATTTTCACTTGAATTAGAATGCTGTGTGATTAATCTATGATTATGTGTAATACTGATAGCTGTAGGGGGTGAAAGTATAGCTAGAAAGATTGAATTCTAGCAACTTGACAGCTTGCGATCTCGCGAAATGCAGTGGGCCTTCTGATACAGTAGACCCCTTGATATTCCAGTTTTCATCATTTTCCTTTTATTGCGGTTGATTTTAACTTGATATTCAGTATGTTATAGGCTGGGAGTATTGAGCTTTGTATTGTATTGTTTAGTAAACGTACAATCGTCAGTAATAAGTGATAATTATTAGTTAAAGGCAGCTCTGTGGCATAAATCTTTCAATTAATCTTCTGTCATCCATTTGCTAAAATTATGTGCCACATATGTTATCAAGACAACATTTCATGTGACAAAGAAAGATATGACAAATACATAAATGTATGAAAATCATTTTGTACAATTAATGATTGATACATAGAAACACTTAAAACATGTGTTTTTAAAAAAATATTTTTTTTCTATCAATACCTAGCCATGACCTTGAAATCAGATCCATTGATAACAACAGTCACAAATAGTGTTCAGTGTTCGTTGTTACAGCCAAACACAATACACCGATTAGGCATTTTGTATCACAGAATATTAATACATCATTTCATAGTGTTTTGAGTGTTCAAAACTATCCACAAACTGAATACATCCACAAAATCCGCAATGTAAACAACTCTGGTAAACGCACGCTATAGAGAAAACATGGCGACAGGCCAGCATCACCCAAGGGAGGTTACTGGTATGACGTCACACATAAGTTGACCTAGTTAACGGCTGGCTGCCTAAATTTGGCTGTGCGTGTCAACTTTAAATGCTTGTAGCGGGCGCATCGTGACACTGAGATCGCGGGAAACCGAGGGGCTTGAATAACCCACCAAACCCGACATTTTGACACATGATATAGCCTGATTGCTGAAATTACCGCACGACGCCTTTAAGAGTTTGTGCTGAGCACACGGACACAGTATATTAAAAGGCAAACTAATTAAGAACCAAACACAGTTCAAGTGAACACAATCGGGTAACAGACCAATAACAGAACGGGGCAAAGGCAGGACTAAAACAGAAACAAAAGACACAGTGGTGTAATAAATAAAAGCACATGGAGAACTCGGAACAAAGCACATGACACATTGTGGGAAATATGATATATGCCAAGAAGAGGAATTCATGACAGTGTGTGAATAAATGCTTTTTTTTTTCTGTGGGCCTTTCTGTGTGGAGTTTGCATGTTCTCCCCGTGTCCACGTGGGTTTCCTCCGGGTGCTCTGGTTTCCCCCACAGTCCAAAGACATGCAGGTTAGGTTAACTGGTGACTCTAAATTGACTGTAGGTGTGAATAAATATCTATGAAATTGTCACAAATTATCCTGTATACTTTTAAGTCACAAATAAAACATTAGCTAAAACTTGGTTTCAAAGCTAAATCCTCATTGTTGAGTTTATTGATATCGTGCTTGGAAGTGCCTTTTTTTTTCTATGCACATTTATGTGAAGAATGAATTATGCTCATCCATCATGATCACTGTGTTTTGAAGAATGTTGCTGTTTGCAGCGTGTGGTAGAGTGAAGGAAAACACAGTGCATTGCCTTTAAGCTTCTTTTCGAAAGTGACACATTTCGCTGTGTACTACTTTGAGAAATGTAGCGAAGTGAACCAAAAATAAGCCCTCGAAGGTGAGAAAGTCTTCAATATACTTAACCACATGCATCATTCTTTAACACATCTGATCCAAAAATATGATAGTCTATTTAAGAGTCAGAGACAACCATTGAGTTCTAGGGAACAGTTTATACAAAGAAATACTTTGCATGGAAATGAGTTGTCATAGCAGTGCATGGGGCACATTTTTAAGATGCATAAACATGAGAAATGCAAAAGTTTCTGTTTTAAGTGGGACAAATGGCTTGCCAATAAGCAAAACCTTCCCACCACACACCCCTACAAACACACACCACTTGTCCTCAAATTACATTTGGAGTATGCTCTTTACCTAAACTATATTTTCTAACTATGCAGACAATTCTTAATATCCACCACTCAACAACAATCTGACAAACAGATTAATAATTAAAGACCCAGTCGACTTGGAATTCAGTTACTGAACATACCTTTGCAACTGTTTCATGAAGTCTGAAGGTGGGGTCCAAGGTCTCTGGCAATGACGAGTCAAAGGGGAAAAAGGCCTCGGAGAGGAAATGAGCACTCTAGATTTAAAATATATGCAGAGAGAGAGAGAAAAAAAAAACACATGAGCCATTTCAAATATGACTGAAGACCTTTCAAGTTATGCTACTGCATAGCTAATGGAGTCCAGAGGGGTATTTGAAACATGTTTCTCATAGCAGTAACACACTAAGCCTCACTATTCAATAGCATACACCCTTTCCTTGTACAATGACACTTCAATAGCTTCTACAGCCAAAAGAGGGCTCATTATGAAATATCCTTTCCATTTCAAGGGTCACAAGAGCACAGCAGATACTTCAATCAGTACCATCCCATACATCCCTTACAAACCATCAGTGGTCTGGCCTCTGAAGGATCATATAACTTCGATAAATATTTTCATAATCTGGAATGTAAACTATTGTATTCATTTATGCTAAAGATCTCCATCAGGATGCATTCTCAAGTACAGTATGTAAGGAATCGTTGAAATACCATCAGGAATAAATTTTAATAAGCCATTAGTAGGCATATCAAGTGAAAATTCAAATTCAATCCAAATTGCTTGAAACTACTCTCACTGAATTCAGAATTGAATGCAGAACAACATATTATTTTTTACAGACTTAAAATGTTTATCCATTCTTGAGATATTACAAATCAAAGATTGAAAAAAGGGCTTAATTTTTAGAAAACTTACGTAATTTTGTGTCTGAGGATCACATGATTCAAAATGGGCTTCATTAACAGATGAGATCAAAAGTTTTTTCTTAATAACTTTTCTATTTTTCCAAGATATTTACATGGAAATTGGCAGGCACATAGATGGTTGTATACTGAATACAACATTTGAAAAAAAGTGTTTAAAAATGCAAATGAGAAATTAATTAGTAATAATAATAATAATAATAATAATAATAATAATAATAATAATAATAACTATTATTATTATTATTATCATTATTATTATTATGCTAATTAGGGAAAACTGTTAAATTGGAACACTCAATAAAAAAGTAATAAAATATTATTTATAATACCCTCTTTGTGCTCTGTAGGCCTTTGTATTTCTTAAAAGTAGGGCCTACTTGTGTTTATATTAAAGAATATAAATGATAATATTCACAGTTTTCAAGTCTAACATTGGAAAAAACTGTGTGATCCACATCCAATAAACAATTCCAATTTATTGAATTGAAATTGACACTCGTGTTTCTGACTTCGGGTTTTTAAAATATCATTCCGAGCACTAAGATCTCAATATTTTTCATTAAAACAACTACAGTTATATTCTAAAATAGTTATTCATTTACATGTATCAGTTTTGTTTGAAAAAATGAGTAGGTAAAGCTATGAAAACTCACTTCAAAGTCTTCCATGAATCATAACATCAAAACTAGCTGACAGAATATTTGGTTAAATACTTCATCAGAAACAGTAAGGGCGGCACGGTGGTGTAGTGGTTAGCGCTGTCGCCTCACAGCAAGAAGGTCCTGGGTTCGAGCCCCGGGGCCGGCGAGGGCCTTTCTGTGTGGAGTTTGCATGTTCTCCCCGTGTCCGCGTGGGTTTCCTCCGGGTGCTCCGGTTTCCCCCACAGTCCAAAGACATGCAGGTTAGGTTAACTGGTGACTCTAAATTGACCGTAGGTGTGAGTGTGAGTGTGAATGGTTGTCTGTGTCTATGTGTCAGCCCTGTGATGACCTGGCGACTTGTCCAGGGTGTACCCCGCCTTTCGCCCGTAGTCAGCTGGGATAGGCTCCAGCTTGCCTGCGACCCTGTAGAAGGATAAAGCGGCTAGAGATAATGAGATGAGATGAGATGAGAAACAGTAAGAGCAAGAAAACATCCCTATAAAAGTTATCTGATTGATATTCACGAGTAATCCAGTCAGAAACTGATCAGAAGAGAGCCTGACCATGTTCCCCTAACTCAAAAAGTACCGGCAGTTTCCCGACGTCACGTGAGCAGAGAGTGTACTCTGTTGTACCACCTTCAACCTGCCGTTACTCCCAAAGTACTGAACAGATCTAAATGAGATAAATTTCTTTGGAAAGCAGAGATCATAAGCTTTTTAATGATAGTGTTCATGACAGAAAATATTCAAGAGTTAAGCAATGACAGACTTGGAAACTTAGATGAATGTCTGCATGCACAATTTTCACAGCATGGCCAGCAAGCATCTGATATGCCTACCATTAGTATGGTACGAACTATACACATGATCAAATGCGTGCAATAGGGTATGTAAATAGATTATTCTAATTGCTGTAGAGTGGTAAAATATCAGACAATAATAAACCATGAGCCAGGGGAGGTCAAAACACATCCATCGCTTGTGTTGAAAACTGAGAGTGCTTTTGAAAAAACCACGAAATGACAACTCCTTTTTCCACTCCATCTGCCCCTTTCTATCCTTTGTACTAGCCATGCAGAATATCACAACAAAGACAGATCCACATCGAAGATTAGAGGCATTTGATGCAGCACCATATTGCTCACGCCACTCTGAAGATCTGACCTTGATGTTTTGAAGCACAATGGCTTGCCAGAGTCTATTACTCAAGCATTTGCAAGGAGCCATCTTGTATCACTTGATACTGCAAGACCTCAGACAAACAAAAGGAAGTGCAGGACATTTCCTGTAATAACCCCTTTCACATAATAATACTCTTCTGGTGGTCTGATGGTACATAAAAGGCTATTTTGAACAAAGTGCATCTCCTTCAAGGAGTTCAGTTACAAGAGTGCCAAAGCCATGCTCTTCGCTGGGCAATTTAAATAAAGCCCCTTTACTTTTCTGAGATTTGGGAGCAGACTAAAGCTGTCAAAATGGCTTGTGATAAAATGGTGTAATCGCCTGACTTGGTTGAAGTAAGCCTGGGGACATGCTAAGGTTTCTCATGGCTGTGTCCTTGGCCAAGTGTATTTTATCTTTCAACTAATAAATTAGGCAACCAAATATATAGCAATGAGTAACATCAGGAGGATTGCTGTTATTTGTTACTATTGTAACTAGCCTCTAAATCATAAAAGGATGATGGCTGCCAGCATACATAAAAGGGAGGTCACTTCCGAGCAGTGCAGATGATCCATACATCTGATGCAGACCATATGCTCTGCACAGGGCAGCACATATTTACTGGGGTATCCAAACAAAATCAACAAGTTAAATTGCTGGTGTAAAGTGTTAATGAAAAATTATTTCTTTTTCCAGCTCTTTCTGGTTTAGGCCACACCTACTTACAGTTTTATACCCAAATTCACATAAATACTTGGAGCAGTAAACATATACAGATACAGAGAGTGACACGAGTCATATGGCCAGCAGTGTCTTTGTATGCCTTCGACTCGGCCATGTTGAGCTGCGTCTTTCATAATTCAGCTGCAAGAAAGGATGATTAACCACTCCAAACTTCAAGTTCAAACTGCATTATACTCCTACTACCAATATATACAAACGTACTACAAAATGTCTGCTGTAAACCTTCCTCATTTCACAATTGCAGGTGCACCAGCACAGGGAAAAAACAGCTCCAATTTATTCTCTAGACAACCAAATGATGTGTTATTGCTGGAGTAACTGCTGCGTGGCCAAATCCACAACAAGTAATTACAAACCAACAGCTGAAAATTCTTGTTTAGAGTCATAGTGAAACATAAGCTTGGTAATAGACACTACTACACAAGTAAATGAAACAATTAGATGGGACCCATAAATTGCTGGCTCTTATAGTACACAAAATAAACACCTTTCTGAAATGAAATGATAATTTTGGTTTTCAGTGTGGTGGTAGTCCGAGGGGTACATCTTTTGTCTCTTTAGTGTGTAGCTTGTAAATTCTTACTCAAAAAATAATTAAGGTACAAGAGTGGCTGTTCAGGTGAAGTTATGCTCCTTAAATACACTACATTACACAACACTACATTCACATTAAAAACACATACTAAAGATCCAAAATATATGGACAGGTACAGATAGGTTCTTTTTTTTTTCCTGAGACCATAGCCACATTTCCTCCCTGATCTGAACAGTCTAATGATTCCACATTTACATCGACAGTTATAGACAGGATAGAAGCAGTGAAGCTGAAGCTAAACAGTGTTTAATTTTGCAGTACTATAGCACTTTAGTATATTTCAGTCAGCTGAAAAGGGACCCATACATAGTAACTGGGCAACAGCCAAATAGCTTACAAAATGGCTTTGCTGAAGAGCATTTTTTATCCTTTGCAACATATCCTCAGAAATATGGAACAAACAAATCTGTGAAGTGCTTAGCACACAAATAAAATACATTAGTGTTAGCAAGCCTATAGGCAGTGGCATGCCAGAACTCACCAGAGGGCCAAGAAGCCAGTTGGAGCTGCTGGCTGATGAGAAGCGCATGGAGAAATAATCACAGTGTCAAAACCATGCCGAGTGGGACACACACTGTTTATGCAAGCTACAAAATGAGGCTTTAAATGGAGTAATAAGCATGAAGCTATATATCAGGCTGCTCTAAAAAGTCTAGCTTTGAAGCATGGGACAGTGTGCCTGGAGCTGTTTAGCTCAACACCTTCTCCCAGCAACCAGAACTAATGTTCTATTGTTGGTAACAAGCTGTATGAATATTCATCTACAATGAGACAGCAATAAGTGGAGGTGCTAAGCAACATGGAAGGTCAGTAGAGGGGAATCATTTGTCATATTATGTAGCTATCACTAATTCCATCAGCCACACTCCTCAAAGGAAGTACTAATTCTTAAATAAGCCAGTAAAATACGAATTAGTTAATAAAAATGTACTTTGAAGGGTGTTCAACTTCAGCTTATTTTAGCATTCCTCATGGATATTATATTTGTATATATATACACATTTCCATGCAGGGATTGGCTAAGGATGGCTCACATGACATAAAATAGTTTCACCACTGATTAAGCACTGTAACTTGTGACATCCAAAATTTAAAAAAGAAAAAAAAATGGATATGGTGTGAGTCAGTCATGGTATATCCTGGATATGCCATGAACTGATGTCACAATTTCAAGCTATATGGCCGACTCGAGTCACAGCTGTGGCGCTGTGAGCATTTCTGTGTGTATAGGTCGACACATCATGATCATGCCGAGTGAGGCAAGTGATAACATGGTACACTGCAAATGTGCAAGTCGAAGGTCACACTGACGTAAACAAAAAACATGGCAGTGAGTTTATGCCGAGATTCAATCTAAAGGCCCGGTCCCACTGCACTTACGGATGCAAAGAGGATGTAAAACGTAAAAAAATCTTTGCCATCCGTTGGAAAACGCTATGCATCCGTTGTGTACTCATTGCATACGTGCTTCATACGCTCTATCCATCGAGCATCCGTCCACTGTGATTTCATCCGCGCAAAAAGTTTTGAGCTGCACAAAACTTTTAGAATGGATGAACTTTCCGCCGTGTACGATGTAAATCCGCGACATATACGAGCAACAAACGTTCTATGTCCGTTATCATCCGTTAAACGTCTGCTGTATCCTCTCTGCATCCTCTGGGCATCCTCGCAACTCACATCCGCTGCAGCTGAAAACGGAAAGAGGGAGGAAAGATAAGGTACATGAAACGTCTATTCATCGTTAGTAGCACGGAAATAGAAAGGATGTAAGCGTATGCATCTCGTATATAAAGTATTCAAAACGGACAAAGCGTTTATATCTGGGATGTATCTCGTATATTTAGGATGTCTGGAGTATGTCTAGAGTATGTACAACCCCGATTCCAAAAAAGTTGGGACAAAGTACAAATTATAAATAAAAACGGAATGCAATAATTTACAAATCTCAAAAACTGATATTGTATTCACAATAGAACATAGACAACATATCATACCGTATGTTGAAAGTGAGATATTTTGAAATGTCATGCCAAATATTGGCTCATTTGAAATTTCATGACAGCAACACATCTCAAAAAAGTTGGGACAGGGGCAATAAGAGGCTGGAAAAGTTAAAGGTACAAAAAAGGAACAGCTGGAGGACCAAATTGCAACTCATTAGGTCAATTGGCAATAGGTCATTAACATGACTGGGTATAAAAAGAGCATCTTGGAGTGGCAGCGGCTCTCAGAAGTAAAGATGGGAAGAGGATCACCAATCCCCCTAATTCTGCACCGACAATATCAGAAAGGAATTCGACAGTGTAAAATTGCAAAGAGTTTGAACATATCATCATCTACAGTGCATAATATCATCAAAAGATTCAGAGAATCTGGAAGAATCTCTGTGCGTAAGGGTCAAGGCCAGAAAACCATACTGGGTGCCCGTGATCTTAGACGGCACTGCATCACATACAGGCATGCTTCTGTATTGGAAATCACAAAATGGGCTCAGGAATATTTCCAGAGAACATTATCTGTGAACACAATTCACCGTGCCATCCGCTGTTGCCAGCTAAAACTCTATAGTTCAAAGAAGAAGCCGTATCTAAACATGATCCAGAAGCGCAGACGTCTTCTCTGGGCCAAGGCTCATTTAAAATGGACTGTGGCAAAGTGGAAAACTGTTCTGTGGTCAGACGAATCAAAATTTGAAGTTCTTTATGGAAATCAGGGACGCCGTGTCAGTCGGACTAAAGAGGAGAAGGACGACCCAAGTTGTTATCAGCACTCAGTTCAGAAGCCTGCATCTCTGATGGTATGGGGTTGCATTAGTGCATGTGGTATGGGCAGCTTACACATCTGGAAAGACACCATCAATGCTGAAAGGTATATCCAGGTTCTAGAGCAACATATGCTCCCATCCAGACGACGTCTCTTTCAGGGAAGACCTTGCATTTTCCAACATGACAATGCCAAACCACATACTGCATCAATTACAGCATCATGGCTGTGTAGAAGAAGGGTCTGAGTACGGAACTGGCCAGGCTGCAGTCCAGATCTTTCACCCATAGAAAACATTTGGCGCATCATAAAATGGAAGATATGACAAAAAAGACCTAAGACAATTGAGCAACTAGAATCCTACATTAGACAAGAATGGGTTAACATTCCTATCCCTAAACTTGAGCAACTTGTCTCCTCAGTCCCCAGACGTTTACAGACTGTTATAAAGAGAAAAGGGGATGTCTCACAGTGGTAAACATGGCCTTGTCCCAACTTTTTTGAGATGTGTTGTCATGAAATTTAAAATCACCTAATTTTTCTCTTTAAATGATACATTTTCTCAGTTTAAACATTTGATATGTCATCTATGTTCTATTCTGAATAAAATATGGAATTTTGAAACTTCCACATCATTGCATTCCGTTTTTATTTACAATTTGTACTTTGTCCCAACTTTTTTGGAATTGGGGTTGTAGAAGGACACCTAGCGGACAATCGATATTTTGTATAAAAGGGGGGAGAAAATCATCTGGATCTCAGTACGAGTCGAACAGCCATGGTGTTGATACAAGATGTAGTAGAGATGTATCAATGTAGCCTTCTTCAAAAACGAGATGTAGTAGAGATGTATCGATGTAGCCGCCAGCACGTCTTTCCGCTTTATGCTGACGGCGTGCGTGCTGCATCCCTTTATATCCGCGGAGCAGACGCAATTCATACCCCCCGCATGCGCAGTGAACGGTCTGCATCCGATATACATCCGCGCAACATCCCCTTTGTTTCCGTTAGGCGTACGTGATGCATCCCCTTCATCCGCTATGCATCCGCTCTTTCTGCTATGCGTCCGCTTCTCAGTTATCACCGGTAACCCCTTCGGAGCCGTCATCCACTTCCATCCGCTTTCATCCGCTAGGCTTCCTATGAACATGCGTTTAACATCCCCGCTATATACTACCCACGTCCGTTCTTTTCCGTTCTGTTTTCGCAAATTTTCGCCAATTTTGTCCATTTCTGGAGCGGATGAAAACGGATAGAGCCACCCCCGAAATTTTGCTCGTCCGCTGTGTCCTTTTTGCATACGTTTTGTGTCCATCGGCCAGTGGGACCGGGCCTTAAACACTTTTAGTTTGGAATTTTTTGATGAGGGATATAAATCAAATACACCATGCCCTGAAAGGCACCGGTAATTATGGATTCTCTGAGGTGACTGGCATAGTATATTCCTATTTAATAGGAACTTGTTCATGATTCTAAGATTCCTGTTCTTGGCTGGCAGGAGTGAAACCCAGTGTGGTCTTCTGATGTTGCAGAAGATGCTTTTCTGCTAACCACAATGTCGTCGTCGTCATTGCCACCCCCACACACACACATCATTCTGTGTAAACTCTAGAAACTGTTGTGTATGAAAACCCCAGGAGATCAGCAGTTTCTGAAATACTCAAACCAGTCCATCTGGCACCAATCAACACCCATGCCAGAGTGAAAGTCACAGAGATCACAATTTTTCCCATTCTGATGTCTGAAGGAAACATTAACTGCATTAACTGAAGCTCTTGATTCGTATCTGCATAAAACAGCAGGTGTATCGGTGGTCCTAACAAAGTGGCCAGTATGTGTGTATACACACACACACACACACACACATATATACACACACACACATACAGTATATATATATATATATATATATGTGTGTGTGTGTGTGTGTATGTGTACACACACACACACACACACACACACACACACACACACACACAGTGTCTTGCAAAAATATTCATCTCCCTTGGTGTTTGTCCTGTTGGGGGGTTAGCACCATTTGATTCACAGAACATACCACTTTAAAAGTGCAAATTGTTGTTTTATTGTGACACAAACAATAATTAAGATGAAAAAAACACAAATCTGGAGTGTGCATAGGTATTCACCCCCTTTCATATGAAACCCCTAAATAAGAGCTGGTCCAACCAATTCACTTCATAAGTCACATAATTAGTTGATTAAGATCCACCTGTGTGCAATCAGAGTGTCACATGATCTGCCACACGATATCTGTTTAAATCAACCTGTTCTGGAAGGACCCTGACTCTGCAACACTACTAAGCAAGCAACATGAAAATCAAGGAGCACTCCAAACAGGTCAGAGACAAAGTTGTGAAGTATAGATCAGGGTTGGGTTATAAAAAAATATCCCAAACTTTGAATATCCCAGGGAGCACCATTAAATCCATTATAGAAAAATGGAAAGAGTATGGCACCATTACAAACCTGACAAAAGGAGGACACCCACCAAAACTCACAGACCGGGAAAGGAGGGCATTAATCAGAGATGCAAAAAAGACACCGAAGATAACACTGAAGGAGCTGCAAAGATCCACAGCAGAGATGGGAGTATCTGTCCTTAGGACCACTTTAAGCAGTAAACTCCACAGAGCGGGGCTTTATGGAAAAGTGGCCAGAAAAAAAGTAATTGCTTAAGAAAACATGTTTGGAGTTTGCCCAACAGCATGTGGCAGACTCCCCAAAAGCATGAAAGAAGATTCTCTGGTCAAATGAGACCAAAATTGATCTTTTTAGCCATCATGAGAAATACCATGTGTGGCGCAAACCCAACACTCTGAGAACACCATTCCTACAGTGAAGCATGGTGGTGTGGGGATGTTTTTCATCTGCAAGGACAGGAAAGCTGGTCAGGACTGAAGGAAAGATGGGTGGCACTAAATACAGGGCAGTTCTGGAGGAGAACTTGTTTGAGTCAGCCAGAGATTTGAGACTGGGATGAAGGTCCACATTCCAGTAGGACAATGACCCAAAACATACTGCTGAAGCTACACTGGAGTGGTTTAAAGGGAAACATTTAAATGTCTTGGAATGGCCTAATCAAAGCCCAGACCTTAATCCAATTGAGAATCTGTGGCATAACTTGAAGATTGCTGTACACCAACACAACCCATCTAACTTGAAAGAGTTAGAGCAGTTTTGCCTTGAGTAATGGGCAAAAATCCCAGTGGCTAAATATGCTAAGCTAATAGAGACATACCCCAAGAGACTTGCAGCTGGAATTGCAGCTAAAGGTGGCTCGACAAAGTATTGACTTTTTTTTTGGGGGGGGGGCACCTATGCACACTCCAGATATCTGGGTTTTTTTTTTCTTCATCTTAATTATTGTTTGTGTCACAATAAAACAACAATTTTCACCTTTAAAGTGGTAGGCATGTTGTGTAAATCAAATGGTGTTAACCCCCCAAAAAATCCATTTTAATTCCAGCTTGTAATGCAACAAAACAGGACAAACACTTTTGCAAGACACTGTGTGAAAGATATTATATATGTATATGCACTAAGGGTGACCATTCTTCACGACTCTGGTCACCTAACTCCTGGAGAACGTGCCTGCCCGGGGTGCACCTGCTGTAAACAAAAAGTTCTTCCAGGGACTGAGTAAGGGACAGTATATTCCCAGGGCTGTGCCCATTGGAGAGACTGGAACATCACAAATGGAATTCTGCAAGTGTTGTCTTCTTAACTGATAAGACTAAGCTTGAATAATTATTCTGGGTACACTGGATTCTAAGTTTGTTAACATCTTGTGAGAGGAACACTCAGTAAAACCTGTGATCGAAGTTATTACCAGTCATCTTGCTCCTGCTTGTCACTAGATACTAGTCACTGAGATTTAGAGAGTGTCATACAAGCATACTGTATATCACTATAATCCATTGATGTACAGATGTCTCATCACCTCATCTTTATTCATTATCTATAAGACAACTAGGTACCTCGTGTGTCATATGTAACAAGGTACGCAAATCATCAGCTGAATTAAAAAGGCACATGAAAATACACGGGGATGCTATTCAGCAAGGAAATCAAGTCAACACTGTGAAGACTGCGATGTTCATTTGTCATCTGTGCTTTAAACCATGCAAGTCAATGGCTGGTCTGAACTCTCTTCTCAGAGCACATAGGCGAAAGGAAGAAGTGGAACTTGGTAAAGAAATGAAGAACAAGACAGCTATCATCTGACAAGATGCAGCAATCAATAAAAAAAGTGTATATATATATATATATATATATATATATATATATATATATATGAAAATTATTAATCTAAATCTAAACAAATCAGTCTAAACAAAAAAATATACATATTAGTTTGAATTGTTTAACTGAAGCATTAAGTAAACATCTGTTTTTGTGATGATTCTCACCTCTGTCTGATTACCAGGAGCCTACTAAGTTGTGTCACTTTGTGTTTGCAGGATGGGCAGAAACCAGAGAGCAACCTGGAGCTGTGTGTGTACATGTGTGTCTAGTGAGATAAGTGAGCAAAAATAAAATGCACCTTTTATTTGTCGCAAGCCTGTCTCCCATCTCCTCATTTTGCATGAATGATTAGTATATTACAATAGTGGTGAAACCCAGGATTTGAGGAAGAAGTGCCATCATGGAGTCATTGCCCTTTGCCAAGATTGTCTGGATCTTACCAGCATCCACCAAATCCAACATCAGGCCCTCATTGCACTTTGCAGTGCATCCAGGCTCATCTCCAGGCCCAGGATTGGCAGGTGTTGCGGAACCTGGTCCAGCCATCAGGCGCTACAGCTGCAGCCCCAGCGGCTGCCACAACCATGCCCCCCATTACACAAGCTAAGATTGGTTCACTGGACAACTGAGAAGCCTTTGTCGAGTTCTTGGAGCATGCTGCAAAAGCTTGGGGATGGCAAGCCTTGCAGGGGGTGGTCTGGTTGTTGCCGCTACTGTCAGGGGAAGCCCAGCTTCACAGCCCAACAGCTCCGAGTCATAAGCCTGCTAGAGTACCCAGGCCTAAAACTAGCTGTTTTATAATGGGTTGGCCATGCTCCCAAACAGCACCAACAGCACTTCTGCTCACTGACATTGTGAGTTCGGCCACCCATTTGCCTTTGCCCAACAGCTCTGAGACACCTGTCAAAGGCGGCTGCTGGCAGTGGAGAGGGACACTGATGATGTCTGGCATTGCTGGAAGAGGTGACTCGACTGGCAGAAGACTATGTGAAAGCATTTCTGGGGGTAGGCAAGCCCCCCACCCCTTCTCCCTCTCACTCTCATCTTTTCCCCTTCATCTTCTCATCCTCCCCCTGTCCCTGCACCATGGAACAGGGCCAAGTCTCCCAAAACCAGTTCCCCAAATTTGGGCTCCTAACCCATTTTCCCCCTCTGACTTCTCCTTCCACTCTGATGTCTCCACTAACTCCCTCTCTCTCTCTACACAGGTAGAACTGTCCATGCCCACCATAACTGAGGTAAAGCCTCAGCAGGTTTGCAGGCATGGTGAAAAAAGCCAGGCACTTCCATGATCACTATTAACTCATAGAAGCAGGAATACTGATCCTGAATCCTTACATGCTACAGGCCTCTCCGGATTGAGCAGGAGCATACCGCATGTCAGTGAGTATACAAGGGAATACACATCAGGCCTTGATGGACTTGGGGTTTAAGCAAGGTGAGATGTGTATACAGGGATATTCAGAGTATCTGCTGGTGTCTGTCATTATTAATTTCCAGGAGAAAAAGCATAGAATATAAGCAGCGATAAGTCCTCACATCTCCATCCACTAATTCTGGGGACAACCTGGCCAGGGTTTCATTTATTAGTGAAGAAAATTCTTGTGGATGTGTCCTGCAGTAGTGAGGCATGGGGGAATTCCAGCACAGCATAGGCTAGGGAGGAGGTGCCGGGGCCATCAACATTGGCTCCATGTCAGGAGGACACAGAGGGTAGAGAGGGCTCACACGACGAGTTGGAGAAAGTGACTATGAGGTCAGGCAAATGGATAGAGGTGATGCACTTCAAATCATCACCTCAATCTCCTAAAACCATGGAGAGAAGAGGTCCCTGTGGCTCTGGTGATGGTGGTTCCTGAGATGGAGGAGCTGGGACCAGAGTCAAAAAAGTGTGGCTCAATTCACCCGGGTCCCCTGTGAAGACCACCTCTCACTGTCCCAGAGAGCACAGGGTGCCATTTTGCAGGAGGAATTCTCTGTGTTTTTGCCTCTGCCTGGTTGCACAAGCTTCATGGAGCACCATACTGAGACTCCTTCAGGTGTAGTTGTACATAGTAGCCCATACTGGTTACCTGAACACAAGAAAAATGTGGTTCAGGATGAACTCAAAGCTATGCTTGACATGGAGCTAATCAAGGAGTCCCACAGTGACTGGAACCCAAGACCAATGGGTCGGTCCATTTTTGTGTGAAGTTGAGAAAAGTCAGTGCAGTGTCTAAATTTTATACATAACCAGTGCCTTGCTTTGATATACCTGCTCAATTGATTAGGTGCAGCTCACTTTTATTTGACAGTGGATTTAACCAAGGGGTATTGGCAGATATCCTTGACTCCAGTATCCTTAAAAAAAAATCATCTTTTCCACTCTGTTTGGGTTACACCAATTTGTTACCTTTCTGTTTGGGTTGTTTTGCACTCAAGCAACGTTTCAATGACTCATAGACAGAATCCTCTGCCCACACAGTGCATATGCCACTGTCTATTTAGATGATATCATGCTTTATTAGTAATGATGGGCAGCAGCATTTTCAACATCCGAGAACTGTTCTGAGATTCTTGAGATGGATGAGACTCACAGCAAACCCAAAGAAGTGTGCAATTGGGAAGGTGGAAGTATGGTATCTGGATCTTCCACTTGGGCCATGGGCAGGTGTGTCCCTAAATTGACAAGACAGCAGTGATTATGGCATGCCCAAGACACAAGACCAAAAAGGGGGTGAGGCAGTTCCTGGGGCTGGTTGCCTATTTTAGGAGGGTTTTGCCTAATTTTTCAGACCTCATCAGTCTGCTGACTGGCCTTATTAAAAAGGGAGTCACAGATCTAGTCCAAAAGCAGGTCTGTTGTTTTCACCTGACTTTTCTCTGCCTTTTGTTCTCCAGACTGATGCATCTGAGAAAGGGCTGGGGGATCTTTGGTCCCAGGTGGTGGACAGGAAGGATTGTCCTGTGCTGTACATCAGCTGCAAGCTCTCAGTGAGGATGACCAAGTACATCATGATAGAGGAGTGTTTGGTCATGAAGTGGGCAGTCCTCACCATCCCATACTACCTGCTAGAATGCCCTTTCACCCTCTGTTCTGATCATGCCCTGCTCCAATGGCTCCATTACACCACATGAAAGATGCCGATCACCCTTTGGTATTTGGCACTTCAGCCATTTAAGTTTGAGTAGGCCACAGACTGATGGTGCAGATGGTGAGAGAGAGAGAGAGAGAGAGAGAGAGAGAGAGAGATGAGTAACCCAGAGCTGTGTGTGTGTGCATGTATCTCATGAGATAAAATTGCTGAAAAGTGCAAGTGAGCGAAAATAAAATGCACTTTTGCATTGTCACAAACCTGCCTCCTGCATGCTCATTTCCCATGAACCATTAGTGTGTTACAAGTACAAACAAACATCAAATATGAGAGGGGGAAAAAGACAAGATTTTCTGTGACAGACCTGAGAGAGAATACACACTTTTAGATTGGGAAGACACAAATCAATAATTTGCCAGAGTTAAGAGGAAGTGTTGAATAAACAATGAAGTAAGCCTCATGTAGTAGTTTCTAAATCTCCTTTTTTATGCAATTCACAGAGCCAGTAAAGGCTCACATTTCCAGATTAGGATTTTAACCCCATCATGCAGAAATGATAAATATCCACATTTATAGATGGATTTATTATTCAGTAATTACATGCAAATTCTAATTACGTTTGACTTTTTTCTTTTCTAAAAATCACAAACAGCTGAAGTTAAAAGGCATAAATGGCCTTTAGAAGAGTAAAATGAGTTTTAAAAAAATAAAGTTCTGAAAAATACTTGCCTAATTACTGAATAAATACTTTGTCTAAAATATGACACAACAAGAAGTTTACTGTTTGAAATTTTGAATATTCCTAAATTATGTGAAGATTATGCAATTTAGGTCACAAAAGTTATCTGGCATTTTCTATGACATCTACAAAAATAAATAAATAAATTTTAAAAGGATAATGCTGCATATAACAGTAGGGCAGTTTGAAGGTTATCTATGTCTTATATTTTTTATATATTTTATATCATTGCCACCATTGCCACAGGCTTGCTCATTGGGGATAAATTAGGGATAAAATTAGCTCATGTTTAAAGTATTTAATTTTCTGTAAAGCTGCCTTGCGACAATGTCTATTGTTAAAAGCGCTATACAAATAAACTTAACTTGATATTATACAGTAAGCCTTAACAGTATGAGTGTGGACATAATACACAAAAGGTTGCAGTAGGCTGTGTCAAACTAGTTACTGGTAGTTATTTCAAATGAAAAATTATTCTAAGCAAAAAAAAAAAGGATTGCACTCCAGTAGACAAGCTTAAGATGATATACTTGCCGTTAACATTCAGATGTTTCAGAAAGGAAGATAAGAGAAGCCTTTTTTGTCAAATATACATTACAGCAGTGTTTCTCAAACACTGAGCCACAGCCCATTAATGGGCCGCGAACCGCCATCTAGTGGGACGCAATCTTTTTTCAAGTTTGAAGTCAAATACTAAATAGCTCAGGATGTCGTAGGGTCTCAAATCCGGTAGCTGGTTTGCCGTACACTTTTCAAGTAGAATAAATAAATTTGTGGGTAAATTAAGAAGAACAAGCCTTTATTTTGTCACATTTAACCTGTACATGTGCACACACACACAAAGAGAGAGAGAGAGAGAGAGAGAGAGAGCAGTGGGCTGAACAAATAAATACATTTGTGGGTAAATTATATGGATCTGTGATGCCTGCTAGAAGAGAAGAGCAGGGAGGATTGAGAATCGAGCGGCTGTGGTTTGTTTACACCTGATACTAAAACTTGTAGTGTCCTAGCAACCTTCTCAAAGGCGTGTACAAAAAGCTCAGAAACTCCTATTTACCCGGGCAAAAATGATACAGGATTTATCTTGTAGTGTCATGATCCCCAGATTTTTAACCCAGCCACATATAAAAAGTTGTAATTCTCCATGCTCTTCCAGGTTTTCATCTGTTTCTCTGTGTAGAACGATGTCTGCAGCACCAGGTAGTTTGAGATGTCAGGGAACTCAACAGATGGATAATTTTCCAACTCATAATGAGTGAATAACTTTATTTAAACATGATAAGTTGATCAGCAGAGCTGGTGGGGTCGTGCATGTACAGATACCAAAGACTAAAAATATACACAATCTTAAAAAAAAAAACTTAAATCTGTTGATTATCTGTTAATTATCCTCACATTAAGTTAATTAATAGTATGCATAACTATTGTCTTTGTATTTAGTTACAGCTACAATACGATAAAAAATGTATTTGACTAATGTCAAATTTAGCTAGTACATTTTTCTTTCATAGAAAAAAAATCCTTCTTTGTTAGCATGTAAGGATCTATCCCATTGAGTGGTTTCTATATCCACTTATTTTGAGTGTACTTCTTGGTTTTAATAACTTGCTTGTTTGCTATATGCAAACATGGCAATAAGTTCTTGTGTTAATAGACCAGACTCCACTTTTGGATCATTAATCCCTTTTGGCTGAGAATGCCCTGCATGCATGGCTTTATGTTGGTTTCTGGCACATCCATACAGTTTTAAATACAATACCTACAGTTAAAAACAGTTTGTTTTTATTGCACTTGTTTAATTCCTGGATTCCCATCTGTAACAGGGAATGATGTTGCATCCCATTAATACACGTTACAATAGGTTATTAGATTCTAATAGAATAGATGAGCCAAAATAATTGGGGATCCTTTTTAATGGGCCCTGACTTGTTACAAGTATGAATAGGTGGGCCTCAAAGCAGAAAAGGTTGAGAACCCCTGCATTACAGTACAGTGAAAGTCTTTCCTTCACATATCCCACCTTGTTAGGAAGCCCAAGGTTAGACAGTAGGGTCAGCCATGATACGGTGCCCCTAGGGTAGACAGGGTTAAGGGCTTTGGTCAAGGGCCCAACAGTTGGAGCTTGGTGGTGTTGGCGCTTGAATCCCCAACCTTCTGATCAGTAACCCAGAGACTTAACTGTTGAGCCACCACTGCCCAAGCTCTTGATTAGTTCATTCAGGTGTGTTATACTGGACTTGGCATCTAACCATGCTGAATGTGTCTGATCAAAACAGACCTGGCCAACTAAAGAAAGTAAGATGAACTAATCATTGCTTTGTGTTTCCCTTTTGTCTGGCTTCAGCAGCCTCTATCTGAACAGTCCAGAGACAGCCACAGATGGGCTCAGGTGGTTATCCATTCTGTTTGCTATTTTAGACCCAGGCATGGAAGATTGTGATCAATTAGACTGTGAGAGTTGTGTGTGTCTGTTTGCCTCAGGGTTTCTTTGCTGAAGTAGACTTCAGAGCAGCTTTGTTGAATCTGAATGCACCCTACTGGATCAAGACACAACAGGATACCAATATATTAAGAAACATGTAAGCAAAGAATTTGCACCAATGCTATTATGTCCTTCATCCACTGCAACTTGCTGTGAGGATGTAAACTCAATTTCATACAAAAAATAGCATAATTTGTGACACTTCACACCACATTATAATTTTGTGGTCTGGTCTTTCAAGAGAAAGTCTGGAATGATATATTTGATTCAGTTTTCCCAGTCAATCCTCTGCTATGCCTTATGTGGCAGCAGTGCAATGCAAAAAATAATGTAGATACAGATCAAGAGCTTCTGTTACTGTTCACATGAAATATCAGAATGAGGAAGTAATTTGATCTCAGTAACTTTGACCAATGGGCTGCTCTGAGTATTTTAGAAACTGTTGTTCTCATGGGATTTTCACACACAAGAATCTCGACACTGCCAGAAATAAGGGTACAGTCAGAGTCCATTTCTGTACCCCAAGGTACAGTCTACACTAATGTACCCCTAGGGCTCATTTTTGGACCTCAAAGTAACTATATGTACCTTTCCAGGGCCAAAAAGGTACATATATGTTCCCAAGCAGTATATAAAAGGGTACAAATAAGTACTTTAGAGGGAACTGCCCCAAGTACAAGCTGTTGTACCCCTGAAGGTACAAGAATGTACTTTATTTTCTGAGAGTGCAGAGTTTACACATAATGCTGTGCAAAACATAAAAACATCTATTGAGTGGTATTTATGATGACTGCAATATCTTGTGGTCCTGAAAGGTCAGAATAGAATGGGCAGATTGATTCAAGCTGATAGGTAGTTTACAGTAACTCAAATAGCCACTCTTTACAACTGTGGTGACAGTAAAAGCATCTCAAAAAGCAAAATAAGTCAAACCTCAAGGCAGAAGGGCTACAAATAAAGGCTTCTCCTTCTAAAGAGCAGACAACCACACCAGGTTCCACCACTGTCAACCAAGAACAAAAATCTGGGGCTAAAGTGGGCACAGGTTCATGAAAACTGTCCAGATGAAAACTGGAAAAAAAAAATCGCTTTGCACTGTTGCCACATGATTGGCTTATGCTGTAGGCTAGATAGTAGCTTATACCATAATTCAGACATGCTAGCCTCTTGATTTAATTTTGTTTGAGACTGGCCCACCAAAATCTCTCTCTGGTCGCAAGTGGCTGCTGGACACTGTAGTAGTCAACCCTGCTGGTGATGAAAGCACGGATAAATTTTTTCATGTCATGTGTAGGTACGAAGCCTCTAATTGTGGCTATGTTATTAAGTTGACAGATTTAATGATTGCTTTGATGTGGCTACTGAAAAACTACAGAAAAATATGAGTCTATAATGTCCTTGAGGTTTCTGGTTCGATCTTTAGATCTTAGCATTCAGAATTTTCTTTCTTGCTGCCAGATATGAATAGTTCAGTCTTTGTTTAGGTAAAGGAAATTACGATGTATCCAGGTTACATTCAAGGTTAAGTTTGGAGTTAAGGTTTATTGACTGGGGAGGCCATTCCATTGCAGACAGTATACAGTAGCTTCATATCTTTTGTAAAAGCTCTCCAAACTTTGAGGTGTGTATGGGATCATGGAACCAAAAGGTCAGTTGAAGAGATATAATAAGAGATGAAGACAATAAAACTAATAAAAAAAGAGTGCCAGTTACTTCAGCAATGCCACCCATTTCTTTTGAAGCTCATAACTTTTAAAGACAAATGTGCCAAAATGATTAGCATCCAGCCTCTAGCTCTTCCTCTGTGCAGATGTTGAGGGCAGGCTTGGTTCCAGGCTTATACCGAGCAGATATTGCCTCTGCCTAAACTAGGTTAGTGGTTTATGACAGATCTTTGGCCAGACTGATCTTTTTCAGGCCCAAACATTTCCATCTATGGTCCCACTGCCCCCTAAATTCTGCTTTCAGTTTCACAGTGGATGAGGAAAAAAATTGAAACCCGCTTTTGAAATTTCCAAGATTACAACATTATGGAAGATTAGTGAGTATTAGACATAAACTAATGAAGACTGTAGTAAGTAACCCCAAAAAATAAACAAACAAGCACATAAATAAAGAAGTATTCAGTATTCATCAGTGTAAATTAAAAACTGTTGACAGTTCTGAGTGGTGACGGGGTATTTCCAACCAAAAGCCTCTTAGGTGAGCGGTAACACATGTTTAAATACATTCAATATGAAATGTTTCAAATTAAACAGACTGGCATTTCATCTCATCTCATCTCATCTCATCTCATCTCATCTCATCTCATGATCTCTAGCCGCTTTATCCTTCTACAGGGTCGCAGGCAAGCTGGAGCCTATCCCAGCTGACTACGGGCGAAAGGCGGGGTACACCCTGGACAAGTCGCCAGGTCATCACAGGGCTGACACATAGACACAGACAACCATTCACACTCACATTCACACCTACGCTCAATTTAGAGTCACCAGTTAACCTAACCTGCATGTCTTTGGACTGTGGCGGAAACCGGAGCACCTGGAGGAAACCCACGCGGACACGGGGAGAACATGCAAACTCCACACAGAAAGGCCCTCGCCGGCCACGGGGCTCAAACCCGGACCTTCTTGCTGTGAGGCGACAGTGCTAACCACTACACCACCATGCCGCCCACTGGCATTTCAGTACTATAAAAATACAACCCCGATTCCCAAAAAGTTGGGACAAATTACAAATTGTAAATAAAAACGAAATGCGATGATGTGGAAGTTTCAAAATTCCATATTTTATTCAGAATAGAACATAGATGACATATCAAATGTTTAAACTGAGAAAATGTATCATTTAAAGAGAAAAATTAGGTGATTTTAAATTTCATGACAACAACACATCTCAAAAAAGTTGGGACAAGGCCATGTTTACCACTGTGAGACATCCCCTTTTCTCTTTACAACAGTTTGTAAACGTCTGGGGACTGAGGAGACAAATTGCTCAAGTTTAGGGATAGGAATGTTAACCCATTCTTGTCTAATGTAGGATTCTAGTTGCTCAACTGTCTTAGGTCTTTTTTGTCGTATCTTCCGTTTTATGATGCACCAAATGTTTTCTATGCGTGAAAGACCTGGACTGCAGACTGGCCAGTTCAGTACCCAGACCCTTCTTCTACGCAGCCATGATGCTGTAATTGATGCAGTATGTGGTTTGGCATTGTCATGTTGGAAAATGCAAGGTCTTCCCTGAAAGAGACGTCGTCTGGATGGGAGCATATGCTGCTCTAGAACCTGGATATACCTTTCAGATACCTTTCAGATACACGTCTTTCCAGATGTGTAAGCTGCCCATGCCACACGCACTAATGCGACCCCATACCATCAGAGATGCAGGCTTCTGAAGTGAGCGCTGATAACAACTTGGGTCGTCCTTCTCCGCTTTAGTCCAAATGACACGGCGTCCCTGATTTCCATAAAGAACTTCAAATTTTGATTCGTCTGACCACAGAACAGTTTTCCACTTTGCCACAGTCCATTTTAAATGAGCCTTGGCCCAGAGAAGACGTCTGTGCTTCTGGATCACATTTAGATACGGCTTCTTCTTTGAACTATAGAGTTTTAGCTGGCAATGGTGGATGGCATGGTGAATTGTGTTCACAGATAATGTTGGAAATATTCCTGAGCCCATTTTGTGATTTCCAATACAGAAGCATGCCTGTACTGTATGTGATGCAGTGCCGTCTAAGGGCCCGGAGATCACGGGCACCCAGTATGGTTTTCCGGCCTTGACTCTTACGCACAGAGATTCTTCCAGATTCTCTGAATCTTTTGATGATATTATGCACTGGAGATGATGATATGTTCAAACTCTTTGCAATTTTACACTGTCAAACTCCTTTCTGATATTGCTCCACTATTTGTCGGCGCAGAATTAGGGGGATTGGTGATCCTCTTCCCATCTTTACTTCTGACAGCCACTGCCACTCCAAGACGCTCTTTTTATACCCAGTCATGTTAATGACCCTATTGCCAATTGACCTAATGAGTTGCAATTTGGTCCTCCAGCTGTTCCTTTTTTGTACCTTTAACTTTTCCAGCCTCTTATTGCCCCTGTCCCAACTTTTTTGAGATGTGTTGCTGTCATGAAATTTCAAATGAGCCAATATTTGGCATGAAATTTCAAAATGTCTCACTTTCGACATTTGATACTATGTTGTCTATGTTCTATTGTGAATACAATATCAGTTTTTGAGATTTGTAAATTATTGCATTCCGTTTTTATTTACAATTTGTACTTTGTCCCAACTTTTTTGGAATCGGGGTTGTACAAAACTACAAACGTATATGCTTTAAATACAGAGCAGCACTGACTCAGTTAAATAAACATATCAGTGTTAAAAAATTCTTATTTGTATGTGATTTTCAGTATTCTTTCTTTTAACATTGCTTTAAAAAGTTATAAAATGATCTTCCTTACAGGTCCCTTATAGTATTTATATTTCAGTTAGAACACTGTCCACCTTACAGTGCACAGTCCCAATTTATATCAAAAGAATCCATCCATCCATCCTTCTACCACTTATCTGGATCTGGGTCGTGGGGATAGCAGCCTAAGCAGAGCAGCCCAGACTTCTCTCTCCCCGGCCACCTCCACCGGTTCTTCCGGGGGAATACCGAGGTGTTCCCAGGCCAGCCGAGAGATGTAATCTCTCCAGCATGTCCTGGGTCTGCTCTGGGCTCTCCTCTCAGTGGGGTATGCCCAGAAAACCTCCCTTGGGAGGCGTCCAGGGGGCATCCTAACAAGGTGCCCGAACCACCTCAACTAACTCCTTTCAATGTGGAGGAGCAGCGGTTCTACTCCGAGTCTCTCCCGAATGACCAAGCTTCTCACCCTGTCTCTAAAGCCTAGGTCACAACCGGCCGTACGTGCTCCTACGGCTGGTCTACGTGCAAAAAATGCAAGAAACGCATGGAGGGCGCACGTGAAATGCACGGAGGGCGCGCGTGTGACGTGCTGATTTTCGAGCCGTAGACTGGCCGCAGACCGGCCGCAGAGGTTCTTTGTCATGACAAACTCACTCTACGGGCGCTTACGTTTTTTTCAGGTTGCAAGACAAACTTACGGCCAACGTGCATCTTTCTCCATGAACAAAAAAAATGCAGCGATTTGGGAAACGGCAAAAATCGCACGGCCAAAAAATCGTACGTCCAGTTGTGACCTAGGCTTAAGGGAGAGCCCACCCACCCTGCAGAGAAAACTCATTTCTACTGCTTGTATCTGCAATCTCATTCTTTCAGTCACTACCCATAGCTCGTGACCATAGGTGAGAGTGGGAATGTAGATAGACCAGCAAATTGAGAGCTTTGCCTTTTGGCTCAGCTCTCTCTTTACCACAACAGACTGGTTTAGCGTCCGCATCACTGCTGATGCTGCCCCAATCCTTCTGTCCAACTCCCGCTCCCCCTTACCCTCACTCGTGAACAAAATCCTGAGATACTTAAAGTCCTCCATTTTAGGTAGCAACTCCCCCCTGACCTGGAGTAGGCACTCCACCTGTTTCCAGCTGAGCGGCATGGCCACGGACTTGGAGGTGCTGATCCTCATCCCAGCCACTTCGCACTCAGCTGCAAACCATCCCAGCGCATGCTGTAAGTTACAGATTGATGAAGCCAACAGGACCACATCATCTGCAAAAAGCAGAGACGTGATCCTGATGTCACCAAACCAGACACCTTCTGCTCCTTGGCTGCACCTAGAAATTCTGTCCATAAAAGTTATGAACAGAACCGGTGACAAAGGACAGCCCTGACGTAGTCCAACATGAACTGGGAACAAGTCTGACTTACTGCTGGCAATGCGAACCAAACTCCTGCTCTGGTCATACAGGGACCGAATGGCCTGCAGTAGTGGGCCCTGAACCCCATACTCCCGAAGCACCCCCCACAAAGCACCATGAGGGACACGGTCGTAAGCCTTCTCCAGGTCCACAAAACACATGTAGACTGATTGGGCAAATTCCTTTGCACCCTCCAGTACCCTTGCAAGGGTAAAGAGCTGGTCCAGTGTTCCACGACCAGGATGAAAACTGCATTGTTCCTCCTGAATCCGAGGTTTGACTATAGACCAGACTCTCCTCTCCAGCACCCCAGCATAGGCTTTCCCAGGGAGGCTGAGAAGTGTGATCCCCCTATAGTTGGAACACACTCTCTGGTCCCCCTTTTTAAAAAGGGGGACCACCACCCCAGTCTGCCAATCCAGAGGCACTGTCCCCGACCTCCATGCAATGTTGAAGAGACGTGTCAGCCAAGACAGCTTAACAACATCCAATGCCTTCAGAAACTCAGGACAAATCTCATCCAACCCCGGAGCCCAGCCATCGAGGAGCTTTTAAACCACCTTGGCAACCTCAGCCCTTGTGATGGGTGAGTCCTCCCAAGCACCTTCAGACTCTGTGTCCTCCTCGAACAACATGAAAGTGGGACTGAGGAGATCCTCAAAGTATTCCTTCCACCGTTGGATGATGTCCCCAGTTGAGGTCAACAGCACTCCATCCTTGCTGTAAACAGTAGGGACAGAGCACTGTTTCCCTTTCCTGAGCCGCTGGACGGTTTGCCAGAATCTCTTCAAGGCCGACCAAAAGTCACTTTCCATGGCCTCACCGAACTCCTCCCACACCTGAGTTTTTGCTTCAGTGACTGCCAGAGCCGCATTCCGCTTGGCCCGTCAGTATCTGCCAGCTGCCTCTGGAGACCCACAGGCTAACCAAGCCCGATAGGACTCCTCCTTCAGCTTGATGGCTCCCCTCACCACAGGTGTCCACCAGCGGGTTCGGGGATTACCACCACGACAGGCACCAACAACCTTGCAGCCACAGCTCTGCACGGCCGCCTCAGCAATGGAGGTGCGGAACATGGTCCACTCAGACTCAATGTCCCCATCCTCCCCCGGTATGCAGTTGAAGCTCTGCCGGATGTGACAGTTGAAGATCCGATGGATGGGATCCTCCACCAGACATTCCCAGCATACCCTCACTACTCGTTTGGGCCTGCCTGGTCTGTCTGGCCTCCTCCCCCGCCATCTGATCCAGCTCGCCACCAGGTAGTAATCAGTTGACAGCTCTGCTCCTCTCTTCACCCGAGTGTCCAAGACATACGGTCGTAGATCAGATGAAACAACTACAAAGTCAATCATCAATCTGCGGCCTAGGGTGTCCTCATGCCACGTGCACTTATGGACACCCTTATGCTTGAACATGGTGTTCGTCATGGCCAATCTGTGCATGGCACAAAAGTCCAACAACTGAACACCACTCGGGTTCAGATCAGGCAGGTCGTTCCTCCCAATCACACCCCTCCAGGTCTCACTGTCATTGCCCACGTGAGCATCGAAGTCCCCCAGTAAAACAATGGAGTCCCCTTGTGGTGCACTGTCTAGCACCCCACTCAAGGACTCCAAGAAGGCTGGCTACTCCGAACTACCGAAGACACAGGGAAACGACCCTCTCATTCACTGGGGAGAACTCCGATGTTAGCGTGCCAAACTGGGGGGGCTACCAATAGCCCCACCCCTGCCCCGGACCGCTCACCCTTGGCAACTCCAGCATAGAAGAGAGTCCAACCCCTCTCCAGGAAATTGGTTCCAGAGCCCAAGCTATGTGTTGAGGTGAGCCCAACTATATCTAGTCGGTACCGCTCAACCTCACGCACAAGCTCAGGCTCCTTTCCCACCAGAGAGGTGACATTCTATGTCCCAAAAGCCAGTTTTGTCAGCCGGGGATCAGTACGCTATGGCCTCTGCCTTTGGGAGGGTACTCGGATACCTGTTTTTTCTTTCATAAGGGTCCTTTTTGAACCGCTCTTCATCTGACCTCTCATCTAGGACCTGTTTGCCTTGGGAGACCCTACCAGGGACAATTTCCCTGACAACATAGCTCCTAGAATCCCTGAGGCACTCAAACCCCTCCACCACGTTAAGGTGGCGATTCAAGGAGGGGTTTATATCAAAAGAAATATTCTTGAAAATGACAGAAAAGTGATTTATAAAATAAGGAACTAAAACAATTAAAGAGAATTCATTACATTTTCATTGATTTCACTGATTGCTTTGTCATTCTATGTCTGTGAAATCAGTCTTCTAGCTTATTAACTGATTCTCAACACCATGTCAAATGATCCTTATTTAGCTTTCAATAATGCCACAAAATATATCAATAGAGTCCATATTTTATTTATTTATTTATTTATTTATTTATTTTAATTTAACCTTTATTAAACCCAAGTCACGAAGAACAAGATTCTTATTTACATGGCACAATTTCATATGGATATGAGGATGGGTTGATAGTTCAAAGATGATGTGCAACATATAATGGACTATACATTGAACTATGCAAATAAATTGAAAACAAGACAGATGGGTTGGTGGTCGACAAATTATCTACAAGACAAGAACAAAAAAGTAACTGTATGTAGCTTGTAAGTTTGTCCTGAACAAATACAGGCTTTATATGCAGTATTTTTCATCATATATACTGTGGCAGGGAAAAGTAATTTACCCTTTTGAATTTATCAGGTTTGTCTGAATAACAAATGATAAATTCACATATTCAACCTGTCATTATTACTATTGCAAACTCATGTTCTCTTACACTGAATTTCCATCCATCCAGCCATTATCCGTAACCGCTTATCCTGTGCAGGGTCACAGGCAAGCTGGAGCCTATCCCAGCTGACTATGGGCGAGAGGCGGGGTACACCCTGGACAAGTCACCAGGTCATCGCAGGGCTGACACATAGACACAAACAACCATTCACACTCACGGTCAATTTAAAGCCTAACCTGCATGTCTTTGGACTGTGGGGGAAACTGGAGCACCCGGAGGAAACCCACACAGGCACAGGGAGAACATGCAAACTCCACACAGAAAGGCCCCCGTCAGCCACTGGGCTCGAACCCAGAACCTTTTTGCTGCGAGGCAACAGTGCTAACCATTACACCACCGTGCTGCCTTACAGTGAATTTTCAAAGTCAAACTTAATTATTGGTGAGCAAGTATTGAGAAGAAAATCAAAAACTGAAAAAATGCTGCTTGCATAAGTATTCAATCCCAAGGTTCTAGAAGCTACAGATGAAACTTATTTTGTCTACTGCCCAATTGACTTATAATTGGCCTTCAGCTGTGAAATATTAAAACAGCTCCCATTTTCTGAACAAAAAACACTTCAGTTAAACTGACATTTCAGAGACTAAATCTGAAGGAAAGGAGTGAAACTGAAGACTAAAGAGCATCCTAAGTTAAAGATAAGGTAATGGAATTTCATAACTTAAGAATAGGGTGTTAAAATAATAGAAGCCTAAGAGGCTGGAAATCCCAGTAATCACTGTTAGATCAATAGTGAGGAAGTAGAAGCTACATCACATAGCCCAAGCACTACTTAGACAAGGCCCTCCCTCAAAACTCAGCACAAAAACAAGACAGCGACTGGTGAGAGAAGCCACAATGAGCCAAGTTGAGTCCCTCTGAACATGTTCAAGAATACAGTGGCTAAAAGTGGAGTGAAGGTGCACAAGACAAATATTTCAAGAGCACTGCATAACTGAAGACTATATAGGAGGCTGGCTAGAAAGAAACCACTGCTCAAGAAGAGCAAGATGAAATTATTGTTTTTTTTGTTTGTTTTTTGGAGTGATAAGATCATAATCAAAATGTTGTATTTGGGCAGCTTTCAAAGAGCTAGATGTGGTGAAAACCTAACACAGGCCATACCTCAATTATCACAATCTCTACCATGAAATATGGTGGTGGTAGCATCATCCACCAGGAGTACTTTTTGTCCCAGAACATGATCTTGTAAAATTTGAAGGGAGAATAGATGCACCACCATACAGTGCCTTGCAAAAGTATTCACCCACTTGGCTTTTTACCCATTTTGTTACATTACAACCTGTAATTTAAATGTTTTTTTTAATCTGAATTTTATGTAATGGATCTGCACAAAATAGTCTAAGTTGGTGAAGTGAAATGAGAAAAAATAAATAAATAAAAAATAAAAAACTGAAAATTGGTGTGTGCATATGTATTCATCCCCTTTGTTATGAAGCCCCTAAAAAGTTCTGGTGCAACCAATTACCTTCAGAAGTCACATCATTAGTGAAATAAAGTCCACCTGTGTGCAATCTAAGTGTCACATGATCTGTCAGTATATATATACCTTTTCTGAAAGGCCTCAGAGGCTGCAACACTACTAAGCAAGAGGCACCACTATCCAAACAACACTGTGAAGACTAAGGAGCTCTCCAAACAAGTCAGGGACAAAAATATCCAAATCTTTGATGATCCCCCGGAGCATCATCAAATCCATCATCACCAAATGGAAAGAACATGGTACCATGACAAACCTGCAAACCTGCCCACCACAACTCATGGACCGGGCAAGGAGGGCATTAATCAAAGAGGCACAGAGACCAAAGGTAACCCTGAAGGAGCTGCAGAGTTCCACAGCAGAGACTGGAGTATCTGTCCATAGGATCACAATAAGCCGTACACTCCACACAGCTAGGCTTTATGGAAGAGTGGCCAGAAAAAAAGCCATTACTTAAAGATAAAAATAGGAAAGAACATTTTGAGTTTGCGGGCGGCACAGTGGTGTAGTGGTTAGCATTGTCGCCTCACAGCAAAAAGGTCCGGGTTCGAGCCCCGTGGCTGGTGAGGGCCTTTCTGTGCGGAGTTTGCATGTTCTCCCTGTGGCTGCGTGGGTTTCCTCTGGGTGCTCCGGTTTCCCCCACAGTCCAAAGACATGCAGGTTAGGTTAACTGGTGACTCTAAATTGACCGTAGGTGTGAATGTGAGTGTGAATGGTTGTCTGTGTCTATGTGTCAGACCTGTGATGACCTGGCGACTTGTCCAGGGTGTACCCTGCCTTTCGCCTGTAGTCAGCTGGGATAGGCTCCAGCTTGCTTGCAACCCTGTAGAACAGGATAAGTGGCTAGAGATAATGAGATGAGATGAGATGAGATTTTGAGTTTGCCAAAAGGCATGTGGGAGACTCTCCAAATATATGAAGGAAGGTGCTCTGGTCAGATGAGACTAAAATTGAACTTTTTGGCCACCAAGGAAAATGCTATGTCTGGCACAAACCCAACAAATCTCATCACCCCAAGAACACCATCCCCACAGTGAAACATGGTGGTGGCAGCATCATGCTGTGGGGATGTTTTTCAGCAGCAGGGACTGGGAAACTCGTCAGAATCAAGGGAAAGATGGATGATGCTAAATAATGGGATATTCTTCAGCAAAACCTGTTTCAGTCTGCCAGTGATTTGAGACTGGGACGGAGGTTCACCTTCCAGCAGGACAATGACCCTAAGCATACTGCTAAAGCAACATTCGAGTGGTTTAAGGGGAAACACTTATTATGTTGGAATGGCCTAGTCAAAGCCCAGACCTCAATCCAATTGAGAATCTGTGGTCAGACTTGAAGATTGTTGTTCACCAGCGGAACCCATCTAACTTGAAGGAGCTGGAGCAGTTTTGCCTAGAGGAATGGGCAAAAATCCCAGTGGCTAGATGTACAGTAGCAAGCTCATAGAGACTTATCCAAAGTGACTTGCAGCTATAATTGCTGTAAAATGTGGCTCTACAAAGTACTGACATTAGGGGGGTGAATAGTTATGCACGTTGAAGTTTTCTGTTATTTTGTCCTATTTGTTGTTTGCTTCACAATAAAAAAAAAAATCACATCTTCAAAGTTGCAGGCATGTTCCATAAATGAAATGATGCAAACCCTCAAACAATCCATTTTAATTCCAGGTTGTGAGGCAACAAAACTTGAAAAATGCCAAGGGGGTGAATACTTTTGCAAGGCACTGTACATTAAAATAAATAAATACATTTAATTTATAAAAAATAAAGAACGCCATTGAATTAGAAGGTATGCCCAAACATTTGACTGGTACTGTATATTTATATCCACATCAATTATATATTTTATATCAGAAATTGAAAGGGGCCACTTTGATGGATGAGCATGATTTAGCTGTTTGTGTTGGCCCTCATTAAACTGTAAATTAATTTTGTTGATAGAAGCATGGTGTATTCCCTTGAGAAAAATATGAAAAAATAATAAGCTAGAGAGCTATTGAGTTATGATTTTTACATGTTATATCCCTCTGAAATGAGTGGAACAATTAAAAAGAAAAAAACAAAAAAGGAAAAAAAGAAAACAAAAACAGCCTAGATCAGAGCCAAGTATACTGCATATTCACAACAGTTGCCATACATGTGATTACACCTCTGACTAGCGAATCTGCTAAACTGTCAAGAGACAGTGTCCCACTAGACCTTAGCATGTACATTTTACACCCTAAACAGAAATGCGCCACAAAACAGGGTGACTTTGATGTGTGAAGGCCAGATGGCAGGATTTAGCTGTTTGTTATGGTCCATGCTCATATGTCAATTTGAAATAATTTACCAATGCACAGGGATGCCATATGATGCTAATTTGTTCCGATTTACATACACTGGAGGAGCATCTCTGACCTCAAAACGTGAATGTCTTCCTAGTTCATGGCCAACAAACTCATACCTTCTCAGGTTTAATGTTGATGGGTGGAAAGACACTCAAGCTCTTCTCTGCCTGAAAAGGTGAATTGCCATATGGTGAGGGGGAGAATTGGGAGCAAAAGTTAAATCATGCCAAGCATGGCTGTCTCATCTGACACGATGCATTAGTGTGGAGCTTGGAAGTGGTTTCTGGGTTTCTAGTCACTAAAATTTCTGCACTAAAAATGACATGTAAACCAAACATTTTTATATAACTAATAACTATAATAATATAGGTTTAGGCACTGCCTAAAAGCGGAGCTCCAATCTGTTTCTGGGTTGTAGAATTTTCTTATATCATAGCCAGCCTCTTTTGTTTTATTTCTTTACCGTTATAGTTATTATATTGTTTCCTTATGTTGTACAAAACATAGACATAAAGAGAATAGCTCTGGCCTGATGAGTAGAGTCAGGGCACGCATGCACAGGACCGAAACCATCAGAAAACAACTCAATGGGTTACTCACTACTCAGCTGTTGGGTTTCCTGTGGTGGCATGCACAGGACCGAAACCATTAGAAAACAACTCAATGGGTTTCTTTATATATCCACACTCTATGCCTATGGGGCGCCGCTATAAATAAAACATTACACTGTTAAAGCATAATCATTTTGAGGTTCTCTCATTTATTTAAGCAATGTTTAGGTAAAAAACAGACGTATTACTTTACATAATGTAGTCTAATTATGAAGTTCCAATTCAGTGATGTAGGTTGAATTGGGATTAATTAAATTATAAATTATGTAATAATTGATAATTAAATTAATCAATTTATAAATAAAGATCAGTCTCATAAAATCTTAAATTATTAATCTTAATACTCACCATGAATGGTTACATTCAAGATTAATGGTAGCTCTGTATTAGAGGGGAAACCCAGTTGTGTACAAAAGCTAAATTCTGAAGGAAAAAGGAGTTCTAAATAGTTGACCTTGTGAATAAACAACAGGAACAAGTAAAATGCAATTCAATTTTATTAGCTTTTATTTGTCTACTACTCACTAATAATAATAAACTCAAAATACATTCAATGTCAGCAAAGGTAATAACAAGACAAAACAATGGAACAATTACACCTGGACTATAAATTTGAGGGAAAGAGAGAGAGAAAGAGATAGAAGGAAAAAAAAAGAAAAGAATCCCTTGTGTGTGCGTGTGTGTGAGGCTAGGGCAAGCCGATGCGTGTGTGTGTGTGTGTGTGTGTGTGTGACCTAGCTTGTCGTTAGCTAAAACAAAGGAATGTTAGCTAAAACAAAGGAATGTTAGCTAAATAGAACAAAGGATTAGCTCTGTGGCTAATGTGTGCTTTGTGTAGGTATCTGTGGGCAGATGCTAATGCTAGCCACTCTGGCAATGCTTAAACAAAATGGCGGTCAGTGCCTAGGTGTCGTATCACAGGTAACTCAATGAGGAAGGTATCAAAATGGCGTCGGAAAAATGGCGCCTGCAGGCCTAGTCGAGAACACAAGCCTACCAGCTAGCGTATCACCCTGAGGTAGCTAGCAATAAGTTGCTAAGGAGAATCTGACCACGCTACAGCTGGATCCAAACACTGCACTTAACAACAATTTCCAACAGACTATCTAGGCAAAGAACTCAACGCGAGAGAGAGAGAGAGAGAGAGAGAGAGAGAGAGAGAAAGAGTGTGAGAGAGTGTGTATATGTGTTGGATGGAGAGAACTAGGCCTTGTAGCGGTCTAGCCTCGGAGCTTAAAATAACAAACTTGTCGCTGCGCTGCTAATCAGATAGGGAAGCTAGCAATGGAGTTAAGGAAAGATATCATGCAAGATACCCTGTCTAACAAGTTCAAAGAAAAAAAAACAGAACCAAAACAAACAATAAAAACAAACAAACAAACAATAAAAACAAACAAACACCTTCCGTGTCTGAGCGGGTATGCTAAATAGCTCAAAGCTTAAACATGACCCTAACAACCATCTGAATAAGCTACAAATTAAAAATTTGCCCAAGTGCCTACTCAATGCGATGGAAGTTCTTTCTCCGATGTCCGCGCTGAGGGTCGCAGTCCGAGGAGAGGAGGTTAGCGGCGCGTTGCGTCCAACCGCGGCTAACGAAGCAGGGAGATGAAGGCCTAGCTGGCCCACGGTGCTTCAGGAGAAACCTCCGGTGATGCGTCGACGAGGAAAAGGCTGAGAGGAGCGAAGCTGTCCGCAAATGCCTCTTAGCGTGGAAAACTACTTAACTGTAGTTAAACTTTGCAAAGGTTTAGAATCGAAACCACTATATCGCTGAAACTTAGCGGGTCGTTCAAAAGTTCGGCCGAAACTAATTTGAACAGGCTGTTCTCAGACAATAGCGGTTAGTCTCAACACTGTAGCTTGCGTGCCTACAGTCCGTCCGACCACTCCAGTAGTCAGAACATGAGAGAGCGAATCGAGGCGCTCTCGATACAGTTAAAGCAGTTCCACTTCACGTCACATCCGGGTGGAGCGCGCAAGGAAATTGTGGGATCGTTATAGGGGGCGCTGGCGAGTTACCAACATTCCCCCCTTGGCCATAGGCGCTGAAAGGAGTGATACCCTATGGGCACATGGTGTTTAGTCTGCGACCCACGGTCCCTAGTAATCCACAATGAGGTAGTTCCACAATGAGGTAGTTCCACAATGAGGTAGTTCCAAGGGTCCTTTCTGTGAAAAGTCTTTCAGACACAGTTCAACAGTTCAATTCATTTCATACAGTCCATAAGATGCATAGGCACTTGGGCATGAAAGCATAGGCACTTGGACATGAAAACAATTACACTATGGCTACTTAACTACCTTCTACATACAATATTTCACACAGCAAACAAGAATAATCAAAACTCCATAAAGGAAAATGGAAAAGAGGGGTTAGTTAGCGTGTTAGCAAGCCTACTCTTCAAGAAAGTTAGTGGAGGCCTTAGGCCTGATGGAGAATCGGACAATGCCACGATCTAATTTCTCAGGTGCGTAGATCATTTTGTCCAGTTTGCGGTGTAGTGTCAGTATGTACCTATGTAGAGTGATGGCTATGAAGACTGTGATAACCCAACCGCTAGCTAGAAATCCCAGCGCAATTCGGCTTATTAAAGATCCTTGATCGGAAGAAGGGTTTGCGCGGTTATTCAAGAAAGTGGTAGCGATGCCAGTGGGCTTAAGATCGAATTGCACGGTTTTGGTCCCTTCCAGCAGTAGTTGTGCTTGGAGGGTGGAGTTTATCTCAAGTTCGTGACCTGGGAAGGCATCGGGCATTTCTATCTCGGTCTCATACTGGTCAGCGCTAAGGTGATGGAGGGTGATGTCACCCACGTGAACAGTGGCTCCAAGTGGGACACTTAGGAGAGAGGTTTCGTTAGGGATCTTCATTCTAGTGGCAGTGTTATGTTGATCATATGATACCAGAATCTCAGTTTGGGGAGTGTTGATTAGCCACCGATTACCAGCTCTTTCTACTCTAGTTCCTATTCCTTCATCTTTAATAGACAATTTGCCTGCACACTTCTGCTCGGGGACTTTTGTCAATCCACAGAGACGGTCTGTGGTGTCTCGGATAAAGGGATTGCTGGGGCAGACCCAGTGGATATCTTTGGTAGAGGTGCACATGTCTAAATTAGGGACGAGGTAGATAGAGGGGTTGTCATCGTGATAGGCTATGGTGGAAGGTGTCTGCAAACGTACGTGTACGTCGTTGTTCCAGAAACCTACATTAAGGACAGATTTGATTCTGTATATGTTTTGCCGTTCAATAACGGGGAGATTGAGGATGAAGCCTATTTCTAGGTTTTGAGGGTTCACAAAAATGGGGATAGCACTGCCAAGACTATAAGCCAGATGAATCTGTGATGAGTAAACGTTAGTCGTGGTAGTAGATCGGAGTATGCTGTCAACCATGCTGAGGGGTATCAAATATGGTGGGATTTTACCTCCACTCAGGGTGCTGAGAGAGCTACTTACTTCTCTCATCAGGTCCTGCATTAGGTCTCGGATTACTCGGACGTACTTGACTTCGCTTCTCATGATTGCTGCTAGCCTGTCTACGGCATGTACTGTGTTCTTGATTAATGTAGAATGCATGTTAACGGTTAGTATGGTTCCCTGCAGGGTTTTGCCTAGGCCCTGCAGCTCCTCCTGTTGAGTTAGTAGTCTACCCTGGATTTCTGGCATTTCTTCCTTAAGAATGTTCATTTCTCGTTTGACCGCGGTTAGGCTAACGGTGTTAACGGCAGAGAGGCCCATTGAGAACAGAGAGCCAATGGCGGATGCAGCAGTAAGTAGTCCTCCGAGGAACCGTTTAGGGCGTGTTTTGCCGCTGAGTTCCTCCTCAGTGACTATGAACTTCTGTAACTGTTCGAGCATGTGAACTGTGGTACGCTTGGCGTGTTCGATGTTGGACCCAATCTCGGAGTCAGGCCCGGTTTCGAGGTTTGTTTGTGTGGGCGATCTAAAATGCTTACGGTACACGTCCCAAGGATCGAGGCGGGTGTACACGCGCTGGGTATGGACGCGGCAATTGGTGAGGAGCAGTCCTGGGGCATCTTGGAGAACGATGCCACTCGGCGGACCTGGTTCCACTATGTTACTGGCCAATGTGGTCTGCAGGACTAGGAAGATGCCGAGGATCCAGAGAGGGGCCATTCTGCAACATACAGGAGTTTGTTATTCCGATTTGAGTGGTAACGAGGGTGGTTACTTATAGATGCACGCTTATGGATTGAGAGGCATGCAACTAAGTTGGGCAGGCTATAACTTATTGTTTGTCCACCCCCCTATGGAGTGTGGACTGCTCAAAAAGCTTTATTTGGTTGCTATGGACCCATCTATACGAAGGCGCCTGGCTGGGCTTCGAAGTTTTGATGCGGTAGGCGACGGGGGACAGTTTACCGACGATTTCGAAAGGACCGGACCAACGGGGTAAGAATTTTCTGGCTACTCCTACCGGTTTGGTGAAATTGAAGTATAGGACTCTGTCGCCTACTTCGTACTCACGGTGTGTCGCCTTTCTGTCGTAGTAAGCTTTCTGTCCTTTCGCACTCTTTTCGAGGTGTTCCTGGGCCCACGCAAATGTGGCCTGCAAGTGGCGTTGCAAGTCGGTGACGTACTGGTGTGCGGTGTACGCAGTGGCGACGCTTAGGTCCTCTGGTCGGTAGAGGAGGTGTAAGGGAAGAACCATTTCACGGCCAGTCATCATTTCGAACGGGGTGACTCCGGTGGTGCGGTGAGGAGTGGACCGAATGGCCATCAGCACCAGAGGGAGTTTGATGTCCCAATCTTTGCCATGGTGGCTAACATACTTGCGAAGCATGCTCACGATGGTTTGGTTGGCGCGTTCGACCTGACCAGAAGACTGAGGATGATACGCGATGTGGAATTTTGCCTCGACTCCGAGCATCTCCCACAACACTCTCATGACCTCTGCGGTGAAATGAGTACCTCGGTCGGAATCAATGGATAGGGGCAAGCCCCAACGGCTGAACACATGGTTCATAAGAAGGAGAGCGGTGGTCTCTGCGGTTTCGTTTGGGGCGGGCAAGCATTCCACCCACTTCGTGAACGCGCAAGTGACGGTCAGGAGATACTTATTACCTCGAGCCGATTTCGGCACTGGTCCGACCCAGTCTATCTGGAGATTAGACCAGGGGAATGAGATGCCTTTGCTTTGCAGTGGGGCGCGGTTCAACGGTTGGGCTGGTCGGAATTGGCAGCAAATCAAGCACCCTTTGACATACTCAGTAACGTCCTGAATCATGAAGGGCCAATAGACAATCTGTTGGAGTGTCTGGTAGGTCGCCTGAGCGTTCCTATGGCCCCCGCACGGGCTGTCATGAGCGTACTGCAACATGACCCCCCTATGATCTGTGGGCACGACCCACCGGGGAGGTCCCTGGTTGCGTGGTGTGTACACCAGGAGTCCTTTCTCGAGTTTTAAGCCGTTTTTGAGATTGTGAAGGTGATTTAAGTCTCGGGACTGTTGCAACTCTTGTGGGGAAATTGGGGACGCCACGGGGTCCGCAAGGAACTTACGGATTTGGTGGATCACGGGATCCCTTTCCTGCATAGACACCAGGTCGGCATCCTGGGGCAGTCGGCCGAGTTGCACTGTTCCTGCTTGGGGTACTGCGTCAGTTTGACCTGCTCTAGCCTGTCGGCGAGTAATCGCGGTTACGTCATGGCGTGGCGTCTCGGGAAGCCATGGCGGCTGGAATTCCCAAAGGGGGCCGTCTACGGCTCCCGCTTTGGCGAGGCCATCTGCCTCATCGTTACCGACTTTGTCAGGTCCTGGGACTTGAGAATGTCCCTTCACCTTCTTCCAATAGACGCACATTCCCTGTTCGGTTACGAGTCGATCGCATGCTAGGAAGAGTTCGGAGTGTTTCACTTCCTTGCCCCTTGCATTTTTCATGTCCTGCACCTTCCACGAGGGAAAGTGTGAGACGAAGCTATGCCTGGCATAATTTGAATCAGAGCAGAGGACTAACCGCTTGATGTTCTCACGGGCAGCTTGTTGCAGGACGATGAGCACGGCTGCTACCTCCGCATATTGGCTAGTCTTAGCCCCGAGTCGGTGTTGGTATTTCCCTTGTATAGGGCCGTTCGCCCATACGATACCGACACCGGCTTGCACTTTGCATTCATGATGGAATGAGCATCCATCTATGTAAGCGGTGGGGAGGTCTTTGCAGACGTTCTCGTCATAGTAGTGGTGGTCGGAGGGGAGAGCAGGTACGGTTGTTAGTTCGGTTTGATCTGGACTATTCTCGCAGTCGCAATGCTGGCATTCCGCCAGCCCTCGGCCAAGCACCATCTTGTGGTTCTGGGCGTACTTCACCTCGACGTCGTAGCCCTGTAGTGCCATCATCCAAGCTGCGATGCGACTGTTCGAAACTCTTCCCTCTCTCAGCCTCTGGCTGTTCAAGAACGAGACCGGTTGATGATTGGTCTCTATCACCACCTTCTGGCCACCAATGTAACTGCGAAAGTGTTCAACGGCCCAGACCGTGGCCAGCAGGGCTTTTTCGCAGTCTGAAAATTTCAACTTCACAGCACTGAGGGGCCGACTGGCGTATGCTACGACACGGCGATCTTTGTCATGCTGCTGTGACAGTGCAGCGCTCAGGCAGTGGGTGGAGAAACTAGCCTCCAAGAAGAACGGTTTGTCTTTGTCGGGATACGCGAGGCAGGGAGCAGAGCAGAGCTTCTGCTTCATGCTCTTGAACGCGAGTTCTTGAGGCTCACTCCACTGGAAGGGTTTATCCTTCCGGAGGAGCTCGGTGAGCGGTCGTGCTATCTCCGCGTAGTCCTCGATGAACTGTCGGGAGTAGTTGCAGACCCCTAAGAAGCTCCTGAGTTCGGGTACGTTGGATGGGGCTTTGATATCTTGGATAGCCCGCACCCTCCCTGACTGGGGTTCAATGCCATCTGGCCCGACGCACAGTCCAACGTATTCAACTTTGGTGCGACACCACTGCCCTTTGGTGACAGAGAGCTTCGCTCCTGCTCTGGACAGCTGGGACAGAACATGGCGTATCTCTTCGAGGTGTGCATCAAAAGTCTGTGACCTAATGAGGATGTCATCGACATAGATCAAGTTGCCACGAGCTGCGGCATCGCTCATTGCCTTATGCAAGAAGATGTTGAATTCAGCGGGGGAGTTCGCGTAGCCGAACGGACATCGGTTGAAAGTTAGCTGGCGGTTCCCAAAGGAAAAGGCCAGCTTGTGCTGGTCAGCTGGATCCACGCGCATGGTCCAGAATCCACTCGCCACGTCGGCGGTGGAGAAGAACTTTGCACCCTTCACCTTGGCAAGTTCTTGATCCAGATGGATCATGGGCCATCTTGACAAGGGCACTTGCTTGTTCAGCTGCCTATAGTCAATGGTGAGACGCCACTTGCCGTTCGGTTTCAGCACTGGCCATAAGGGGGAGTTGTAAGTCGAGTTACACTCACGAATGATCTGCTTTTCCAGCAGAGTGTCCAGTGTTTCTTGTATTGAGTCGTATGCGGCTAACGGGATTTTGTATTGCCGCACGAACGTCGGTGGAGCGTTCGGATCTGTTGGGATTCGGACGGTGTGGATGTCCGTGACTCCGCAGTCATTAGAATCTCGCGCCCAGATCGCCTTGAAGTCGTAGAACAGTTCACGGAGCTGTCGTCTCTGGGTGTCCGTGGTCAGGCTGTCAGCTTTCACCAGCTGTTGTTGAACTTCTCGTTCGAAGCCTGGGTACGGTTCACCTAGAGCTGAATCGACGACCTCAGTTGCAGGGGTGTCGTTGCTCGATTGCGTGGCAAGAGCGTACACCAGCATGTGTTTCGGGGTGTCAGTTTTGGTCATGACTATGCGCTCGTCGCAAAGCATGTCGTGAGGTTCGACGCGGATCATGTGGAAAGGAAGAGTGATCCAGGGAGGTTCCACTGGATCGGAATGAGTGTCCGGCGTTGGCAGCTCACCAATGACTGGAATGGTGAGTTCAAAGTCATGGAATGCCTGGTCTATCAGAAGGCCTAAAGGCCGACGGGCGGGGATCGTGATGGCGTCCCGCGTGGAGTTTTGAACCAGGAGGTAAGCGGAACGATGACTCACTTCAAGCAGCGGAGTCCCACACACGGCTAAATCGAGCTCCATGAAGAATCTGAGAGGCTGGAAGAACGCCTGGGGGCTACGAAACTGTTGGTCTTTCATGATGACCAGCTTAAGAGGGGAACCAGCAGTCCTAGCGGGAATGACAATGTCAAATTCGCTAGTGACATGGCAGGCTTGGGGAATTGTTTGTCCTGACCGCATTTGTTCCGGGTCAGCTTGGAACGGGTGCTTAGCAGCGTCGGCTTGGGTCCAGATGACCCGGTTGACTAGGTCCAGTTGGGCTCCCAGTCTGACCAAGATGTCTGCCCCAATGACCAGTGGGTCAGGAAGTCCGGGGACGACACTCAAGAAATGAAGGAATTCTCTCTGACCGATGGCGAGCGACACGGCGCAGACGCCTGTGGCTTTGATGGGGCTCTGGGGTTGTTCGGCTGACAGTAGCCGGTGGCTCTTCTGCACAAAGACAGGGGAAGGAGTGCTCTGACGCACTATGTCGAACCACGTTTGGCTGATGGCTGACTTCTCTGACCAAAGCGCTAACCTGACGCCAGGTGCCGTGACGCCGTTGACAGCAATGTTGCCAGATATCCAGGGGTAGTACCTGGTTGGGGCAGATTCGCCAAGAAAGCAAAGGAAAGACGGGTGGCCATCAAGCGCGTTGCGGTTGAGAAGAGTGTCGGTTGAGTTTGGTGCGTCTTGACTCGGCTCAGGGGGGAGCGGAGTGGTCTCGAGGTTCTCGGGGACCTGCCCTGACTCAGCTATCGGTGGAGTAGCCTCCACGCTAACTTCATCGCAACAGGCTCGATCGTGACGACGAGGATCTGGGGTCTGTGGGGACGCGACCTGGGCCCACAGTTGCCCACGACGACAGTCAATGAGGGGCGCTAGCCTATCTAGTAGGTCTTGGCCAATGAGGAACGGTTCTACACCGACAGAGCAGATGTAAGTGGGGTGAGTGATGGACATGCCCTGGAAGGTGAGTTCTAACCATGCAATGGTTGTTACTGGGGCTTGATTCTGGGTGAAGCTAACCAAGTTGACGTCACAACGTTCGGTTCTGATGGGTCTACCTTGCGCGCGCCGCGCATCAGAAACCTCTGCAAAGACTTTGGAACACATCAGGGTGATTTCTGACCCGGTATCCAAGAGAGCTTGGAGGGAAACGTTGCCTTCTACCACCACTGGGGTATAGATACGCTTGGCGTTGCCTTTCCTAACCAAATCTCCAAGAAACTGCGTCAGGGGTGCATCCTGCGGGTCAGGCTTCACTACCGGGGGGGGTGGTTTCAACTCATCGCTGCCTATTGGGCAGGGGTCCTTTCCCCACCCCACGAGGTAGACACGCGGTGGTGGTGGGGATGGGTCCCGGCCTAGTCATGCTGACGGTTCGTCCCTGTCCTTGCTCGGCTTACCCTTCCTGTTCTTATTGCTCAGCAGTTGTTTAACTCGTGCTAATTCGGTCCTCAGTTCTGCCATCCCAAGCGGCTCTTGGTTGGCTTGTTTAATCCGTGCTAATTCAGCCCTCAGTTCTGCCATCCCAAGCGGCTCTTGGTTGGCTTGTTTAGCGGTAGCTAGCTTAGGGCTCCGCTCCCTTCGAGAGGAGTTGCGATGGGGCCTTGACTGTCCGCTATTCTGAGATTTAGGGCCGTGACTGCCAGGTTTGCGGTTACCTTGCCCTTTGGCGTTGGGGCCCTGTTCCCCCTTGGCTCCAGCTTGTCGAACTTTCCAGTTACCTTTGGGTTGACTCGACGTCTGGTGGCCGGGGTTTGGGTTCGCCCAAGGGGGCCCGCGGTTTGGGGCTTCATCCCCTTCTAGGCCTAAGGACTGACCTTCCTGCTCATATAGGCTGAGGACTCTGGGATCGTCCTCGTGGCGGTCTGTGGGTCGGACGAACGTCTCCCACGTTAGTTGTGCGGTGCGACGCATTTCTCTCATAGTATGGGGGCGCTGGCGACACGCGAGTGTTACTTGGTTACGGATGCACGGGTGAAGGTTATGGAGGAAGAGGGACTTGAAGTTGCGATCTTCCTCTAGCCCGGGCTCGCTTCTGCCCTGAAAGTACGCTGCGCGGAGCCGACGGTAGTACTCGCGAGGGTGTTCGCTTCGTTTCTGTCTGATCAGAATAGCACCCATCGTCGCAGCAGTCTCGTCCTCGTACAACGAGTATTCCTCTTTCAAGTACTTACGTATTTTCTTGTAGTTGTCGAGGACTGACTGCGGTAGGGTCTCAACGAATGCTCGTACGCCGCTACCTAAAGTTTTCCAGACTAGTCTGGCCTTTTCATGCGACGTAGCCTCTGGCAGGTCCAGGAGGCTACGCTCGATTTCCCGGAAATAATCATTAACGCTTCGGTGTCTATGATTTTCCGGCTCAAAACGCTCTATGTCTTTCGCAAGGACGTCGATTTGGCGGATCCTAGTTTTGCGTTCTGCGACGAGGCGTTTTGATTTTGACCCGTAGGGGTCCTCGCTGTCTTCGCTATTTGAGCTGCTCTCATATCGCCTATGTCTGCGTTTCGGCTTGTAGGCGGCCTCTCCGTCAGAGGAGTCTGAGGGTACGTAGCGCGGCGTTTTCTGCGGGCTAGAGGCTGCAGCGATATTGAAGCGCGAGGGGGTGTAGTGGGGAGTAAAGTAAAAACTCCCAGCGCCACGAGGTGGCGATCGTGCGACTTTCACGCGAGTTGAGCTTGAGTGCGGTGTCTGATCTACCGTTCTAAGCTCAGGTTCTTCCTCCTCCAGAGCGGAACTCTGTTCTTGGGAGGGTTTGGCCGATCCCTCATCTGAGCGACGTGCTTGCGTCACTTCTTCTCTGAGGTATTCTATTTCGCGCTTTAGTTCATCTTGTGTGGCTCTCAGGCCCACGAGGCTACTCTCCGCGCTTTCTGCTCTCCTTTGAGCTTCGGCCAGTTGTCTTTTTAGTGTTCTTTTCTCTTGTTCGAGGGTCATACACACATGTTCCATTTCCTTATAGTAGATCATGAACAATTTGGGTAGCCCTTCTGGAAGAGTCATAGTACGCTCCTTAAGTTCCCTAACGGCTATGTGTATTTCATCAAAGCGAGCCTTTTGGTCCAGATCACAGAAGTAATTTCTCCTATCCTCCGGGACTTGGCCTAAATCGCCTACAACGTCGAAGAGAGAGAGGAGGGGCCCTTCTGACTCCCTTGATGGGGAACGCGACATTTTGTTCGAAATGTATTAATTAACTTAAAGGAAATTAATACTAGGGGTTGATTAGGTTAGAATTTAATTTAATCCAAGTTGCTAAATAATTGATGTGGTTTCTTAGCTACTTTGTTTTCACTAATGTTTCACTTGTATTAATTAGCTCAATTAATAATTAGTTAACAATAATGATTATTATTATTCATAATATTAATTAAGTACTTGGATTAGATATTACTCTAATGTACTAATCAATTAAACCAGTTTATCAGCTAACTGTGGTTGGCAGCTGAATTTCAGTTCTGTGATTAACACACTGTTAATGATTCACCATTAAAGTCATCTGTGTTATACCTTGGCAGTTGATTTTGGGTATACAGCAGTTTACAAGTTATTGTTGAGAAATTCACAAGGTCATTAAACTATTCCTCACACGGGGCACCACTTTAATGTAGGTTGAATTGGGATTAATTAAATTATAAATTATGTAATAATTGATAATTAAATTAATCAATTTATAAATAAAGATCAGTCTCATAAAATCTTAAATTATTAATCTTAATACTCACCATGAATGGTTACATTCAAGATTAATGGTAGCTCTGTATTAGAGGGGAAACCCAGTTGTGTACAAAAGCTAAATTCTGAAGGAAAAAGGAGTTCTAAATAGTTGACCTTGTGAATAAACAACAGGAACAAGTAAAATGCAATTCAATTTTATTAGCTTTTATTTGTCTACTACTCACTAATAATAATAAACTCAAAATACATTCAATGTCAGCAAAGGTAATAACAAGACAAAACAATGGAACAATTACACCTGGACTATAAATTTGAGGGAAAGAGAGAGAGAAAGAGATAGAAGGAAAAAAAAAGAAAAGAATCCCTTGTGTGTGCGTGTGTGTGAGGCTAGGGCAAGCCGATGCGTGTGTGTGTGTGTGTGTGTGTGTGTGACCTAGCTTGTCGTTAGCTAAAACAAAGGAATGTTAGCTAAAACAAAGGAATGTTAGCTAAATAGAACAAAGGATTAGCTCTGTGGCTAATGTGTGCTTTGTGTAGGTATCTGTGGGCAGATGCTAATGCTAGCCACTCTGGCAATGCTTAAACAAAATGGCGGTCAGTGCCTAGGTGTCGTATCACAGGTAACTCAATGAGGAAGGTATCAAAATGGCGTCGGAAAAATGGCGCCTGCAGGCCTAGTCGAGAACACAAGCCTACCAGCTAGCGTATCACCCTGAGGTAGCTAGCAATAAGTTGCTAAGGAGAATCTGACCACGCTACAGCTGGATCCAAACACTGCACTTAACAACAATTTCCAACAGACTATCTAGGCAAAGAACTCAACGCGAGAGAGAGAGAGAGAGAGAGAGAGAAAGAGTGTGAGAGAGTGTGTATATGTGTTGGATGGAGAGAACTAGGCCTTGTAGCGGTCTAGCCTCGGAGCTTAAAATAACAAACTTGTCGCTGCGCTGCTAATCAGATAGGGAAGCTAGCAATGGAGTTAAGGAAAGATATCATGCAAGATACCCTGTCTAACAAGTTCAAAGAAAAAAAAACAGAACCAAAACAAACAATAAAAACAAACAAACAAACAATAAAAACAAACAAACACCTTCCGTGTCTGAGCGGGTATGCTAAATAGCTCAAAGCTTAAACATGACCCTAACAACCATCTGAATAAGCTACAAATTAAAAATTTGCCCAAGTGCCTACTCAATGCGATGGAAGTTCTTTCTCCGATGTCCGCGCTGAGGGTCGCAGTCCGAGGAGAGGAGGTTAGCGGCGCGTTGCGTCCAACCGCGGCTAACGAAGCAGGGAGATGAAGGCCTAGCTGGCCCACGGTGCTTCAGGAGAAACCTCCGGTGATGCGTCGACGAGGAAAAGGCTGAGAGGAGCGAAGCTGTCCGCAAATGCCTCTTAGCGTGGAAAACTACTTAACTGTAGTTAAACTTTGCAAAGGTTTAGAATCGAAACCACTATATCGCTGAAACTTAGCGGGTCGTTCAAAAGTTCGGCCGAAACTAATTTGAACAGGCTGTTCTCAGACAATAGCGGTTAGTCTCAACACTGTAGCTTGCGTGCCTACAGTCCGTCCGACCACTCCAGTAGTCAGAACATGAGAGAGCGAATCGAGGCGCTCTCGATACAGTTAAAGCAGTTCCACTTCACGTCACATCCGGGTGGAGCGCGCAAGGAAATTGTGGGATCGTTATAGGGGGCGCTGGCGAGTTACCAACAGTGATATATAACTACGACTTATTATATATAAAATAGCTCAAAGGGGAATTCATGATAACAGAATTATCTGATCTAAACTGACTATCCGTGCACCGAAATAGTTTAATAGGTATCCAGTAGCAATACTGCAATGAGGCTCTTCTTAATTGTAATGAGGTTAAAAAGATAAAATGTGTCTTGTTAAACTCAAAGGGGAAATTAATTAAAGTTTAGGCATGGGAGCAACCAATAAGTGAACTGTATGTGAGCAAACAAGACAAAGTCACAGATTATAGCAACATAACCACTAACAGACATTCAACACAACAAATAACATAACAGAAATAAACATGGCGGCACGGTGGTGTAGTGGTTAGCGCTGCTGCCTCACAGCAAGAAGGTCCTGGGTTCGAGCCCCGTGGCCGGCGAGGGCCTTTCTGTGCGGAGTTTGCATGTTCTCCCCGTGTCCGCGTGGGTTTCCTCCGGGTGCTCCGGTTTCCCCCACAGTCCAAAGACATGCAGGTTAGGTTAACTGGTGGCTCTAAATTGACCGTAGGTGTGAATGGTTGTCTGTGTCTATGTGTCAGCCCTGTGATGACCTGGCGACTTGTCCAGGGTGTACCCCGCCTTTCGCCCGTAGTCAGCTGGGATAGGCTCCAGCTTGCCTGCGACCCTGTAGAACAGGATAAAGCGGCTAGAGATAATGAAATGAGAAATAAACATTAGACCAAATAAAATGGAAGGGAGGTGGAATGATGATAATCAATACAGACTGAAATATTGTCACAGAAATCCAGTTTTGACCTCTCCTGCACCATTGAGCAAATTTAAAATGATACTAACTCCGCATGTGAAAGAGAAAACCAAGCCTTTAACAGGAAGGCACTGGATTATCAGAAGAATGGAAGTTTGTTTATGCATTCTTGTTGAAGTTGCAAAAGTTTGCAATGATTTGTGGTGTTCTCGCTGCAACAGCTGATGTAGCTGATGCATGAAGGATGGTTAGTTGGAGTTCATGTTCAGCATTCATGGTCTTGTAGGATCGAAAGTGATGAGCAGAAAGGAGGTTTGGTACCGGTTTACTAAAACTCTCAAGGTCTTTGTTCTGAAGCAAGGGTTTTTCTATCATCTTCATGCATATTAATGACTTTGATGATAACCCTCTGATCAATAGTCATAGCATCCCTTATCCTCACATCCTCACAAGGGGAGAGTAGGGGTCATGATTTATGACCCTGCACTGCTACAACCTTTAACTCATTTGCATCAACTACACAGAACTCATATGAATGCATCTCCATGAAAATTGAGTATAACAGAATAATTTTTCCAACACATTGATACCAAACACACTCGTCGTATCATGAGCCATTTGTGAGTTGGCGTTCACCAAGTACAAAGAGGACTGAAAATCCATTGGTCCTGGTAATACACTGTCTTTGCTTTGGAGGGAGAGATACGTGTGTGTGTGTTTGTGTGTGTGTGTGTGCGCGTGCATCCATTTATCCATTGCGGATTCACTCAGGGTCTCTGTGTTTAATTAGAAGTTCATTAAGTTTTAAGTTAGGTGAAGCCTGTGCATGAGTAGTGGGCCATACGCAAAGTGTTGTAGACATTTTTAGGCAAACTGACAGTTTTTACCACTGTGTTTGTTAAACAGGCTCCTACCCATTATTTTTGCAGGGAGACAGCCAGGAACATGCCCATGTTGTATTCTTAAAATTGAAGTGTCAAAATATGTTATAGGCAGAAAAACCAATATTTTGAAAATCCAGTTTTTCGGGGGGGTTTTGGCTGTTTGTCAGAATTCAGCACCAGTGAGACCCGATGGATTTTCTCAGACTGCCGTAATTATATTCTTATTGTGTACTTTAATTATTATCAGACCACAAAACAAATAAATGCATAACAATGGTAGCATTAAACGCCTTGAAGCCAATGTGCCATTCTGAATCTACTGGCTTACAAACACAAAGGTTCCTTGAGCTGTTTCATGCTGATGAGAGAAACAGAAGCCGAGAGTTCTGTTCCTGAACATAGTGAGTGTCTTTTTTTTTCTGGGGGTAGAATGCCAGGAAAAGGTTACGTTCACAGTTTAAGACAGTATTGCACGGTAGATACATAGCCATGCATGCGTGTTGAATGAGACAGATGCATAAACCAGAGTCTAGGAAATGTCATCAGAACATACAGAGAGAAAAGGGGAAAGAGATTTAAACACACTAGGGCAATTAGTTAAGGCACTTCTTCCTTGTGCAGTTTGCCAAGCCCTCAAATGAATAAAAGCACAAAGTACATCCTTGTCTACACAATCTCTAAATCTCGGAATCAATAAATGAGTTTCCTGCCAGAGTAAAACTTGATACAGACCGAATCCATTTGTCATTTATGGTGGTTTGAGACAGAAAATAAATACTAGAAAAAGATCATGCAACACTGTGAGTTTCTACTTATTGTTGCACAATAAATGCGTGAAAGATAACGGCATCATGAGAATGGTGCTTTTCAGTAAAGATCACTTGTGATAGAGAATTATTTCCAGGAGGCTCACTTTATCTGGATATGCTAACTGCATTAGTGTTTTATGGCTCTCCATTTTTGAGGCATAACAGAGATGACAGAGAATTCATATCATCCTTATTCCAGAGAGAAATAGGCTAAAGATAAGAAAAAAGAGGTTCTGAAATTGTAAGACGTATGCAGCACTTTTAAAATAAAAATGTACTGTACTATACAGTTTAATACTGTTTGTTACATCAAGAGTACATCATAAAACCTTCACCTCAGAACATAAATGTATAGTTTATTTTAAAATTAATCTAAGGTACAAAGGTAGTCTGTAAGATTATATACATTAAATTTAAATTTCACCACCCACAGAGGTAGCCGTAGGGGGCCGGTGCAGTGTGGATTGGGCGGCAGTCGAAGGCAGGGGCCTCGACGACCTGATCCCCGAACACAGCGGCTAGCTGTTGGGACATGGAATGCAGTGGCGGCTGGTAGTCTTTCAAACAGGGGAGGCTGGTCGGTTACGATATTTCCAGATTTTAAAAGAAAAAACACATCAATTTTGCCCATAGTCTTGCCTCTGATCTGGCTGATTGTTGGCAGGGTCACAAACTGTGAAATAACAGGTTCTTTTGGCCCATTAGCCTACTGTCCAATATACATGATGGTGGTGTTGGGGGGGTATATTTTAACATTTTATATTTTAAAATTGCGGCATGTTGTTTAAAAATTGATTATTGAAAGCAGCTCTTTGTCAGGAACCTCAGCAGTAACAGCAGAGTGTTCTGGAATAGGCACAAGCACTGACCTTGGGGAGCCAAACATAGAGCTGGGTGCCACACATTTCATTCAATGACACTTTCCCTATATTTTACTTATTTTGACTGAGAAATGTTTTATTGACAATTTTGATAACCCTTCACTTTTAATCCAGGTCTGTAGTTTGAAATGTTCTCGGCTGTGTTTTTGTTTAAAAATGTTTTCCAAATTGTAGCTGTGTTTAATTCATATCCAGAAAAATATATATTCCAATATAATATAATCAGCATAAACATTTTAAATAGATTCTATATTTTTGGTCCATCCATGACATATTACTAAAGTAGCCTATTTACTGTTGTTGATGTGGGTCACTTGCTGTTAGCTAATTCACTTTCTCGTACCAGGAGAGCTGAAAGGAACGAGTATTATTCCCTACCTTTTTCACCAAGTCAGTTTGAGGCGTTGGTCTACCCTGCTCTTTAATTTTAATTTTTTCCTTGAAAGGAAGACTGGCAAATGGCTTCGCCAAAAATTAAATCAATGCTTGGCATCCGTGCACAGCTTTCTTGCTAGCTGACTAGCCCCCTCAAGTTCAAGTTCAGTCACTCAAATAAACTAAATTTCTGGAACTAAGAGAGCAAACTTGACAACACTATATTTACACTTTATTTACAATGAAAATATATACAAACTAAAAAAGCTGGTAGAAACCGTATGTAATGAATGAAATCGAAATGTAAGCTGATCTCTTACAATACCAGGGCTTTGAACCGGTTCAAGGAAAGAAAACGAAAACCGGGAACTTTTTCTATTTCACATGGAACAGAAACGAAACTAGAAACTTTATTATTTTTTATGTTCCGGAACAGAAACGCTTATTAAAAATAATGGTAACCGGTTAATACCGTTTTTTATTTCGTTCCTCAAAGTTTCCATAGCCTACAAATAAAAAAGCCATTCTTCTCCTGCACAAGTTTCTATGACCCGCTGGGGTTCACTTCCTGTGTGACGTTCGCTGACTGAATGGAGAGAGCGGGAAGGTGGACTACTATCACATCTCCATTATTGAGTGTCTGAGCAAAGAAGAGCCTGAACGATGCAACCTCCCTATTGGCTGTTTGTAAAAATGTATCAATTGTTGCCCTTCCCACGGGAATCATCGCGGGCTCGAGAGACGAGACCTGACGAGTTAGTTCATTGGTAGCAGAACAAAATGTCTGGACACAAATCGGGTTTTCAGAAAAGGAAAGAAAATAAACGGAGGGTTGAAAATACAAAAAAGGAGGCAGAAAATGCAAAACGAGTTTTAAGGTAGGACAAATGGTTACTTTTTAAGGCAGCCCGCCGTGGCTGCAGGCTTTCAGTTGTGTCATTGAATGGTTACTTTTCTGAGGCAGCCCGCCGTGGCTGCCTGCAGGCTTATTTATTATAGCCCATTTAGTTAAAATAGTTGATATAAAATGTTTATAGCTATGTGATGGTTGTCCTGATTTAGACTGGTGTTTTTTTTTTTGGGGGGGGGGGGTTGTGCGATGTTGCACCCGGGTCCAGATTAGGGCAGAACCGGCCCTGGCTACATTTCAGCTGTAGTTTGTTTTATGTATGTATGTATTTGCATAGATGTGTACTTGGTCTTCCAATATGGCGCCTATCAAAATCTCGCGGCGCGGTGACGTCATGCGGTAGCCCTCTATAGGGCCTGACTAGCCTTTGGTAACACACTAAACGAATTATCTTTCATTTTTGGCACTTTTTCTGTTTGTGTAGATGGGAAGACATACTGAGAATCCAAATCGCCAACATTTGAAATAATAATTGTTTTGAATTATTTCTTGTCTTATTTAATGAAGGTTGTAATAGAATTAGCCTACATTTGGCTTAAGCTGGATGAGACAGAGACATAATTTTATAGCCATTTGTTAAACAGCTGACAGGGAACGTAATTAACCGTTCCGGGAACGAAATTTTTTTGTTCTAACCGGTTCGGGAACGTCTATTTAATGGTGGAACCCAAAACCGGAAACGTTAAAATTCCGTTTCTGTTCGGAACGAACCAGTAGGAAAAAAATTCTGGTTCAAAGCCCTGTACAATACACCACAGCACTTGCGAATCCGCATGGGACTGAACTGAAATTCACCGCTGCCTGTCTATATTTGAAACGAGCTGTCAATCAAAGAAAATATCCGGCCGCTTTCACCAATCACCAGTCTCCTCGCGGAAACTGCCATGTCCCTCCCACTGTGAGGCTCGGAGTCCGTGGGCGGGCGTTTTCGCAGTATTTGTCCAATAACCGTCTTGCATTTTGATATTGAAAAGCGCATAGCTCCCAAATGCCATTGAAGTCCACTGAGGCTGGGAGTCCGGTGGGCGGGCGTTTTCGCAGTATTTGTCCAATAACTGTCTTGCATTTTGATATTGAAAAGCGCATAGCTCCCAAATGCCATTGAAGTCCACTGAGGCTGGGAGTCCGGTGGGCGGGCGTTTTCGCAGTATTTGTCCAATAATCAGCTTGCATTTTGATATTGAAAAGCGCATAGCTCCCAGATGCCATTGAAGTCCACTGAGGCTGGGCTGCATCGCGCTGTCACGAGGGGGAAAAACTCACACACACATTAGGCGAACTGGGAAAAATTATAACGGAATGATTTTGCACTGTAGTTGGGTTGAGCACATATATTTCTATGATTCTGGATCTGAAATAGCAATGTTATAACTTATAACATTGCTATTTCAGATCCAGAATTTTTAGAGGAGGCTGAGCCTCCCTCGTTGTCTTAGAGCAATCGCCCATGATGGAATGTCACTTCACTGTGGGGGAAAGAGCCTGAGCTTGTGCGGGAGGTTGAGAGGTACCGGCTAGAGATAGTCGGGCTCACCTCCATGCACAGCTTGGGCTCTGGAACCCAGCTCCTCGAGAGGGGCTGGACTCTCCACTTCTCTGGAGTTGCCCATGGCGAGCGGTGGCGGGCTGGTGTGGGCTTGCTTATAGCTCCCCAGCTCAGCCGCCATGTGTTGGAGTTTACCCCAGTGAACGAGAGGGTCGCCTCTCTGCACGTTCGGATCGGGGAGAGGGCTCTTGCTGTTGTTTGTGCCTACGGGCCGAATAGCAGTATAGAGTATCCGGCCTTCTTGGAGTCCCTGGGAGAGGTACTGAGAGGTGCTCAGACTGGGGACTCCATTGTTCTACTGGGGGACTTCAATGCTCATGTGGGCAACGACAGTGACACCTGGAGGGGCGTGGTTGGGAGGAACGGCCTCCCCAATCTGAACCTGAGTGGTGTTTTGTTATTGGACTTCTGTGCTAGTCACGGTTTGTCCATAACGAACACCATGTTCGAGCATAGGGGTGTCCATAAGTGCACGTGGCACCAGGACACCTTAGGTCGGAGGTCGATGATCGACTTTGTTGTCATTTCATCTGATCTCTGGCCCCATGTCTTGGACACTTGGGTGAAGAGAGGGGCTGAGCTATCAACTGATCACCACCTGGTGGTGAGTTGGATCCGCTGGCAGAGGAGGAAGCCAGACAGACCTGGCAGGCCCAAACATATGGTGAGGGTCTACTGGGAACGTCTGGCCGAGCACTTTGTTGGGGAGGTCTTTAACTTCCACCTCCGGGAGAGCTTCTCCCAACTTCCGAGGGAGGCGGGGGACATCGAGTCTGAGTGGACCATGTTCTCTACCTCCATTGTAGATGCAGCTGTTCAGAGCTGTGGCCGCAAGGTCTCCGGTGCCTGTCATGGCGGCAATCCCCGAACCCGGTGGTGGACGCTGGAAGTAAGGGATGCCGTCAAGCTGAAGAAGGAGCCATGTTGACCTCCAGGACTCCTGAGGCAGCTGCTGGGTATCGGCAGGTCAAGCGTGCTGCAGCTCAGGCAGTTGCGGAGGCAAAAACTCGGAACTGGGAGGAGTTCGGGGAGGCCATGGAGAAGGACTATCGGTCGGCCTCGAAGAAATTCTGGCAAACCATCCGGCACCTCAGGAGGGGGAAGCAGTACTCTGCCAACACTGTTTACAGTGCGGGTGGGGAGCTGTTGACCTCGACTGGGGCATTGTCAGGCAGTGGAAGGAATACTTTGAGGATCTCCTCAATCCCACCGTCATGTCTTCCATTGAGGAGGCGGAGGCTGATGACTCAGAGGTGCACTCATCCATTACCCAAGCCGAAGTCACTGAGGTGGTTTGCAAACTCCTCGGTGGCAAGGCACCGGGGGTGGATGTGATCCACCCTGAGTATCTCAAGTCTCTGGATGTTGTGGGACTGTCTTGGCCGACACGCCTCTGCAACATCGCATGGCGGTCGGGGACAGTGCCTCTGGAGTGGCAGACTGGGGTGGTGGTCCCTCTTTTTAAGAAAGGGGACTGGAGAGTGTGCTCCGATTATAGGGAAATCACACTTCTCAGCCTCCCAGGGAAGGTTTACTCCAGGGTACTGGAGAGGAGAATTCGGCCAATAGTCGAACCTCGGATCCAGGAGGAACAATGCGGTTTTCGTCCTGGTCGCGGAACACTGGACCAGCTCTATACCCTTCATAGGGTGCTCGAGGGTTCATGGGAGCTTGCCCAACCAGTCCACATGTGCTTTGTGGATCTGGAGAAGGCATTCAACCGTGTCCCTCGTGGTATTCTGTGGGGGGTGCTTTGGGAGTATGGGGTTCGGGGCTCTTTGCAAAGGGCTGTCCGGTCCCTGTACGAATGGAGCAGGAGTCTGGTTTGCATTGCCGGCAGTAGGTCAGACATGTTCCCAGTGCATGTTGGACTCTGGCAGGGCTGCCCTTTGTCACCGGTTCTGTTCATAATTTTTATGGACAGAATTTCTAGGCGCAGCCAGGGGCCGGAAGGAATCCTGTTTGGGAACCACAGGATTTCATCTCTGCTTTTTGCGGATGATGTTGTCCTGTTGGCTTCTTCAAACCAGGACCTTCAGCATGCACTGGGGCGGTTTGCAGCCGAGTGTGAAGTGGCTGGGATGAGAATCAGCACCTCCAAGTCCGAGGCCATGGTTCTCGACCAGAAAAGGGTGGCTTGCCCTCTCCAGGTTGGTGGAGAAGTCCTGCCTCAAGTGGAGGAGTTTAAGTATCTCGGGATCTTGTTCACGAGTGAGGGAAGGATAGAGCATGAGGTCGACAGGCAGATCGGTGCAGCCTCCGCAGTGATACGGTCGCTTTACCGGTACGTTGTGGTGAAGAAGGAGCTGAGCCAAAAGGCGAAGCTCTTGATTTACCGGTCAATCTACGTTCCGACTCTCACCTATGGTCATGAGCTTTGGGTAATGACTGAAAGAACAAGATCGCGGATACAAGTGGCCGAAATTAGTTTCCTTTGCAGGGTGGCTGGGCGCTCCCTTAGAGATAGGGTGAGAAGCACAGTCACTCGGGAGGAACTCGGAGTAGAGGCGCTGCTCCTCCACATCAAGAGGAATCAGCTGAGGTGGCTCAGGCATCTCTTTTGGAAGCCTCCTGGACGCCTCCCTGGGGAGGTGTTCCAGGCATGTCCCCCCGGGAGGAGGCCCTGGGGAAGACCCAGGACACGCTGGAGGGACTATGTCTCTTGGCTGGCCTGAGAACACCTCGGTGTTCTTCCTGAGGAGCTGGTTGAGGTGTCTGGGGAAAGGGAAGTTTGGGCTTCCATGCTCAGACTGCTGCCTCCGCGACCCGGCCCCGGATAAGCGGAAGAAGACGAGACGAATTTAAATGGACGCTGCATTCACTTTCTCAGGTGAAAGATGCACACCCTTAACAATTTAGCTTTAATTTAGCTGAATGTTCATACATACATGCGCTCCAGGGTCGAAGTTCAATCCTGAACACAGGTTCCTATCTGTGTGATGTTTTGCTTGTTTTCTCCCTATCCATGCAGGTTTCCTCTGGGTTCTCAGGTTTCCAAACATCCCAAATACAGGCCAGTAGGTGGATTGGCTACTCTAAATTGCCTCAGGTTTGAAAAGTGTTTGAACGTGTGAATGGTGCCCTGTGATTGACTGCCGTCATATCCATGTATTCCCACCTCATACCCAGTGTCCCCAGGACAAGTGTGGTGACTGCATTGCGACCCCGAGTTGGAAAAAGCATTATTGATATGATAATTACAAATAGGATGATTCATATTGCAATATATACTCATTGGTCACTTTATTAGAAACAACTGTACACCTGATCATTTATGTCAAGTTTCAAGTCAAGTCAAGTTTGTTTGTATAGCGCTTTTAACAATAGACATTGTCCCAAAGCAGCTTTACAGAATCTGAATGACCCAAGACATGAGCCAATTTTATCCCTAATCTATCCCCAATGAGCAAGCCCGTGGCGACGGTGGCAAGGAAAAACTCCCCCAGACGACACGAGGAAGAAACCTCGAAAGGAACCAGACCCAAAAGGGAACCAATTCTCACCTGGACAACAACAGATAACATGACTATAACATTAAGTTTTAACATGAAGTCAGTTTTGTTGATGTTATAACGCTTCTTTAATGGAAACTTGAGTGCAAAACTGTTCATGACAACCGCAGTCCCAAAGTTATACAATCAGCCAATCATGTGGTAGCAGTGCAATGCATCAAATCATGCACTGTAATACATGATACAGGTCAAGAGTTTCAGTTAATGTTCACATCAAACGCCAGAATGGGAAAAAGTGTGATCTCTGTGATTTTAACCTTGGCATAGTTGCTGGTGCCAGATGGGCTGGTTTGAGTATTTTAGAAACTGCTGATCTTCAGGGACACAGAACAGTCTCAAGAGCTTACACAGCAGGAAAGCATATCAGAATGCACAACACATCAAACCTTGATGCTGATGTGCTACAACAGCCGAAGAAAACATCAGGTTCCACTCCTGACATCCAAGAACAGGAATCTGAGGCCATCATGGGCACAGACTCAACGGAACTGGACAGTTGAAGACTGAAAAAAGATCAGTGGATTTTTTTTTTTTTTTGAATCTTCAGCTGTTCAGTTTGGGTGAGCCTGTGCCCATGATCGCTTCACATTTCCTGTTCTTGGCTGACAAGAGTGGAACGTGATGTGGTCTTCTGGTGTTGTAGTCCATCCACCTCAAGATTTGTTGTTTTGTGCATGCTGAGACACGTTTCTGCTCACCAAAGTTGTAAAGAGTTGTATATGCGTGACTATATACTTCCTGGCAGCTTAAACCAATCCGTCCATTTTCCTCTGACCTCTCTTATCAACAAGGCATTTCTATCCACAGAACTGTCGCTCACTCAATATTTTTTTGTTTTTCACACTGTTCTGTGTAAACTCTAGAGACTGTTGTGTGTGAAACTTCCAGAAGATCAGTGGTTTCTGAAATATTCAAACCTGCCCATCTGATATCAAAAACCATGCCACGATCAAGGTCACAGAGATTTCATTTTCTCTTCATTCTGATGTTTGCTGTGAACATTAACTGTATCTGCATGACTTTTTGCATTACGCTGTTGTCACAGGATTGGCTGATTAGAAAACTACATGAATGAGCAGGTGTACAGATGTTTCTAATAAAGTGGACGGTCAGTGTATTTGCAGTGCATTCCTTTTACATGTTTATTTCTATCTCTTTTTGGGCTTAAAGGTAAGTGTTTGTGTTTAAAGGTGGTGATCCAGGCAATATTGAAAAAACTGTATCAGACAAGAAAAATCTGGCAACCTTGCAAGCATAAAATTAACGCAGGACCCAGTTTTGAATATATATAACTTTCTCCATGTAAATACTGACATAACTTCCCATCTCATCTCATCTCATTATCTCTAGCCGCTTTATCCTTCTACAGGGTCGCAGGCAAGCTGGAGCCTATCCCAGCTGACTACGGGCGAAAGGCGGGGTACACCCTGGACAAGTCGCCAGGTCATCACAGGGCTGACACATAGACACAGACAACCATTCACACTCACATTCACACCTATGGTCAATTTAGAGTCACCAGTTAACCTAACCTGCATGTCTTTGGACTGTGGGGGAAACCGGAGCACCCGGAGGAAACCCACGCGGACACGGGGAGAACATGCAAACTCCACACAGAAAGGCCCTCGCCGGCCCCGGGGCTCGAACCCAGGACCTTCTTGCTGTGAGGCGACAGCGCTAACCACTACACCACCGTGCCGCCCTGACATAACTTTTGGACTTTAAAACCTAAACTTATTTGAACCAGTTGAATACTTCCTGAAGGTTCTAATAACATTCTTTTTTTTTTTTTTTAGCTAGGGATACAAGAGGACATTAGGAGAATAGGACTTGAAATGACTATTCTTTGTGAATCACTCAAAATTGTGGATAGCATCTCTTCTCCTTCCTCTGTATAGAACAAATGAGTGTGACCTTGTTAACGTGGTGTTTCTTAATCATTCCCACTCTCTAGCCAACCTCTTCAGCCCACCATGCACGCCTCTACCTGTCATCTCACTCTCCATCCATCGTTTCCACATAATTAAACCCTGTTATCTGGTCAAAGTGCCCCTTCATGTGTTCCTCTTTACTTCTGCATCATTGCCTGGCATTTAGGAAGGACATGCTCGCTGCCTTCACAAGGTCTAAGTCCATTTTGTACAGAAGCAAGGCTGCATTAATGGCTGTAGGTGTGGTAATTCTGTACTCCTGGGTCATGTTTGGATGTTTTGCTTATGGAGTGCAATCTATATGGGGCATATCATCAGCTTCCGGATGCTTATAAGAGATGCTTATAAGAGAATCAGCAACTGAGCAACTTGTAATGTAATGTAATGTAACAAGGCCCTTTCTCAATACCATATAAAGCTGAAATTTGAGGGACCAGGGACTTTTTTGATGCTACTCGAAAAAAAAAATACTACTGGAGACTTTGGAATGGATTTAGGTTAATCAAACTCATATTCGGGTTGAAACTGGGAACTAGGAAAGGGAGCTGTAAGAGGGCAGATGTTTAACAAGTACACAAATGTGCAGTGGACCGAACTACTGTCATGAGCACAGCTCTCATGCAAAAAAAAAAAGAACATATGGTGCTTTTCTAATTTACAAGGAGCTGTGAATCACCTTGCAGAGCACCTTGTTCTTAAAAACAGTCACGGTTTTGGCTTTGTGAGGAACTGCAGCAGTGTCACACAAAAGCCCAAAGCCAATTTTTTTTTTTGTGTGTGTGTGTCATCTTTATCTGTTTTTTACAAGTAAGGTGAGAGAGAAATGGCATTTTGATCCTCCTATATGTCATGGATATATAGTGAATTGACAAAGAATCTTTGAATCTTTTTGAATGAGAACCCTATTAAAATATAACTGGGTAATGGTTTGGAAGTTCTGGAGACTACATATGAAAATGATTTAAAACACTTTTTAGCGAGTTAGTAATTCAATTAAACTGGGTAAACTGTAAACTGGGTGGGGATCACTCTCTTTCAATATTATTGAAGGAAAGAATGTCTAAAATACAGTGGTGCTTGAAAGTTAGTGAACCCTTTAGAATTTTCTATATTTCTGCATAAATATGGCCTAAAACATAATCAGATTTTCACACAAGTCCTAACAGTAGATAAAGAGAATCCAGTTAAACACATGAGACAAAAATATTATACTCGGCCATTTATTTATTGAGGAAAAGTATCCAATATTACATATCTGTGAGTGGCAAAAGTATGTGAACCTTTGCTTTCAGTATCTGGTGTGACCCCCTTGTGCAGCAATAACTGCAACTAAACGTTTCCGGTAACTGTTGATCAGTCCTGCACACCGGCTTGGAAGAATTTTAGCCCATTCCTCCATACAGAACAGCTTCAGCTCCGGGATGTTGGTGGGTTTCCTCACATGAACTGCTCGCTTCAGGTCCTTCCACAACATTTCGATTGGATTAAGGTCAGGACTTTGACTTGGCCATTCCCAAACATTAACTTTATTCCTCTTTAACCATTCTTTGGTAGAACAACTTGTGTGCTTAGGGTCATTGTCTTGCTGCATGACCCACCTTCTCTTGAGATTCAGTTCATGGACAGGTGTCCTGACATTTTCCTTTAGAATTCGCTGGTATAATTCAGAATTCATTGTTCCATCAATGATGGCAAGCCGTCCTGGCCCAGATGCAGCAAAACAGGCCCAAACCATGATACTACCACCACCATGTTTCACAGATGGGATAAGGTTCTTATGCTGGAATGCAGTGTTTTCCTTTCTCCAAACACAAAGCTTCTCATTTAAACCAAAAAGTTCTATTTTGGTTTCATCTGTCCACAAAACATTTTTCCCATAGCCTTCTGGCTTGTCCATGTGATCTTTAGCAAACTGCAGACGAGCAGCAATGTTCTTTTTGGAGAGCAGTGGCTTTCTCCTTGCAACCCTGCCATGCACACCACTGTTGTTCAGTGTTCTCCTGATGGTGGACTCATGAACATTAGCCAATGTAAGATAGGCCTTCAGTTACTTAGAAGTTACCCTGGGGTCCTTTGTGACCTCACCAACTATTACACGCCTTGCTTTTGGAGTGATCTTTGTTGGTTAACCACTCCTGGGGAGGGTAACAATGATCTTGAATTTCTCCCATTTGTACACAATCTGTCTGACTATGGATTGGTGGAGTCCAAACTCTTTAGAGATGGTTTTGTAACCTTTTTCAGCCTGATGAGCATCAACAACGCTTTTTCTGAGGTCCTCAGAAATCTCCTTTGTTCGTGCCATGATACACTTCCACAAACATGTGTTGTGAAGATCAGACTTTGATCACTGTTCTTTAAATAAAACAGGGTGCCCACTCACACCTGATTGTCATCCCATTGATTGAAAACAACTGACTCTAATTTCATTTTCAAATTAACTGCTAATACTAGAGGTTCACATACTTTTGCCACTCACAGATATACTATATTGCCAAAAGTATTTGCTCACCTGCCTTGACTCACATATGAGCTTAAGTGACATCCCATTCCTAATCCATAGGATTCAATATGACGTCGGTTCACCCTTTGCAGCTAGAACAGCTTCCACTCTTCTGGGAAGGCTGTCCACAAGGTTTAGGAGTGTGTTTATGGGAATTTTTGACCATTCTTCCAGAAGCGCATTTGTGAGGTCACATACTGATGTTGGACGAGAAGGCCTGGCTCTTAGTCTCTGCTCTAATTCATCCCAAAGGTGTTCTATCGGGTTGAGGTCAGGACTCTGTGCAGGCCAGTCAAGTTCATCCACACCAGACTCTGTCATCCATGTCTTTATGGACCTTGCTTTGTGCACTGGTGCACGGTCATGTTGGAAGAGGAAGGGGCCAGCTTCAAACTGTAAAAACAGTCTGCATGCCTAGGTGCTTGATTTTATACACCTGTGGCCATGGAAGTGATTGGAACACCTGATTCCGATAATTTGGATGGGTGAGTAAATACTTTTGGCAATATAGTGTATGTAATATTGGATTATTTTCCTCAATAAATAAATGACCAAGTATAATATTTTTGTCTCATTTGTTTAACTGGGTTCTCTTTATCTCCTTTTAGGACTTGTGTGAAAATCTGATGATGTTTTAGGTCATATTTATGCAGAAACAGAAAATCTAAAGGGTTCACAAACTTTCAAGCACCACTGTATGTAGAAACATACTGTATGTCACCTTCATCCATCATCTATACTGCTTATTCATCAGGGTCATGGAGGACCTGGACCCAATCCCAGCTGACTTCAGGCGAAAGGTGAGCTACATCCTGAGCAGATCCCCAATCTATCGCAGGGCTAACACAGAAATGACCCATCATTCCCATGCACATTCTCACCTAAGGGCAAGTTAGAGTAACTAGTTGATCCACATGTCTTTGGACTGTGGGAGGAAACCAGAGAGCCTGGAGGAAGCCAACGCAGGCACAGGGAGAACATGCAAACTGATTCAGATAAAGCTTCCTCCATCACAAGGGTTAGGGGAGAGCAGGGTAAGATGAGCCAGGGGGTAAGATGAGCCACCCCCTGTTTCTAAGAAACAGTAAACAAATGTGACCATGTGACCACATTCAAAGGGGGGCGGGACCATTTACTTACACTTGTGGAGAGGAGCACCACATGTCAAACTAGGTGAGGGACATATTTATAAAAATGTGTTTTTGTGCTTTCTAAGTCAATTCCATGTTTGTCCACAGTGAAGATGATTTAGAGAAGACAAAAGTAGAATAATATTTAGACACATTAGGGTTAAGTTAGTGGCTTTCTAAGCTATGATATGAATGCTAATAAAAATAATTTTGATTAGCCTAATCCCCTTTATTAGCATTTTTCTACAAAATGGTGGCCATGGGGTAAGATGAGCCATTAGATGTGGGGCAAGTTGAGCCACTGGCTCAACTTACCCCATTGGTGGCTGAGCTTACCCAATATGGATGACACTTAAGTTTTCACATTTACTGGTCATATATGACAACAACATATATATATATATATATATATATATACATATATATATATATATATATATATATATATATATATATATATATATATGACATCAGATGAGGAAGACCAGTTGTTAGATGTGGGGGATTATGTTGTGGCAAAATACACGGGGAAGAAGAAAGTGCATTTCTTCATTGGCCAGATAATCAAATTGGATGTCTTCGAAATAGAGGCAAGATTTCTCAAAAGAAGCCGGTCATGCCATGGCTCTGCAAGAAAGCCAACCTTTGTCTTCAAAGAGAAAGATGAGGCTGTCCTGTCAAGACAGGATATTGTGAAAAAATTGCCCCGCCCCTTTACTGTTGGGGGGACAGCACGGAGGGAGAGGCAAATGGTGTTCCCTTGCCATTTGAACGCTTGGAACATTGAATAATGATGAAATGATTGAATGATTGATGGAACGATTGCTGCATGTTTTAGCAATGTTTTAACCTACTGAAAGAAATAAGACTCTTTTGGCACTGTTCTACTGTTTTAGTAATTTCTATAATATAGTATATCTCTCATTCCCTCTCTAACCATCCCTCTTTCTATCTATCTACGCATATATCTCTCTCTATCCATCTATCTATCCCTCCCTATCCCATCTCGTTCTATCACCTCTCTCTTCATCTCCCCTTCTCTATGCAACGGCCCTATCCCCCACTTGATTGACTTGACTTGATTCATTGATTGCATTTCTAATAATAAAAGTTGTTTACTTTGTTAACCTAACATGTTTTGTGTTGGCTCAATTTACCCCACACAGTGGCTCATCTTACCCCGTGCATGGGGTAAGTTGAGCCACTTGACATTTTTTTTCAAGAGGTAATATCACTCTAACCATAAGAGCTTATCAATTATGTTTTGCTCAGATAGTAACAGTACACTTTGAAATTTGGTATGGTGTGTAGACTGGAAGCAAAAATGGCTTTAACATGTAGTTATGATGAAAAATGTAAAAAGTGGCTCATCTTACCCCACTCTCCCCTATGTTACAAAGGGGGATGAGCTTACAAGATAATGGAAGTGTCATAAACTAAAACATGTAGAATATATAGAATACTGTACATTTAAGAAAAAACCCCAGAAAATTATTAGCAATGAACGAGTAGTCCCATTGAGCATGGTTTCCAAACTCAAGCCCAGTCTTCCTGGGATAGGCTCTGGATCCACCATGACCTTGACCAGTCAAAAGTGCCTACTGAAGATGAATGAATGAATATGAATGAATGATCAGTTTTCTAACAGCAAATCAACCAGACCCAGAGCCATAATGGGGTATTAGCATCACTGCTGCCAATTAAGCCATATTTAGTTTGTATAATATATTTGCCCCATTCAATTGCACACTTATGGATCATTATGAATCCAGACATCATTGCAGGATGAACTCTTTTGGCTTCCAGTGGATTGGAAATGAGAGCAGTGACCATAACTTACCTTAGTGGTTATCTGACTATTTCAAAATAGATGGCAAAATCTCATTTAAATCATATTAGCTGGGCATCTAACTGAATTGTGGTAATCCTCTGTGCTCTCTCTCTCCCTTTTTCTCTCTGTGTGTCTCTGTGTGTATGTGTATACCTCAGTTGGATTGGCTGATGATACAAACTCCACCAGTGGAACAGCAAGCTGATTGGTAAAGAAGTCCATGACCACAGGTGACTGCAGAGAGCTGATGTTCAGGCCAGGGCAGTGTCCAGCATGAAGGCAACTTTTTATATGTTTCTGGAAGAAATAATATCCAGAATTAAGAAAATAACCAGTATATGTGTAGACAATTGTGAGTGATAAATATTTGTACATATACCTAATTGACAGATTAAACTAAGATATAACCAGATATGTAAGATATAACTAAGATATAACCAGATGTTGCAAAAGTACATGCATTCTTTACTTAAAGTATAAAAGTAAAAAAAAAAAAGCCCTTTGAAAGATATTTCTACTGACTGTTTCTGTGCAAAGCAAACTGAACCTCACATAATTTAATTAACAGCTATTCCACGAAATTGAGTCGTACATGAACTGATAGCCAACAAGGCGTATAGCACCGAGTCAGCTATAAGCCACGTATGACAAGATTGAGTGGAATAACTGTTTTATTCTATCCACATTCACTGGATTTTGAGAAACAGAACATTTTTATTTTTAGCAAATTCGATAAATAAAAACTTTATACAAAACAGCCGACAAAATGATTTCTACTTAGAATGTAAAAAAACCTGGCAAAATGACAGTAGCAATTTGTGAAAAATTCTATCATAATAATTCTTGAAAAATTAAAAAAAGCATGCTCTTAGCATCAAATACTTTTATTCCATATTTTGTTGCTTTTTATTTTGGGGGGCTTTTGTTTTTGAGTAGAGTTTTTATTTCATCCTGGGTTGGTTCAGCAACATGCTCCACCACTTTGTTTTTCTCTACTCACCAGAGGTGGACAGAGTACCCAACTTCATTACTTAAGTTAAAGTACAGATCCCACTGGTCAAATATTACTCCGATACAAGTGAAAATTATACAGTCAAATTTTTACTTAAGTACTGAAGTACTTGCTTTTGAAAATACTTAAGTATTAAAAGTACATTTTCTGTCAATGCAAAGTTATATTATTGCCTCAACGCTTACAAAACCTAACGCCGTTACCAAAGGCAGAAATGTGAATTCACAAAATGAATGCATGCTGTGCCATCATGGTGGAGAAACGTTAAGCTAGCTAGTCAGTGAAACTCCACCTGACATAAACTCTTTTCAAACTCGAACTCATATTGGGTAGCTAATACTACTAGAAAAGAAAGATTTCGACATTCTGTTTATTTGGCAAGATTACGCTAAAACATATTTCTGAAAGGACTTCAGAAAAGTTGACATTATTCATGTTAGTGTAACTCTGTTTTTACATGCTAACTAACAGCATCCAAGTTAACTAGCTATGTGTTATCATTAGCCGTGGACAAGGCTATGGCAACTTGGCAGGCAAATCCATAGAAAGTCATTTGACTTGCCAGACTTCAGAGCTATTGCAACATTATCGCTAGCTCTAAAAGCACAGACAACTTCGTTGCAAGCTTTCTCTTGGAATAAAACGTTTATATACCTCAATATGCTTCTGCAGGCCGGACAGCGATTTTTTGTATGCTGTGATGTGGTTCATTTTAGGCAAACAAATCAAACATTTAAAATGAAACGAATCTTTAATCCTTTCAGAAAACTGAAACATGGGTTGATGGGCCATGAGTGCATTCATTCCCCAGAAGAGCCACCTCCTTCCATCAACTGGTCGTGTTAAATAACGCTGCTGAGAAATCACTGAACTTGATTTTATCCAGTCTATGGACGTGATGTGACCCTAGTGATTACTGATAGGCTGTCTCAGTGTCACCTGCGAAAAAAAACAATTACCTTTTAGAAAAGAAAAAACATCCACTTTCAAAGCTGCTTCATAGTAACGAGTAACAGGGACCTTGACAGGAATGTAGTGGAGTGAAAAGTACAATATTTGCCTTTCAAATGTAGTGAAGTTAAAGTCATAAGCTTCCAAAAAAAATAATACTTAAGTAAAGTACAGATACTCAAAAAGTGTACTTAAGTACAGTACTCAAGTAAATGTACTTTGTTACTGTCCATCTCTGCTACTCACGGTATATGAGCTGATAGCCTAGTAGTAGAGTAGCCAATCAGAGTGCGTGATTGCTCATATCCAGTGAATGTGGATATTATATTATAGTATAATTGGCAGGGGGGTGGTGTGGTGGTAAGCACTGTCGCCTCACAGCAAGAAGGTTCTGGGTACGAGCCCACTGGCCAATGGGGGCCCTTCTGTGTTGAGTTTGCATGTTCTCCCTGTGTTTGTGTGGGTTTCCTACAGGTGCTCCGGTTTCCCCCACAGTCCAAAGACATGCAGGTTAGGTTAATTGGTGGCTCTAAATTGACTGTAGGTGTGAATGTGAGTGTGAATGGTTTTTGTCTCTATGTGTCAGCTCTGTGATGATCTGGCAACTTGTCCAAGGTGTACCCTGCCTCTCGACCCATAGTCAGCTGGGATAGGCTCCAGCTTGCCCACGACCTTGCACAGGATAAGTGGTTATGGATGGATGGATGGATATTTGGTAGGTCAGCTTGTGCATGTGGAAGGAGGCAAACCCACACTTTTAGATTAATTATTAAATAATACGATACATAAGGCGCTCCATTGCAAATATTTTAATTGCCAAGTACTTTGTGACAATCACCTTGCATGTGCAACGGATATTGATTAGCTGTATATAATGGCAATTTGTAGCTATATTTACTTTACTAGGCTCCTTCCATGTTTGCTAATAACTCATTTGAAAAGTTGAAGCGCATACATCACATACAACTAAAGCATTAGGTTATCAAATCAAATAATTTGAAAGTTTTACACAAAAATGTTCAAATTGAAAAGTTCAGAGTAAACCCATTCACCTTGAATTTGCTGAATGCAGCTCATGGTTTGATTAAGAGTCAGGGTTGACAGATTGGGTTGCTGTAATCAATGTCTGAAAACAACTCCAATCTCCAACCCTAAATCAGAAAAAAGTTGGGACAGTATGTGGAAATTGAAATTGAAAACAATGATTTGTAAATAATCTTTGACCTGTATTACAATCAAAACAATACAACAGCACATTATTTGATGCTTTACTGAATTAATGTTATTGTTGTTTCAAAATAAACACTTATTTCCATTTTTATTCTTGCAACACATTTCAAAAAAGTTGGAATGATAAAGCAATTACCACTTTATAATGTTGCCATTCCTCCTTCTAACAACACTTAAAGTATGTTTAAGGACCAAAGAGACTGATGGATGAAATGTTTTAGGTGTTATTTTGTCTCATTCTTCCTGCAAACAGCTCTTAAGGTGTGCAACAATAGGGGGTCATCTTTGTCATATATTTTGTTCCAGAAGTCATCATGTATTCTCTGTTGGGGACAGAGGGGACAGACACCCTCTTCCAGGGGCGCAGATAGGATTTTTGAACTGGGGGGGACTGAGCTGTCAGCAAATGATTCCATTTTGTGTGTGTATATATATATATATATATATATATATATATATATATATATATATACACACACACACACTACCGTTCAAAAGTTTGGGGTCACTTTGAAATGTCCTTATTTTTGAAAGAAAAGCACTGTTCTTTTCAATGAAGATCACTTTAAACTAATCAGAAATACACTCTATACATTGCTAATGTGGTAAATGACTATTCTAGCTGCAAATGTCTGCTTTTTGGTGCAATATCTCCATAGGTGTATAGAGGCCCATTTCCAGCAACTACCACTCCAGTGTTCTAATGGTACAATGTGTTTGCTCATTGCCTCAGAAGGCTAATGGATGATTAGAAAACCCTTGTACAATCATGTTAGCACAGCTGAAAACAGTTGAGCTCTTTAGAGAAGCTATAAAACTGACCTTCCTTTGAGCAGATTGAGTTTCTGGAGCATCACATTTGTGGGGTCGATTAAATGCTCAAAATGGCCAGAAAAATGTCTTGACTATATTTTCTATTCATTTTACAACTTATGGTGGTAAATAAAAGTGTGACTTTTCATGGAAAACACAAAATTGTCTGGGTGACCCCAAACTTTTGAACGGTAGTGTGTCTCATCTCATCTCATTATCTCTAGCCGCTTTATCCTTCTACAGGGTCGCAGGCAAGCTGGAGCCTATCCCAGCTGACTACGGGCGAAAGGCGGGGTACACCCTGGACAAGTCGCCAGGTCATCACAGGGCTGACACATAGCCACAGACAACCATTCACACTCACATTCACACCTACGGTCAATTTAGAGTCACCAGTTAACCTAACCTGCATGTCTTTGGACTGTGGGGGAAACCGGAGCACCCGGAGGAAACCCACGCGGACACGGGGAGAACATGCAAACTCCACACAGAAAGGCCCTCGCCGGCCCCGGGGCTCGAACCCAGGACCTTCTTGCTGTGAGGCGACAGCGCTAACCACTACACCACCGTGCCGCCCACGGTAGTGTGTATACATGTTATTTCACCTCCCTCACTGCCATCACCAGGAACTACCTGCAGACCAGGACAATGATAACATTTTAACATAGCCTATGGAAATCCAAAGTTTACACATTATCATCACGCACAGAAATTGCAAAACTAGTTTTAAAACCGCTAAGTTCCAACTGTTAAACATAGCGAGAGGCTGGGCTACATGTGTGTGTGTAAAGTGTAAACCAGTGCATCCTGACTTTTTAACTATGCCTGTGTGTTGCGTGAGCGGCAGTCAGTCAACAACTCTTCGCAAAGTTTCCTTATGAAACAATATGCTCGCTGAAATTATGGCAGGGAACGCCAGATTAAACATTAAAACTGCCTTCTGAGCACTGTATCTACAGGCTACCACCGAAAGAAGGAGGCTACCAGAAAGGCATCACTCCATACAATTTTACTTTCACTACGACATTACTTTGAACAGACTATCAAAAAATTGCAAGGTGATATGATAAAGTAAGGCACAGTTACAGTCATTTTTTTTTTTTTTTGAAAAAACGATGCAATCGTTTTCTGCCTTTTGGCACCCTTCATCATGCCGTGTTGGGGTCCTGAACTAGGAGGCGCTGTCCCTGATATGCCTGTCAAACTTGTTGTGGGTAACCATAGCAACCAAGCTCGAGCTCGCAACCTGTGCAGTCTGTGCAGTTGCAACTATGTATGTACTGCTGTGCACCTCAATAAACCGAATGGTAATTAGTCTTTTGATTTTTCCGTGAGGTTTGCCTTATGCAAAGAAAGACAGCATAGACGTTTTTTCCTCCCTATAAGTGGGGGGGACCGAACGAGGTGAATTTAAATCTGGGTGGGACGAATCCCCCCCGTTCCCCCCTCTATCTGCGCCTGTGCGGCCTCTTCTTCCACAGCCACGGCTTTGTAATGCACGCAGAATATGGTTTTGCATTGTCTTGTTCAAATATCCCCAAATCCCCTTATCTTGAAGGCAGCGTATGTTGCTTCAAAATCTCAATGCACTTTTCTGCATTAATGCTGCCATCACAGAAGTGTAAGTTACCTTTACCAAGGACTCTGACACAACCCCATACCATGACAGACCCTGGCTCTTGGACTTGTTGCTGGTAACAGTCTGGATGGCCCTTTTCATCTTTGATCCAGAGCTCATGGCGTCAATTTCTTACAAATAAGACCTGGAATACTGATTTGTCTGACTACGATACACATTTCCACTGTGTGATGGTCCACGCCAAATGCCTCTGAGCCCAGAGAAGTCAATGGTACTTCTGTAACTCCATATTGCAGTGTTTGCCAAAGGTTTGCCAAAGTAATCCTGAGCCCATGTGATTATATCAGCAATAGATGAATGACAGTTCTTGATCCAGTGCCGTCTGAGGGATGGAAGATCACAGGTGTTCAGCTTAGGCTTTTACCCTTGCCCTTTATGCACCAAAATTCCTCCAGACTCCTTGAATCATTTAATGATGATATGCACTGTAGAGAGTGAAATATCCAAATCTTTTCCTATCTTTCTTTGAGAAACATTGTTAAAAAAAAAAAAGTTGGGACAGTAAAGCATTTACTACTTTGTAATGTTGACATTCCTTCTCACAACACTTAAATGTTTAGAGACTGAAGATACCAAGTGATGAAGCATTTCAGGTGTTATTTTGTCCCATGCTTCTGGCAAACAAGTCTTAAGGTGTGCAACAGTACGGGTCGTTGTCATATCTTTTCTTTCAAACTTCACCACACATTCTCTATTGGGGAGAGAGGGGATGGGCACTCTCTTCTTCCACAGATATGCCTTTGTAATGTGAGCAGAATGTGATTTTGCATTGTCTTGTTGAAAGATGCATAGACGTCCCTGGAAAAGATGATAGTGATCCATCTGACCACTATACACTTTTCCACTGTGTGATTTGTCCATGTCAGATGCCTCTGAGCTCAGAGAAGTTGACAGTGCTTCTGGACACAGTTAATATAGACCCTTTTCAGTCACGTGACCTTTGTAAACGCGACCACCATTTTGGACATGTAGCGGACTTTGGCTCGAATTGGTTTGAATGCGAGGAAGGCGACAAACGGAGAACATGCAAGAAAAAGGAGCGAGATGCAGAAAACACCTTCGCTATCCAGTGACGTAGGGCATTTACAGGGCGAGCAGAGGGAGAAATAACAACAGTAACGACACATTAGCAACGCCGTACAGAAATAACGGTTTATGGCACAGACCCTTTCGGTTCTCGCTCATCTAGCTGCTACAATGACTGCTTAGACTGCAACAATAATACCTAACACACATTTAAGTATCCGTCGTAAAGACGTGAAACTCGTCGAGTGACGAGTGTGTTCATTGACAAGCTAACACAATCTAAAAGTAGACATACCATCACGCTGCCCTGGCGCTGTGTACAGTTTACCTTCTATGGTTTGAGCACTCACTATTTGCCATTACTTTCTCCAACCGTTGTTACAGATTACAGGGAACGGCCTGGATTTAAGAGACAAATACATGTTCCTCTTGTTTTGAACACTTATTTGTAGGCAGTGCTTAATTTGTAAAGTGGGAGGTCCCGGAGCGCAGAGGATGAGCGGCTCCAGTGCGGAAAAAAAGAGGGGGGGGAGGGGGGCGCGGCGCTGCGCTGCGCTTCTGGGCATGTTTTGTAATAACACTGCAAATTAAGTTCATCTGCAGATATTTTGTGGATGTCGTTTCATGAGAGAGATCACCAACAAGACAGATATCAAACTCAGACATTAACACTAAATAAACTTGCATTTTTTAATTTAATTATTATTATTTTTTTTGTTACATAGTCAAAAGAGGTGTCGGATCACCGGATCCAGTGTAAATAGCTGCCGGAGCCAACGCCCGAGGTTCCGGAGCGCGCTCCGGCTTGCTCCCCCTCAAATTAAGCGTTGTTTGTAGTACACTGCCTCTGATCTGTCCTACAGTCTACCAACAGCAAAGGAACACAATGCTAGCTAATGTCGTTAGCTAATAGCTACTACAGAAGAACAAAGAGGTTACAATGGGTTATTTTAGCCTATTTGGTTACACACTCGCCGCCACAGAATGTTAACAGCAATGTAATCCCTTTTCTGGCTAATTTTATTCGTCTTACCTCCAACAAAGTGGTCACTGCACAAGCGCTGGTATGCCGCTATCCATCTTCTCCGTCGGTCAGCATCTACCGGGATCCGATAAAATGATAACCCTTGCCTTGTTTGTTGATGGTTACTACATCCAGGTGCACAACAATATAGTGGCATGATGGAAGTCTTGCTGAAAATAAACACTTTCTTTGCTGCCGTTCCTCAATGCTGGCTGTGGTAAACTACTGGTAGTACACGTCCAAAATGGCGGCCGCGTTTGTCGTGACATCACGTGAAAAGGGTCCATAAGCTTCTTTTTTGTGCATTAAAGTTTTACAGAGTTACTGGCATTTGTAGCTGTAACTGGATTAACTGTGCTTGACAAAGGTTTGCCAAAGTAATCCTGAGCTCATGTGGTTATATCAGCTGTAGATGAATGATGGTTCTTGATGCAGTGCTGTCTGAGGGATTGGAGATCATGGATGTTTAGCTTAGGCTTGTGCACTTGCCCTTTACTCACTGAAACATCTCCAGTATCTTTCTTTGAGGGACATTGTTTTTAAACATTTCAATAATTTTCTCATGCGTTTCTTGACAAACTGGAGATCCTCAGCCCATTTTTGCTCCTCAAAGACTAGGCCTTTAACGGATACTGATTTTGTACCAAATCATGATTGCAATCACCTGTTGACATCACTTGCTTCAAATCACATAATTATTTAATTGTTTTACCTCATTACTAGCCCTAAATTGCCCCGTCCCAACTTTTTTGGAATGTGTTTTAGGCCTGAAATGCAGGAATGGATGTACATTAACAAATTAAATGAAGTTGACCAGACAAAACATGAAATATCTTGGGTTCATACAGTCTGCAATGAAATACAAGTCAAAGTAAATTTAGAAATCACTGCTTTCTTTTTTATTTGCATTTTCCAAACCGTCCCGACTTTTTCTGTTTGGGGATTGTAACATGCCAATATGAATGAGCAAGACCTCACAATGTGACTGATGGTCCATAGCCAGGAAGTGATATCAGAAGAGGAAGTGATGATGTAACAGGAATTGACAGGCAGGGTAGAACTGGAGGGAGGTGTCATGACATGAGCTTCTGTTACACACGTCATACTTTTAACAGCTTATAGTTGCATTTAAAATTACTAGAGATATGATAAGATATTAGAATGAGGACATTAATATATACCTATCAGTTATGTCACAGCCTGAACGACTATCACAGCTGCTGTTCTTGAAAATTCATTAACATCTTCTGATTCAAGAATTCAGTAGTGCTGCGGTATAAGCAAAACATCATGTCTGCCATAGAATCCTCTCTAACAGCATTCACTAGGACTTGCACGAGGTTACTGCAGTGCTTTCTGGCTTTAATGTTTGTCAGAATTGATTTTCATGTCTTTCCATTAAAAAAGATTAGATAAAACTAGAGCTTGATGCTATGAATTATAGTATGGAGTGCTGCCTCAGAGGCTGTGGGAGCAGTTTGAATAAATCTTTTAAACTGAGAAAACGTGACTGCAGTTTAAAGATTAAATATTTTGACTAAAGCCTTATTTATAAATACATTTACTGTAACACTCCATGTAAGAGCTGGCTGGTTTAAGTGTGGACAAATAAGAGCATTTTTAGTTATAGAGCAGTCCAGAACCTCAGAATAAACAGGAATATACTAAACATACAGTAAAACACAATAACAAAAAAATTTACTTATAATAAATGATTATCAGGATACTACCAATAACTTGAACAGTAATCATCCATCCATCCATCCATTATCTGTAGCTGCTTATCTTGTTCTACAGGGCCGCAGGCAAGCTGGAGCCTATTCCCAGCTGACTATGGGTGAGAGGTGGGGTACACCCTGGACAAGTCGCCAGGTCATCGCAGGGCTAACAGTAATCATAGCGAATAATAATTTGATCCTAAACTGTCTGCATGGGTACTTGCCATTTTGGTGTTTCCTCTGGGTTTTAAGATTTTCTGGCAAAAAGAATTAGGGCTGTGGATTGGCTACTCTAAATTACCCCTAGACCAAGTGTGGGAATGTGTATGCATGGTCTCCTGCAATGGATTGGTGTCCCATTTAGAGTGTATTCCTGCTTCACACCCAGTGTTCCCAGGATGGGCTCAAGTTGTTAGGTAACAGTTAGATAAAGTGGCTACTTAGGTTGAACGAATGAATGAATGATGAACATCTGTGCATACACATCCTTAATAATTCATAATGGACCATCAATGAAAATATGCTTTTACTGGTGTTCAGTTTATATGAAATAAATATGAAAGACAGAACAGTACTGTCATTCACGTCCACAAACAAACAAGCAAGCAAAACACAGTACAGTTTAACTAAAGGAGAAACAAAAATACAGGAATATTTTCGACAAAACAGTTCAGGAAATTTGCTTTATCAGTTCACCATGTCAGACAATCGTTAATCAGAGCCTGATCAGACATATTTTGTCCTTGGGCCATCAGTTTATCTTAACATGTTATTGCCCAACCAATTTTAATTGGTGATTTATCAATTCTAAATGATATCTAACACATGTTCAACCTTATGGTTCAGTTCCTGTCCTGGGTGCGTGAAACTGTGAATCACTTTATCTCTGGAAGCAGTTAAAGCTATTAAATTAAAAATGAACCATGACAACAGCAGTGGTGAGAATGCTGGAGAGCAAAGGAAGTGTATTATAAATGAGGGTGATCACCCACACTGGATTTTTGCAATTATAGTGGAGCGCCATGATAACATGGTAGTTGGGATTCAAAGAATCTGACTGTATTATGAGTCAACCCGTGTTATAATGGTATGGAAAATCTGGCATGGCTCGAAAAGAAATTGCAAGAACTATGATAGTTTTTACCATGCTGTGCGCAAAAGCAGAATCCAAAATATAAAATGAGATTCAAGAACCAGAATAACAATATAAACATAAGGCTTGGTAAGGGTCACACTAAATGCAATACTTCGCAACGTCTGCAGTTCAGTGTGCTTATAAGTGCGTGTTGATTGTGCTCTAATCCGGGACAGGTGCATGTAATTAGTCTTCGAGGCATGCTAATGAAAGTTCAAAGTATGCCAGGCACAAATGCATGCAGATGTGACATCTATACAATGTAGTAGTGCCACTGAGTTAATTACAAGTCATAATAAAATTAAAATAGCAGTGAGGAGAATATGGACAATCATGTAATAATTAACTGCATTTAGTACAAATATGGACGTGATTATAGGAAATCGCACACGCTGATTGGTTGAGAGATTTGGATTATTTCTCTATAATCAGCTCCAGTGATTCGTCAAAATGGCAGCCAAGCACTTCATCACTGTAAGTGAGGAATAATCACAACTTATCAAAGAAAATGCTGTTCCTAAAAGCACTAAATATGCTATGAAGTTTGGTCTAAAACTATTCAAAGGTAAGGTGGAATTGTGATTTATTTTATCTATTTCAAAACAAAGTATTTTATGTGAGTCGGCATAGATAAGTGACAAGCCTGCATGCACGTTGCAAGTCTACATGTGTTATATTTGCATGCTACTTTTGAAGACTGAAATAAATTATTTTTTAAATATGATTTTTCTTTTTTTAAATAATCACCTGCGTATTTATACTAAAACAATTATCTGCCTCAGGCTCAGTGAATATCGGTGAATAATAACCTCGACTTCATCTTGGTTATTATTCACCAATATTCACTGAGCTTTTGGCGAATTATGGTTAAGTAATAACAAGGAAATGAGAAGTGTTCAAAAATTAGAACCATGATGATCATGCAACAAGCACAGTTCAGGCATTGTGCATAACACAGCACATTCTCGTCCTTGGTTTTACTGAAAAAGTCTGGAACTTTCGTTTGTTGAAATCTCATGTGGGCCTGTAGCCGGATGAAATGAAACATGTTTTGTACATGTGTGACATTTGCCACAATAGTATCGTTGCAGTCAAACCATCTTAATTTTTCAGGTGACTTGATGACCTCGGAAGTGGCAGGTGGTGGATCCGCAAATGTCGCCTCATCCTTATTGACTTCTTCACCAATCTGTTCCGGTTGCTGCTGGTTCTCAGTGATGTTACGAATGACAAAACTCAATCGTGCGACATACCACCTATGCAAACCATGCGAGCAGAAATGACTAGGCCTAAGATTTTGGGAGCCATGAGCTGACCATGTGACAACGGTGTTCATGTAATAGCAAACCGTATTACAACGGTACTCCACTGTCATTTTCCTTGTCTAGCCATCCATCCATTATCCATAACCACTTATCCTGTGCAGGTTCATGGGCAATCTGGAGCCTATCCCAGCTGACTATGGGCAAGAGGCGGGGTACACCCTGGACAAGTCACCAGATCATCGCAGGGCTGACACATAGAGACAAACAACCATTCACACTCACATTCACACCTACGGGCAATTTAGAGCCACCAATTAACCTAACCTGCATGTCTTTAGACTGTGGGGGAAACCGGAGCACCCAGAGGAAACCCACGCAGACACGGGGAGAACATGCAAACTCCACACAGAAAGGCCCCCGTCAGCCACTGGGCTCAAACCCAGAACCTTCTTGCTGTGAGGTGGCAGTTCTAATTACTACACCATCGTGATGCCCCTTTTATATTAAGTCCAAAGACCAACATCAAAGAAGCAGAAATTATGAATCAACTGTTCCTTACAGGTCATTTGATAAGATTGACTGTGTAAGCACTGTGGCAAATAACTGAGTTCAACAAATAAACTATACAGTACGTGGTTATCCAAAAGCAATTCCTCAAATTAAGAAGAAGAAGAATTTTATTCATCACACACTTGTGAAATTCCTCTCTGCATTTAACCCATCTGAAGCAGTGAACACACACATGCACACACACGTGAGCAATGAGCACACACACATACCCAGAGCAGTGGGCAGCCATGCTAACAGCGCCCGGGGAGCAGTTGGGAGTTAGGTGCCTTGCTCAAGGGCACCTCAGCCCAAGGCCGTCCCATATTAACCTAACCACATGTCTTTGAACTGTGGGGGAAACCGGAGCACCCGGAGGAAACCCACACAGACACGGGGAGAACATGCAAACTCCAAACAGAAAGGCCCCCACCGGCCGCTGGGCTCAAACCCAGAACCTTCTTGCTGTGAGGCAACTGTGTTAACTACTTACACCACTGTGCCGCAAATTAAGGTGAAAAAATAGCATTGAATCCAGCTGTTACCTCATTCACTGCATGTCGGTGACTAAAAAGACATTGAAGATATTTCAAAAGCATTGTGGAAATAATTCATTCTCATAGAAGTTGACCTTTAGAAAGGAATTCAAATAACACATGCACTGAAAAAGAGACAAAGGCAACCAAAATGTATGATCATGGCAGATGTTTTTTTGAAAACAGACACAATGTTCCTTTATGCATAACATGACAAACATGAGCCCATCAGGTGATGACATGCTCGGGCCTGACAACGCACCTCATATCTTTGCTGAATACAACTGTTTATTCAGAATGATTGTGATGAACCCACAGGACAGCAGTATAACCTGATATCATGAAAGTGCTGGCCAATCCATCACCATGACATTATCCATACTGTCTGTGTTACAAAAACTGAATATTAGACATAAACATACAATATACTGCTGCAAAATGAAATTTATTATGGGATTGCTAGCCTTGATATTTCTCTCTACAGGCCAATTTATGGCAGTATGGTTTTTTTCATGCATTATTTCAAAGAGAGTGTCAGACTCTTGATCATGGCAGATATTAAGAGCTACTAAATTGCAATATAGCTAGTTGTATATATTACACTGTGCAGGGTGGCATGGTGGTGTAGTGGTTAGCACTGTTGCCTCACAGCAAGAAGGTTCTGGGTTTGAGCCCAGTTGCCGACGGGGGGCCTTTCTGTGTGGAGTTTACATGTTCTCCCCGTGTCTGCATGGGTTTCCTCCGGGTGCTCTGGTTTCCCCCACAGTCCAAAGACATGCAGATAGGTTAACATGGGGCGACCTTGGGCTGAAGTGCCCTTGAGCAAGGTACCTAACCCTTAACTGCTCCCCAGGTGCTGTAGTATGGCTGCCCACTGCTCTGGGTGTGCGCGCGCATGTGTCCACTGCTTCAGATGGGTTAAATCTAAAAAGAGGATGAATTTCACTGTGCTTCTGACAAATAAAGGCTTCTTCTTCTTAGATAGACAGTGCCAAATCACTAAAAGAGTTTATAGTAAAGATGTGAAAATAGTAAACAAGTGTAGAGTGTTCTCAGAAGTGTGAGATGCTGGTTTATCAGTAAAGAGCCCTCTTACAGGGAGGATGTCAATTTGTCAGTGAATGGACTGTGAATCTGTAAGCAGATATTGATTGAGGACAAATGTATTACAGCGCAAGGATGGCACATAAAGTAGATTACACTTGAGTGCATCTCTTTCATATGAATACTAACCTGGCAAACCTCCTAACCAGTGTGGGAGAAAGAATACAAAACATATTGACTGAAGTAATGGTGTTGCTACTATAGTAATAATCCACTTGAGTAAAAGTAAAATCACTCAATTAAGGGTAAGCCAGTTGGTTGATGAAAAAATGCTTGAGTAATTGCTTTAAAATTACTGTACGCATTTAAACTGAAGATAGGTGAAGAGATGCTCATCTTTCTCCACTGTCTCAGACACTGCTGCTTCTGTCAAAACTTTTGGCGCCTGAATTGTAGACGTTTACCAGGAAACTGCTTTAATTTAATTTGGTTTCTAAATGAAATTATTTAGAAATTTGCACTTGCTGTCTTAATTGGGGGGCGGCACGGTGGTATAGTGGTTATAGCACTGTTGCCTCACAGCAAGAAGGTTGTGGGTTCGAGCCCAGTTGCCGATGGGGGGGGCCTTTCTGTGTGGAGTTTGCATGTTCTCCCCATGTCTGCGTGGGTTTCCTCCGGGTGCTCTGGTTTCCCCCACGGTCCAAAGACATGCAAGTTAGGTTAACTGAAGGCTCTAAATTGACCATAGGTGTGAATGTGAGTGTGAATGGTTGTTTGTCTCCATGTGTCAGCCCTGCAGTGACCTGGTGACTTGTCCAGGGTGTACCCCACCTCTTGCCCGTAGTCAGCTGGGATAGGCTCCAGCTTGCCTGCGACCCTACATAGGATAAGCAGTTATGGATAATGGATGGATGTCTTCCTTGGCTTACAGTTTTCTGGAATTAACTACATTATTAATTTATTTTGTAAACATAAACTCTATAATGGTGATCACTATAACTACAGTATAAAGGCCATTTATAAATGAATTATATTTTAACTCACAAATAATTATAGTGCTCTTGTCAGGGTGCAGGGACTTACAGGTGCAGGGGAGAGTAGGTGCATTGCAAACTGGAAGCCAAATCAGTAGACTGAAGGAGTAGTTAGGGTTGGTCGATGTACAAACAGATTATCAGAGATCAGGTGAGAGATCAAAGTTGGAATATAAATGGAAAGTAAGGTCAGAGTCACAGGAAGTCAGGAACGATAATCAAAGGCTTGGTATGATCAGGCACAGGGACACAGAACGATACTTCGCAACTAGAGTGAGTGTTTGCTGAACTTATATAAAGGAGTGATTACTGGGAAGATGGGAAACAGGTGCGTTCCTAATATTCTGGAGAGGAGGGGCGCTGTGGCACTTGGGAGATGTAGTCTGGAGCAGCCATGCTTCAATGCCACTCTGGACTTAGATTTTTGGTGCTGTGACTGACAGGTCTCAGGTCTTATGACACAATTCCTGACGTGTTCATAAAAGAGAAAATATAATAATCTATAACAATATAATTGCAAGAAATAACAATAACTAAACAATATTAAATGTTGCATAATGTGTTTGTTGGAATAGAAGTCATTCCTTTACAGATAGGAACAAGGAATTGTGAAAATCCCACCCTGACAAATGAGATATCACTGGAAAGCTCAGGATGCCTTCTTTAGTATAAAACAGTCGGGTAACTCAGAGAGGTTAAAAAAAATGGTTGGGTCTCAGGAGAATATCATATTTATCTCCTGCATCCAGTTTGCTAACTGAGATTTAGATTGTTTGGACACATCCAGGGTAGATTGAGAAAAGAATGCTGGAGATGGATTTGCCAGGTAGAAGGAAAAGGAAAAGAAGAAGACCAAAGATGAGATTTATGGATATGGTGAAGGAGGACATGAGGACGATTGGCATGACAGAAAAAGATGCAGAGGACAGGAGGAGATGGAGGGACATTATCCGCTGCAGTGACCCACAATGGGAACAGCTGAAAGAAGAAGAAGAAGAAGAAGAAAAGCCAGTTTGATAACTGGTTTGCAAAATCTAAAGATACATAGCTATGGAATGGACACTGTGTAGACATTTGGTAAAATAAGTTTAAAAAAACCTTTTGGAAACAAATTTATGGTTGCTCTTTGCCATTTTTTTAGCTAAATCTTTGTTCACAGACTTAAATTCTAGCAAATCAGGACAAAAAAATTGTCCTATGCAAGTATATCAGTGGCTTTCTACATGTAGCTAATTAAAGCAGAATTGTTCCTCTTCAGCTAATGCAAAGATTTTTTTCATCATTGCTATGTCCAATCAATGATAATTCAAAAACAAGTAGTCTCTGTGCTGTGAGTCATGTGCTGCATCCATCAGACCCCACACAAAATAGCAGGGATGAGAGGCTGTGTGTGGACATTAGTACGCTTCATGTTAACACCAGAATATAACCTTCTAAAGGTATTATAGATCAACTTTACACACTTGTGAATGACATCTAATTAAAAATCTGTAAAACTGAGCTAGGTTTTAATAAATTTCTTATGAAGGTGTGTATTTTGCTCTATATTTCTTTTTAATCAGAATTGACTTCTTCTGAGAGGATTACATGTTAGACAGTTTTGTTTTCCTTAAATCGATTTCTCATCCGAACACAATCATCCTGTCAGGTTTTATATAGGTCAGTTTCATACAGTCTAATATGAGCAAGCCAGGATGTGGAGGGATGATCAAAGCTTAACAGTTTTGCTCATCTTAATTTTAAAGTTATGTATTATATATCTGGTCCAGAAGGCATTCATCATTTCAGTTGAACTACAGTGGTGTTTGAAAGCTTGTGAACCCTTTAGAATTTTCTATATTTCTGCATAAATATGACCTAAAACATCATCAGATGTTCACACAAGTCCTAAAAGTAGATAAAGAGAACCCAGTTAAACAAATGAGACAAAAATATTATACTTGGTCATTTATTTATTGAGGAAAATAATCCAAGATTACATATCTGTGAGTGGCAAAAGTATGTGAACCTCTAGGATTAGCAGTTAATTTGAAGGTGAAATTAGAGTCAGGTGTTTTCAATCAATGGGATGACAATCAGGTGTGAGTGGGCACCCTGTTTTATTTAAATAACAGGGATCTATCAAAGTCTGATCTTCACAACACATGTCTGTGGAAGTGCATCATGGCATGAACAAAGGAGATTTCTGAGGACCTCAGAAAAAGCATTGTTGATGCTCATCAGGCTGGAAAAGGTTACAAAACCATCTCTAAAGAGTTTGGACTCCACCAATCCACAGTCAGACAGATTGTGTACAAATGGAGGAAACTCAAGAACATTGTTACCCTCCCCAGGAGTGGTCGACCAACAAAGATCACTCCAAGAGCAAGGCCTGTAATAGTCGGCGAGGTCACAAAGGACATCAGGGTAACTTCTAAGCAACTGAAGGCCTCTCTCACATTGGCTAATGTTAATGTTCATGAGTCCACCATCAGGAGAACACAGAACAACAATGGTGTGCATGGCAGGGTTGCAAGGAGAAAGCCACTGCTCTCCAAAAAGAACATTGCTGCTCATCTGCAATTTGCTAAAGATCATGTGGACAAGCCAGAAGGCTATTGGAAAAAATGTTTTGTGGATGGATGAGACCAAAATAGAACTTTTTGGTTTAAATGAGAAGCGTTATGTTTGGAGAAAGGAAAACACTGCATTCCAGTATAAGAACCTTATCCCATCTGTGAAACATGGTGGTAGTAGTATCATGGTTTGGGCCTGTTTTGCTGCATCTGGGCCAGGACAGCTTGCCATCATTGATGGAACAATGAATTCTGAATTATACCAGCGAATTCTAAAGGAAAATGTCAGGACAGCTGTCCATTAACTGAATCTCAAAAGAAGGTGGGTCATGCAGCAAGACAACAACCCTAAGCACACAAGTCGTTCTACCAAAGAATGGTTAAAGAAGAATAAAGTTAAAGTTTTGGAATGGTCAGGTAAAAGTCCTGAACTTAATCCAATCAAAATGTTGTGCGAGCAGTTCATGTGAGGAAACCCACCAACATCCCAGAGTTGAAGCCGTTCTGTATGGAGGAATGGGCTAAAATTCCTCCAAGCCGGTGTGCAGGACTGATCAACAGTTACCGGAAATGTTTAGTTGCAGTTATTGCTGCACAAGGGGGGGTCACACCAGATACTGAACGCAAAAGGTTCACATACTTTTGCCACTCACAGATATGTAATATTGGATCATTTTCCTCAATAAATAAATAAATAACCAAGTATAATATTTTTGTCTCATTTGTTTAACTGGGTTCTCTTTATCTACTTTTAGGACTTGTGTGAAAATCTGATGATGTTTTAGGTCATGTTTATGCAGAAATATAGAAAATTCTAAAGGGTTCACAAACTTTCAAGCACCACTGTAGCTTATACAGTGGTATGTACCACACAAAATAGAGATTTGTATCTAGTCTTTGTTCAATCCTTTGCCAGACTCATTTTTAAATACACCACCAGGCGCACACATTACTAAACAAAGCACAATTAAATTATTTCAGTCTCTTGAATTATTTTCTATGCTGTGCTCGATAATCCCCAAAGAAGTATCTGTTTTAATATAATTGGCTCCAAAGCAGCCATTCTGAACATGACAGCAGTGGCATCTCCATTTTGAACACAGCTGCAAAGTGGAATGCAATATTATTGCCATTTCACAAATGTGAATTGTTAAAATATTCTGAAATATTGAGTCTGTTAAGGCTACCTGAAGCCTCTCGAAGGTCTGTGTTCAGAAATGAAAAACGTGATTGGAATAGCACCAATGTGAGGAGTCTAAAATAACTGCATGTCCACTTAGGGCTGGCAGCACACATGGTAAAGAACTGGACATGACCACACAGCTTCCACACCAAGGCACCAAGGGAACTGTAGAAATAGTTGAAGTTGGGTGGAGCACAGAAGCATGGCAGGCCAGAATTGAGTTCTTACAAAAAACTTTATTTTGTGCTTTTCAGCTGCTTACTTCGCTCACCCACAAGTGTCCAGGTTGGGGAGAGCGCCCTTTCTCTGCTCTCGCTCTCCTTTTATAGGGCGCGGCCACTGGGGGAGACACAAACACAGGTTAATTCACGTCAGGTGCAGTGATTCTGCCACTTATCTTCCCTGACTCCGCCCTCCATTCACAGGCCGATGCTTGACCATGCCCCCGCTGCCACAAACCCCCACCGCCTGACTCAGGCTGGGGAGCCGTCCGGCCTGCAGCCGACTCCCCTCCAACGGGAGAGGAAATCTGCCATGACCATCTGCGCCCCCAGCCTATGGACCACCTTGAACTTAAACGGCTGGAGTGCCAGATACCAATGGGTGATCCGCGCGTTGGCATCCTTCATGCAGTGCAGCCACTGCAGGGGTGCATGGTCCAAACAGAGGGTGAAAGGACGCCCCAGCAGGTAGTAGCGGAGGGCGAGGACCGCCGACTTGATGGCGAGGCATTCCTTTTCTATTATGCTGTACCTGCCCTCATGCACCGACAGCTTCCAGCTGACGTACAGCACTGGATGGTCCTCCCCCTCCACCTCCTGGGACAGAACAGCCCCCAGCCCTCTCTTTCCGATGCGTCCGTCTGCAAAACAAAGGGGAGAGAAAAGTCAGGGGAGTGTAACAGTGGCCCCCCACACAGTGCAGCTTTTACCTTAGAGAAAGCCCGCTGGCATTGTTCCGTCCACTGGACCGGATCTGGTGCCCCCTTTTTAGTGAGATCAGTCAGTGGGCTGGTGACGTCCGAATAATTAGGTATAAACCTATGATAGTACCCAGCCAGCCCCAGAAACTGTCTCACTCCCTTTTTGGTCTTGGGCCTCGGGCAGGCCACAATCGCTGCTGTCTTATTGATTTGGGGACGCACCTGCCCATTGCCCAAGTAGAAGCTCAGATACCATACTTCCACCCGCCCAATCGCACACTTCTTCGGGTTGGCTGTGAGACTCGCTCGCCTCAGCGACCTAAGGACGGCCCTTAGGTGGTCTAAGTGCTGCGGCCAGTCATTACTATAAATAACAATGTCATCCAAGTATGCGGCCGTGTAGGTGGCGTGGGGGTGGAGGACCCTATCCATAAGCTGCTGGAACGTAGCGGGCACCCCAAACAGCCCAAAAGGAAGTGTGATGAACTGGTGTAAGCCAAATGGTGTGGAAAAGGTCGTTTTCTCTCGGGATAGCGGAGTCAAGGGGATCTGCCAATATCCCTTTGTCAAATCCAGTGTTGAATAAAAACCAGCTGTGCCTAGTCGATCGAGCAACTCATCAATACGAGGCATTGGGTACACATCGAATTTAGACACCGCGTTGACTTTTCTATCGTCCACACAGAACCCGACCGACCCGTCGACCTTGGGGACCAAGACCACCGGGCTGCTCCAGTCACTGTGGGACTCCTCGACGATGCCCATTTCGAGCATGGCCTCGAGTTCTTACTGAACCACCTTTTTTTTTGTGTTCGGACAGTCTGTAAGGGCGGCTGCACACTACCACCCCCGGGGGCATCTCAATGTGGTGTTCTATGAGGTGGGTGCGGCCGGGCAGGGGCAAGAACATGTCAGAAAATTTTGTCTGCAACTGGGCGACCTCCGTGAGTTGGGTTGGGGAGAGGTGGTCACCACAGGGGACCGGAGCGGTGGGCGATGTCAATTTTCCTTTTTGAACCTCCGACCCCAGCTCCGCCTTCTCTGGAACCACCGACACCAATGCCACGGGGACCTCCTCGTTCCAAAGTTTTAACAGATTGAGGTGGTAAATCTGTAATGCCCCACCCCTGTCCATTCGCCTCACGTCATAGTCAACGTCCCTGACTCGCCGTGTGACCTCAAAGGGTCCTTGCCACCTGGTGATCAATTTGGAGCTCGACGTGAGCAACAAGACGAGTACTTTATCTCCCGATGTGAATTCCCTAAGGCGTGTGCCCCTGTTGTACAGACAGACTTGACGTTCTTGGGCCTGCCGCAAATTCTCCTGAGTTAGGTGTGTGAGTGTGTGGAGTTTGGTATGCAGGTCGATAACATATTGAATTTCATTTTTACTTGTTGAAGGTCCCTCCTCCCAATTTTCACGCAGCACATCTAGAATGCCACGCGGCTTACGCCCGTATAATAATTCGAACGGGGAGAACCCCATGGAGGCTTGTGGGACCTCTCGCACTGTGAATAACAGGGGCTCGAGCCATTTATCCCAGTTGCGTGCATCCTCGCTTACAAATTTCCAAATTATGTTCTTGAGGGTGCGATTGAACCGTTCAACTAAGCCATCCATTTGTGGGTGATAAACTCTGGTGCGGATAGGCTTAATTCCCAGTAACCCATACAGTTCGCGCAGTGTGCGTGACATAAACTTAGTGCCTTGATCAGTCAGAATCTCTTTGTGGATTCCGACTCGGGAGATGACGCGGATGAGTGCTTCTGCAATACTACGTGCTGAGATATTGTGAAGAGGCACTGCTTCTGGATATCGTGTTGCATAGTCCACCAGAACTAAAATAAAGCGATATCCTTGTGTTGACCGATCTAATGGCCCGACGAGATCCATCCCAATTCTTTCGAATGGGGTCTCGATTAATGGCAGAGGGCGCAAAGGTGCTTTTGGAATGGCCGCAGGATTTACTAACTGGCATTCGCGGCACACCATATACCACTTACGGACATCGACACAAATCCCTGGAATATAAATTCCCGGCGGCTCTTTGGGATTAAAAGCTGTGTTATCGGTTCCTTAGTCTGAGTGTCCTGTGTCACTCGGTATAGCCTATCCTTAATAATGGAGAAATAGGGGAAGGACGGGGTGGCGTTTGGCTGGGCATTTGACCATTGATTACTCTCACTTGGTCAAATGCATGCCGCAGAGTTTCGTCTCATGACTGCTCCAACGGGAAATCCACAAGGGATTCCCTGAGAGAGGGAGGAGGAGCCTGCTGCTCCTCACTCTGACGCAGTGATGATGTAGACGGCTCTGTGACAGCTGCTCCCGCCAATGCTACACCAGGACCTCCCCCCGCTAAATTATGGCAGGCCCCACTCTTCACTAAATGTGCCATTAATTCCCTAAATCCCAGCCAATCAGTCCCCAAAATTATTGAGTGGGTAAGGCGAGGATTAACCGCCACCTTTACTCTAAATTTCTCCCCTCGAAATAGAATGTGGACCAACACTAAAGGGTAGTTGTGAACATCCCCGTGCACACACAACGCCTTCACCAATTGTGCTCTCCCCAATGCCTCATCTTGCACCAGGCTTTGGTGGATTGAGGTCTGATTACAGATGAAGTCCACCAAAGCCTGATACGTATCCCCTTGGATACTCACCGGTATGCGATATGCTCTGGCTCGATCAAGGGTGGTCCCTGGCATGTTGGGGATCCGGACCACTGCACCCACCTCCATCGCCGAACACTGATGCTGGAGGTGCCCTGGCTCCCCGCAGCGCCAGCATACCGGCCCAGGCTCTCCCTCTGCACTGGTGTTTCGGAGCTCACTCACCTGAGGGGGGGGGGGAGACACAGACAAGGAAGTAGGAAATGGTAAGGGACAGCGGGTGCCACAGGCCGGCTGGGGTGGAGCCAGCTCCTGCCTCCGTAGTGGGGGAATGGGGCAAGGACGAGAAACAGAAGGAGAGAGAGAGAAAAAAGAGAGGGGAGAAGAGGAGACACATTGTCCTGCCATCGGAACAGCCACCATATGGTCCTCTGCCAGCACGATGGCCTGATCCAGCGATGCTGGGCGATGGCACTGGACCCACTGCACTGTTCCTTCTGGAAGTCGGGCGATGAATTGTTCCAGCGCCACCAGGTCGATGATTCCCTTGGTGTCGTGGTTGTCGGCCCTCAGCCACTGCCGGCAGGCATCCCGGAGTTGCTGGCCAAACGCAAACGGCCAGCCGACCTCCTCCAAGCGCAGCGCACAGAAGCGCTGCCGTTGCTGCTCCAGGGTGCGCCCCACACGTTGGAGGACGGCCCTGCGAAGGTCGGCATAGACCAGCCGGCTGTCGGTGGGGAGCTGTAGCACGGCCAGCTGTGCCTTGCCCATTAGCAGGGGGAGGAGGTGCGCCGCGCGCTGTTCCACCGGCCAACCCCATGCCTCTGCTGCCTGCTCAAAAAGAGTGAGGAAGGCTTCGGGGTTGTCCTGCAGACCCATCTTCATTAGGGTGAGGTGGGGAGGGTCCGCGGCGGTGGTGATCGTGGACCCTGTTGACATGAGTAGGTGCCTGACGATCTTCCTGCTGCGCCAGCACCAGGGCTTCGAACCGTTGTTCCTGCTCCTTCCGGAGGGCGACCAGCGCCTGGTGCTGGCTCTGTTGGGCCGTGGCGAGGGCATGGACCAGGTCCTTGAAGGGGGAGGACTCCGTGAGGCTGTTCTCTTCTGTACTCCGTCCCAGGTTTCGGCACCACTGTAGAAATAGTTGAAGGTGGGTGGAGTACAGAAGCATGGCAGGCCAGAACTGAGTTCTTACAAAAAACTTTATTTTGCGGTTTTCAGTGGCTTACTTTGCTCGCCCACACACACACACACACACACACACACACACACACACACACACACACACACACACACACACAAGCTCCCTTTCTCTGCTCTCTCTCTCTCCTTTTATAGGGCGCGGTCACTGGGGGAGACACAAACACAGGTTAATTCACGTCAGGTGCAGTGATTCTGCCACTTACCTTCCCTGACTCCACCCTCCATTCACAGACCGATGCTTGACTACGCCCCCGCTGCCACAGGAACAAATTCTTTTAATTCGATAGTCCAGTTTTACATTCTTTGTTCTTTCGCCATTTTAATGCACTTTTTATTCAAATCCATGACAGACAAGATAAGCAGTAGTAAAGTACTATAAAATGATAATGTGAAAAGAACATGAAAAAGTATAAACCAGTGAATGTGCCAAAATCAGTGAAAGTTCTTTGCTTTTCCTATTTTTTTTCTAATTTATTCTACTGTTATTTTAACAAGCTGAATCTCACTCAGTAATATGAATGTAGCCAAATAACTATACATTATAAGGTATGAACTGAACAAAGTTTCGTTGTATAACTGCAATGACAAAGTCTTACCTAAATGCATAGTCACATCAGTACCTGCTCAGAGATTGCAGTGGTTTTCAAACATGGCCGCCATGGGCTACAACAACCACATTGCATCACACCGCTCTCAGCCTCGAGAGTTCTAATCATTTACATCTGTTCCTGATCACAGCCACAGTATTTCAGGATTCTCAGTTCACATTATCATTGTAAAGTAAGCACTCAGTGTTCCCATGCCTGACTTTACCAAGCCTTTATTGTTTGTGCTGTTTATCTGGTTATTGACCCAGTTTGTATTTTGATTATTGCCTATAGTCTCTGCCTCTGACATTCTGTTTGTGACTCGCCTGACCATTGCCTGTTGAGTGATACTGCCTTTACCTCATGATTTGAATCTGTTTACCAGTGTACTCTGAATAAACTATCTCTACTGCTTTTACATCTGTCTGTCACCTGCATACCCAACAAATACAAATAAAGTGATATTTTTTAAAAATCTACAACCCAGATTCCAAAAAAGTTGGGACAAAGTACAAATTGTAAATAAAAATGGAATGCAATGATGTGGACGTTTCAAAATTCCATATTTTATTCAGAATAGAACATAGATGACATATCAAATGTTTAAACTGAGAAAATGTATCATTTAAAGAGAAAAATTAGGTGATTTTAAATTTCATGACAACAACACATCTCAAAAAATTTGGGACAAGGCCATGTTTACCACTGTGAGAGATCCCCTTTTCTCTTTACAACAGTCTGTAAATGTCTGGGGACTGAGGAGACAAGTTGCTCAAGTTTAGGGATAGGAATGTTAACCCATTCTTGTCTAATGTAGGATTCTAGTTGCTCTTTGAACTATAGAGTTTTAGCTGGCAACGGCGGATGGCACGGTGAATCGTGTTCACAGATAATGTTCTCTGGAAATATCCCTGAGCCCATTTTGTGATTTCCAATACAGAAGCATGCCTGTATGTGATGCAGTGCCGTCTAAGGGCCGGAAGATAACGGGCACCCAGTATGGTTTTCCGGCCTTGACCCTTACGCACAGAGATTCTTCCAGATTCTCTGGATCTTTTGGTGATATGTTCAAACTCTTTGCAATTTTACACTGTCGAACTCCTTTCTGATATTGCTCCACTATTTGTCGGCGCAGAATTAGGGGGATTGGTGATCCTCTTTCCATCTTTACTTCTAAGAGCCGCTGCCACTCTAAGATGCTCTTTTTATACCCAGTCATGTTAATGACCTATTGCCAATTGACCTAATGAGTTGCAATTTGGTCCTCCAGCTGTTCCTTTTTTGTACCTTTAACTTTTCCAGCCTCTTATTGCCCCTGTCCCAAATTTTTTGAGATGTGTTGCTGTCATGAAATTTCAAATGAGCCAATATTTGGCATGAAATTTCAAAATGTCTCACTTTCGACATTTGATATGTTGTCTGTGTTCTATTGTGAATACAATTATTGCATTCCGTTTTTATTTACAATTTGTACTTTGTCCCAACTTTTTTGGAATCGGGGTTGTATTTGTTAATAGGTTCTTCTTAGATTATGAAGTGTATCCATCATACAAGTCCCTGTACTCTTACTCTAGAAAGGATAGTATCCTGTTCTGACCATTCAGAATCAAGAATTCAACAGCACTGTGGAAATAGTACCATACTCTAGAAGCATTCGTGTTGGGTGTAAATTCACACCACAATGTTTGAGCGAATCAAAAAAGGAAATCATTACTTAACTACACCAGTTACATTGTTCACTCTGTACCTATTTTATCAGTTTCAGCTCACTGACTAAAAAAATGAACACATCTTATGAGCTAATAATACAACCTAAAGTAGAAGCAACAATTTATCAAATTCTTTTAACCTTCAGGTTGTTGGCATGTTTACAGAAAGCACTGGCATGAGGAAAAAATTTATAAAAGCTTATTCACCTCCTTCATCATCCTAAATTTCCTGAGTCGCTGTCTGTCTTCTGAGAAAAAGAAAGTACTTGACTTGTCTTCATGTTTATAAAATAGGTCAGAGTCTAAGAATACTGTTCAGCTGAATACATCAACAGAGAGAGCGTGATGAGTGTGTGTGAAGAGACAGCAGTGGCTCGTGACCATAGATTTTGGTGGGTCAGGATTGCATTAATAACATAGCCTTCAAAAGGTTCTCACTTGGCTTAGACTAAGCCAGTAATTAGCAGCTGTGAGTCAACAACATAGAAGTGAGCAGCTCATTTTGAGCTGTTTTAGATGTACCGTTTTGTTAATTGTGTTTGACAGAACAGGTGTGTTTGCTGAAGAGGTAATATCATTAACCAGGGTTTAAGCATGATTTCAGCAAACTTTTCATCCCAACTACATCTCAAAACCCCACAAAAAACCTGCACCTAGTCAAAAAGAATTCCAGCACTGGAAAAGAGGGGCATGTTTTTCTTCTTTTTCTCAGTCTTAGCATGGAAAACAAGGTCATGCATTTCTGATGTACAGACATTATCCACTCTATAGTATACATTCCCTGTTCCAATCTTTGATAAAAGGATAATAATCTTATTATAGCACTGGTTCTGCACATAGTTGTTACACTGCCTAATTAATAATTCTAATTATGTGCTAATTATCTGTGAAGAGTATTTTTAATGTATTCCAATCTGGAGTAAGAACCACAATTCTGTCAAACCTATCATTAATGATCCTGTCTGATGCTCCTCCACTGAATATGTTGGGAAAGCGCCATTCCTGCCCCATGCCCTCTATTAGCTCAGTTTGCAGTTAAAATTTTTGGCCACTAGGTGCAATAATAATAATAGCAATAATGATGATGATAATGGGCGGCACGGTGGTGTAGTGGTTAGCGCTGTCGCCTCACAGCAAGAAGGTCCAGGTTCGAGCCCTGTGGCCGGCGAGGGCCGTTCTGTGCGAAGTTTGCATGTTCTCCCCGTGGTTGTGTGGGTTTCCTCTGGGTCCTCCGGTTTCCCCCACAGTCCAAAGACATGCAGGTTAGGTTAACTGGTGACTCTAAATTGACTGTAAGTGTGAGTGAGAGTGTGAATGGTTGTCTGTGTCTATGTGTCAGCCCTGTGATGACCTGGTGACTTGTCCAGGGTGTACCCCGCCTTTCGCCCGTAGTTAGCTGGGAAAGGCTCCAGCTTGCTTGCGACCCTGTAGAACAGGATAAAGCGGCTAGGGATGCTGAGATGAGATGAGATAATAATAATAATAATAATAATAATAAGCTAAATGGGACGGTGAGAATGCTGCTGCATGGGTGTGCAACATCAAGAAAGATGAGCAAATCAATGGTACATCAACTTATATCTGTCAAATAGATCATTGGTCACTGAAAATTGATAATTAGTATTACAACAAAATGAGTTGAATGAGTGCTTTATAAAGATCAGCATTTGGTGAATGATGCTGGTACGTTGGGAATTCAGACAATTAGTGTGATGACTAATATATCATTAATAAAACAATAGCTTTGACGTTTTTAACTACATCCTTAAATCTGTGGCTTAAATTGCAGCCCTTCATTAATTTAGTAAGTCACTTTAGAATCATGGCATGTGCTGTAAGACAATTCTTGAACCTGGAGATCTGCGCAAAGTACAAATAAATAAATACAACCCCTATTCCAAAAAAGTTGGGACAAAGTACAAATAAAAATGGAATGCAATGATGTGGAAGTTTCAAAATTCCATATTTTATTCAGAATAGAACATAGATGACATATCAAATGTTTAAACTGAGAAAATGTATCATTTAAAGAGAAAAATTAGGTGATTTTAAATTTCATGACAACAACACATCTCAAAAAAGTTGGGACAAGGCCATGTTTACCACTGTGAGACATCCCCTTTTCTCTTTACAACAGTCTGTAAACGTCTGGGGACTGAGGAGACAAGTTGCTCAAGTTTAGGGATAGGAATGTTAACCCATTCTTGTCTAATGTAGGATTCTAGTTGCTCAACTGTCTTAGGTCTTTTTTGTCGTATCTTCTGTTTTATGATGCGCCAAATGTTTTCTATGGGTGAAAGATCTGGACTGCAGGCTGGCCAGTTCAGTACCCAGACCCTTCTTCTACACAGCCATGATGCTTAATTGATGCAGTATGTGGTTTGGCATTGTCATGTTGGAAAATGCAAGGTCTTCCCTGAAAGAGACGTCGTCTGGATGGGAGCATATGTTGCTCTAGAACCTGGATATACCTTTCAGATTTGATGGTGTCTTTCCAGATGTGTAAACTGCCCATGCCACACACACTAATGCAACCCCATACCATCAGAGATGCAGGCTTCTGAACTGAGTGCTGATAACAACTTGGGTCGTCCTTCTCCTCTTTAGTCTGAATGACACGGCGTCCCTGATTTCCATAAAGAACTTCAAATTTTGATTCGTCTGACCACAGAACAGTTTTCCACTTTGCCACAGTCCATTTTAAATGAGCCTTGGCCCAGAGAAGACGTCTGCGCTTCTGGATCATGTTTAGATACGGCTTCTTCTTTGAACTATAGAGTTTTAGCTGGCAACGGCGGATGGCACGGTGAATTGTGTTCACAGATAATGTTCTCTGGAAATATTCCTGAGCCCATTTTGTGATTTCCAATACAGAAGCATGCCTGTATATGATGCAGTGCCGTCTAAGGGCCCGAAGATCACGGGCACCCAGTATGGTTTTCCGGCCTTGACCCTTACGCACAGAGATTCTTCCAGATTCTCTGAATCTTTTGATGATATTATGTACTGTAGATGATGATATGTTCAAACTCTTTGCAATTTTACACTGTTGAACTCCTTTCTGATATTGCTCCACTATTTGTCGGCGCAGAATTAGGGGGATTGGTGATCCTCTTCCCATCTTTACTTCTGAGAGCTGCTGCCACTCCAAGATGCTCTTTTTATACCTAGTCATGTTAATGACCTATTGCCAATTGACCTAATGAGTTGCAATTTGATCCTCCAGCTGTTTTTGTACGTACCTTTAACTTTTCCAGCCTCTTATTGCCCCTGTCCCAACTTTTTTGAGATGTGTTGCTGTCATGAAATTTCAAATGAGCCAATATTTGGCATGAAATTTCAAAATGTCTCACTTTCGACATTTGATATGTTGTCTATGTTCTATTGTGAATACAATATCAGTTTTTGAGATTTGTAAATTATTGCATTCCGTTTTTATTTACAATTTGTACTTTGTCCCAACTTTTTTGGAATCGGGGTTGTAAATAAATAAATAAATCATCAACAGTGTCGACGCCATCATCATCATAATCAAAAACCTTTTGTTTTGCTTTTGAGAGCATAAATTTAAAGAAGTTGAAACGCCAGATTAATGTTTTCCCTTGAATATCTTGCTTTGTTTCTCTCTTTCATTTCTAATGCTTTTCCTCTGCACCCCATTCCTGTTTACAAGGCAATAGCAATGGATGGATGGATGGATGGATGTAGAAGAGTGGGAGTCAAATCACACATTCATTGTAAGTGATTTTAAGGCTCAGCTTGTTCCTGTCTGTTATATATTGCTAAAGACATCAAGAAATTTCTATCTTTTATTCAGCATTCTCGGAATGTGTGCACTCAAAGGGCATGCCTTAAAGTATATTAACTCTCTTTTCTTTGTCGAAAACTTCTTACAAGACTTTGCCAAATGAAATCAAGGCCATCATCACTCAGATTCCAGGAGAGGGAAGAAAATAATTACTTCTGCAAGCTAAAACCATTTTTCTCTTTGAAATAGAGCTTTTGCATGTGAGAGCAGCATGTGAGTAGAGCAGGTCAAGACCCTCTTTATTACACTAAAATGTCACAGGTGGACTGGCATTTAGGTTAATAAAGAGGATTATTGCATGCAGGAAAATAATAGGGCATCCTGTCCTTGAAACATGGCCTTTGACCCTCTCTGAACTAGTCATGATTCATTCCTCGGGGGCTTATTAGGGAAGGAATACACTGGCGATATTTGAATAAGTTAACCTTTTCACCAACTTCGAAGGCACCAGGTGTGATTATACAGGATAACGGGCTGCCACTATGAAAGAAAACCTAGAGGAAATCTTGCAGCTTTATGGGTATTATGTGGAAGCTGGATCTATTAAATAAATGGTTCACATATTACTGTAGTTACTAAACCCTCAGTCTGGAGTAGTAATGTGTATTAAGGATTAGTTTTGAATCATTGCTCATATAAAATATGATAAGGCATATTGGAAAATATTAGGTATTACGTGGCTTTAAAAACAGTTAGGGTTAGCAAGTTTTCTTTTACAAGTAAGGATAAATAGAAATAAAGTGTCTTTATCTTTACCTTACGGATGTTTGAAGTGAGTTGCAGCAGAGATGGTGATACTGTAGACTGTGGTCCATATGCTCTAACTGGACGATGGAGGCTGACATAGGCCACTACCCTGTTCTCCAAAACCAGTTTGTTCTCCTGGAACCACATTGAAACAGATCAACAATTGGAGGAAATGTGCCTTTTAATTTGAGTCTGCTACATGGTCTCTGCTATCATTGGACAAATGCTAATACAATACAATATATTTTAGGCTCTGTAATGATGCATCTTGATGCAAAGATTTTATGAGGTGCCTTGTGGAAATGTATGATTCACACTGTGGGAATCAGCATTCTATTAATCATGCATAAAATGTGATTGCACTATTTGAACAGCAGAGGTCCCAATCTGTGCAACCCACAGAGTTAAAATACTGGCTATAGATCGCACGATCCAGGCACAATAGCTCCGGATTCCAATGACCGACACGCAATATAGGCTATATAGTTACACAACACCATTATAACAATTAAAAAGAGCTATTCAGTAGCTTCCAAACAATACTAGCCCTGTGCCACTGTGATCAGTGGTGCCCAAGAATGAAGTCATGAGCACCTCACAATGCATAGGCACATTAAATGTGCCATATGTAAGAATTTTAATTTAAAACATTCAAAAATGACCTTTTTTAGTTTTAAAAAAGAAATTACCAACAGAATGTGAAGAAATAACAACTCTAATATTATGTCAATGTTGTCTATGTATTGTATTGCAGAGATATCTATTTAAGTTGGGGCGGCACAGTGGTGTAGTGGTTAGCGCTGTCGCCTCACAGCAAGAAGGTCCTGGGTTCGAGCCCCGGGGCTGGCGAGGGCCTTTCTGTGTGGAGTTTGCATGTTCTCCCCGTGTCCGCGTGGGTTTCCTCCGGGTGCTCCGGTTTCCCCCACAGTCCAAAGACATGCAGGTTAGGTTAACTGGTGACTCTAAATTGAGCGTAGGTGTGAATGTGAGTGTGAATGGTTGTCTGTGTCTATGTGTCGGCCCTGTGATGACCTGGCGACTTGTCCAGGGTGTACCCCGCCTTTCGCCCGTAGTCAGCTGGGATAGGCTCCAGCTTGCCTGCAACCCTGTAGAAGGATAAAGCGGCTAGAGATAATGATATGAGATGAATGAGATCTATTTAAGTTAGCATGCTAGGCAGCTAGCCTCAGCCAGTCCTGTATCATAATTCCACTTTGTACCTCAAGGGGTGATAGTAAGTCATTGTAGCATCCAGCCTGCCCTCAGTCCAACATGAAAGGATGAAGATGTAGTGCTGCCCCAAGGGCACAGTCTTACCTCTTGTCAATCATGTTGAAGGTACTGCCTCAAGTTATTATACAGGTAGTCAATGAATGGAGCAGTAAATGCAATGTAGTCTGGCTAACGTGACTGCAAAGCTTTACGAGCTATTGGTCTGGCCAAGATATTAAGCCCAACTGTTTCCCAGAGCCCGTGGTTGACCCGCCTCCCTGAAATGCCTCAGTTTGCTACTGGTCGAAGCCAGAAAAGGCTGTGACGAAGCTTAAACCAATCACATCACTCTTTCCTCTGACGTATGCGACGCGACGGGGCTAACTGGTAGATTAAACTCTTACCGAAGCCGGTCGGGAGCAAGGCGAAAACGTCCTTCCTTTCAATAAATACCTCCAGGGCTGCTCTTTGCTCCGTTTTCAATGAGAACTTCCCGTTGAATGCTTTCAATACAGCATTCGTGAATGAAGCACTTCTGGCATAGATTCTGTAAACAATCTATGGCTTCCGGTCGCAGTTCTACTACGTCACTGCCTTGAACATGCCTCTACCCAGGGCCATTGGAGATGCTCAAAGTTGATTGGTTCCCGATTTTTCGGGAGCTTGGAAGAGCTGTAGATAGCTTGCCTGGCCAGACTAAGCTCGCAACAGGCCCTCATGTTGCGTCACGCTTAGGATGGGTGGGCCCAGGCTAAATGCAATGGTAACTGAAGCTCTTGCCAAGTGACAACTATCCCCACCACCACCCGCTCCTGGCAAGAAACCATGTTCGGCGGCAAAGAAAATAAATGATAGAAGCAAAACAAGAGTTAACATTGGCCTTGTTTTACACCGCTGGAGGCAACTCTTGACGAGTAAAGAGATGAAGTTTAGAATGGTAAGTAAACAGCTGTTAATGATAATGTTGGCTATTTAGCAAAAGTGTTAAAGGTGCCTAATTGCATAACATTACTGACAGTGTTAACTGACAGCTATGTTAGCTGTGTATTTATATGAGGTTCAGACCAGTTAAAATAGCTGTATGTGACTAGCTCAATTAGCTCATTATCTACCGAGCTACCAAACTAAAACAGTTTGATGTAGCAAACAAACCAGGCATAATGGCCTCATTTGAACAATTCAAAATGGGTCTTTAGTGCAACTAACGACAACACAAACCAAACTGAAAAAACATTCCAAATGGCGTTGATATATTATTTTGCTGTGGCTGTTTTATTGCGATCACAGCCTTGCTAAAAACTGAGCTAAGCAAGCAAACTGTAGGCTGATTCTACGTGTGAAGATTATAAGATAGTGGTGTTATCTTGATCAACTCTTAGAGTTAATAATAATAATCAGTTCAATTTATATAGCGCCTTTGTCATACCCAAGGTCGCTTTACAATTAGGGGAAAAAAAATAGTCCACCAAAAGAGAGTCAGAATGTCATTCCAATGGCATAGCTACCACAGTCCCACCAAAAGGCACACGAAGATAAATCCCACACCGTCTGCACAGCCGCAGTGACACCGGGCAACATTGCTCGGAACACCACGCCATGGATCCACAAACCGAGCACAGAAGCACCACTGCACAGAGTGCTGGTATGTTCCAAACCACCTCCACAGCCACTGCAACACCACCGGGCAACATCGCTAGGAACACCGCGTCAAGCACAAAAGCACTGCCGCACAGAGCACTGGACAACCCTGCAGTCCATATCGAGGAGCACAGGCATCACCCATGGCGGACCAAGGCCTGGAGGGAACCAAGGCCCAAAACTGGGTCCAGAGCTACACCACAACCGGTGAACAAAACACTCAAACAAAAAACAAACATCAAACTTAGCAAAAAGAAAAACAAAAAGAAAAAATAATAAAAAGCTCTGGTGAAAAGTGGCAGCCAGAATGTGCATGGCGTACTCGCAACCGGAAACATAAAATGAGATGAAAGAAGATGAAAAATGAGTTTCAGCAGTTTGGTCAAATACTTTCCCTGCCATTAGTTAGTACCGTAGTTGATTTATTTATTTATTTTTTTATAAGTGATGACTGTAAAGTTTGTATGCACTTAATAGTGGATCAACTAACAAAATGGCCATCAGTTTCACCAGGGGAGGAGGAGACTGTACATTTCCTCGTTTCTTACGACAGAGGTGGACACTCCAACTTTCTGGTGATATGCTGCCCTCAATTTGTTTAGAACATTAAGTCTGGATTTGATAGGTGGCCAATTTTTACATATAACACCTTTAATATGCATTTTTTTTATTGGAAATATGGAAATGGATTTTAAAAGCTGCAAGCAAAAAGAAATGGTGCAGTTTTGTCTGATACCAGTGGTGAGGGAAGAAATTAAATCGTGGGTGGGCCTGGGTAAAATAGGGTGGGCAAATATTTGAAAAGAAAATCAAATACCAGCGGTCACTCAAAAGAGCTTACAGTAAATCATTGCCAACCTTTCACTCAAACACAAAACTACAGCAAAGCCTTCAGATTTCAACTGGCAAACAGGAAACCGAGCATAACGTCCTGATCAGAGAAGGTAAACTCTTTACTGAGCTAGCCTGCTACACAGCTACACACTGCACAGAAAGGTTTACACCAACTGCTGAGCAATGTCATTTCTTAAAGTGGAAGCTCCTAGCAAGTGAGAACTCATCTCATCTCATCTCATTATCTCTAGCCGCTTTATCCTGTTCTACAGGGTCGCAGGCAAGCTGCAGCCTATCCCAGCTGACTACGGGTGAAAGGCGGGGTACACCCTGGACAAGTCGCCAGGTCATCACAGGGCTGACACATAGACACAGACAACCATTCACGCTCACACCTATGGTCAATTTAGAGTCACCAGTTAACGTTACCTGCATGTCTTTGGACTGTGGGGGAAACCGGAGCACCCGGAGGAAACCCACGCGGACACGGGGAGAACATGCAAACTCCACACAGAAAGGCCCTCGCCAGCCACGGGGCTCGAACCCATGAACCCTTCTTGCTGTGAGGCGACAGCGCTAACCACTACACCACCGTGCCGCCCGCAAGTGAGAACTGCTTTTTGTAAATAATGTTAACAAGACCTGTCTAAGCCCTAGGCTAAAAGAGTCCTTTTTTTTTTAGGTGGGCCAGGCCCCCTTAGCTTCTCCACTGTCTGACAGTGTACCAACTAGAGATGCTTCCTCTGAACCATTGTATCTATTTGAAGATATATCGCATCAATGGAACACCTGTACACCTGGTCATTTATGCAGTTATCCAATCAGCCAATCATGTGGCAGCAGCAGAAAGCATAAACTCATTCAGATACAGGTCAAGGGCTTCAGGAAATGATCCCTTCAAACATCAGAATGTGAAAAAAGTGAAATCTCTGACTTTAATCATGGCATGGTTGTTGGTACCAGATGGGCCTGTTTGAGTATTTCAGAAACTGCTAATCTCCTAGGAATTTCATACACAACAGTGTCTTGAGTTTACACAGAATGGTATGAAAAACATCCTGTGAGTGGCGGGTCTGCATATATATTTCTTCTTCACTTTTTACACCTTACACCTTTTGCGCCTTCCCTAGTTTATCAATTTCAGTATGCTTAACAATTTGTATATTTTCCTGTTTTACTCACGCAACATTTACTTAAGTCCTCACTTCTCATATGATAATAATCCTATCCAGTTGTTAGATTGGTCTGAGGGTACTGGTCTCATTATCTAAGGTTGATGCAGACTAGAGCAATCAAAAGTGTCAGTGTTGACCACATTGCCTTTGTCCAACAAGCTGCTACAGTCAAGGATGCAGTTTGACAGCACCATGCTCTCATCAATGTCAAAGTCATTTCAAGAAAACACCCTCATTTTTTCCAGCAATGTCTTTAAAGGGATTCAAAATGTCAGGATATGAAGTTTATTTCTCTATTTTGTAGCCCGAAGTGGACAGGCTGGGAAATTGCTTTTCGGAAATACTTTTGAAATGGATCCTGATATTTGTTCACTCACATTAGTTTTCCTTCCGTTGCCTGTTTTTGAGATGGAAAGGCAAAACATCATTACCTTTTAATGTTTCTGTGCCTCACAAACAAAGTTGACATTCCTAGAGATGGATTATTATATTAATTGTTATTAATACCCTGTAATACTTCTAAGACAGTCTTAAAGCTCTGCACCTATTAATTTGAGTCACTATTTAATAAAGTATTAATAGCATTAATAAAGCACTAGACTTTATATAGACACAGACAGATACCAGCTAAGTGTCTGCAGTGGAAAATCTATTCTGGGTACAGATGGATTTGGGACAAGATATAGCTATGTAACTTGCTCAGAAGTTGGGCAAATGCACTTTAATGCTGTACTTTCCATTGCTGCAGGGATTACTATACAGTAGTGTCGTCATACTTGAGAGCAGTCTTGGTCTCAAGACCACTTTTTGAAGGTCCCAATCTCATCTATGAATCAACCGCATTTTTACTCGGTCTTGTCTCAGTCTCAGATATAGAGGACTCGGGATTTTGTTTCAAGACTGGTCAAGACTACAACTGTGGGGATTTTACTAAATTGCCTGTCCATTGTCTGATTTATTTGTGAACATCGTTACTGTGATTGGATGTCAAAATTCCTGCTTCAAATGCAACCAGTAACATGACTCATTGCTAATTTTAAATTTTCATTACTGTTAATGGCCATCACCCCTCCCTGCCCCCCTTCACATCCACTGGTCTGGTCCTGGTCTTGACTCAGTCTCGCCCTGCCTTGGTCTTGACTTGGTCTCAACCCCTCAAAGTCTTGGTCTTGTCTTGGTCTCGATACACTCTGGTCTTGGTCATGACTTGGTCTTGGTTTAGGTGGTCTTGACTACAACACTACTCAAACAGGCCTTAGTACTATTACATACTGTAATACTTCATACACTGCGTACAAGTTTTGGTTATTATTTATTCCATCAGCCACTGCTGCTTCCTCATGCCATCTCAGAGAGTATTTTCCTCGTTTTCCTCTGTTACCACTAGCGTGTAAAACTGTTTTGTGAAAATGTCTTTTGTTAAAATTGCTACACAAATAAAGGTGAATTGACTTTAATTGAATCCAATAATTCACAGTCATTTGCGTCATTAATGTGACAGAATTACAAGCAGTAAGCTCCACACATACATGTTCATTATAGATAACTCTTCAGAAATCAGAAATAGAAACTGGGCGGAGTCGAGGGTTCTATGGAGTAGACATGTTTAGTGAGAGCTCCACAAATTTCGGTTTTAAACCTCGCTTTTTGACACTTTATTTTACTTTTTACTCATCAAACTCAATGGTCGAACAATGATAAAGAAACCTGCTATGAAAAAACAAGGTCGTCTCCCCTCAGGAAACAGCGATAATTCAAGTCAGGAGGAGAGTGTGGCAACAGCTAATGGGGGCGGTACAATTCAAGATGTGCTAACCGCCATTAGCACCCTCAGTGACCATGTAGATAAGCGCTTTACGGAGCTGGGCACCACTTTCAACAACCTGAAAGCTGAGGTGTCGAACATCAACGCAAGAGTGACCACGACGGAGTAAGCCACTATCTCCCATGAGAAGCGAATTGAAGATTTGGAAAGGCAATGTGTTAGCCTTGCTGCTCAATGCAAGGAACACCAAGACAAGCTAAGCTCCATGGAAGAACGTGCGCGTCGTAAGAACATACGCATAGTGGGCATCAAAGAAAAGGCGGAAAATGGCAAGTTGTCTGATTTTGTGTTGAAGCTGCTTCCCACAATGTTGGGTGAAGAACATTTCAATTTGCCCATCCGAATTGACTATGCATTCAGGAACTCAAAAACTAGGACGGACCGCAGCACCAAGCCTCGACCTATCACGGTGAGATTCCACCACCTGGCAGTCAAAGAGCTGGTGATTAAACTGGCACGAGAAATAGAAACTCACAAATCAGAGACGGTTTACAGATGGATGAAAGCTATGTAGTATATCATCAGCAGATTCATGTTGGCTTGAGTTGTGGCTGGCATGCTTGTGCACAATCAACGAGTTTCCATGCCCATCCACAGATTCCATAACTACATATATGACTATATAAATATGTTACTTGTATTAAATAGACACACACTTTTTTTTTTTTTAGCCCTAAGGTCCTTGGATGGTTGCAGTTCGACATTTATAACTTTTAAGAATTTTCTCAGAGGAGAAAACACACACACACACACACACACACACACACACACACACACACATATATATATATATATGTGTGTATTATATATATACACACACACATACACACACAACCCCGATTCCAAAAAAGTTGGGACAAAGAACAAATTGTAAATAAAAACAGAAGGCAATAATTTACAAATCTCAAAAACTGATATTGTATTCACAATAGAACACAGACAACATATCAAATGTCGAAAGTGAGACATTTTGAAATTTCATGCCAAATATTGGCTCATTTGAAATTTCATGACAGCAACACATCTCAAAAAAAGTTGGGACAGGGGCAATAAGAGGCTGGAAAAGTTAAAGGTACAAAAAAGGAAAAGCTGGAGGACCAAATTGCAACTCATTAGGTCAATTGGCAATAGGTCATTAACATGTCTGGGTATAAAAAGAGCATCTTGGAGTGGCAGCGGCTCTCAGAAGTAAAGATGGGAAGAGGATCACCAATCCCCCTAATTCTGCACCGACAAATAGTGGAGCAATATCAGAAAGGAGTTTGACAGTGTAAAATTGCAAAGAGTTTGAACATATCATCATCTACAGTGCATAATATCAAAAGATTCAGAGAATCTGGAAGAATCTCTGTGCGTAAGGGTCAAGGCCGGAAAACCATACTGGGTGCCCGTGATCTTCGGGCCCTTAGACGGCACTGCATCACATACAGGCATGCTTCTGTATTGGAAATCACAAAATGGGCTCAGAAATATTTCCAGAGAACATTATCTGTGAACACAATTCACCGTGCCATCCGCCGTTGCCAGCTAAAACTCTATAGTTCAAAGAAGAAGCCGTACCTAAACATGATCCAGAAGCACAGACGTCTTCTCTGAGCCAAGGCTCATTTAAAATGGGTTGTGGCAAAGTGGAAAACTGTTCTGTGGTCAGACGAATCAAAATTTTAAGTTCTTTATGGAAATCAGGGACACCGTGTCATTGGGACTGAAGAGGAGAAGGATGACCCAAGTTATCATCAGCGCTCAGTTCAGAAGCCTGCATCTCTGATGGTATGGGGTTGCATTAGTGCGTGTGGCATGGGCAGCTTACACATCTGGAAAGACACCATCAATGCTGAAAGGTATATCCAGGTTCTAGACCAGCATGTGCTCCCATCCAGACGACGTCTCTTTCGGGGAAGACCTTGCATTTTCCAACATGACAATGCCAAACCACATACTGCATCAATTACAGCATCATGGCTGCGTAGAAGAAGGGTCCGGGTACTGAACTGGCCAGCCTGCAGTCCGGATCCTTCACCCATAGAAAACATTTGGCGCATCATAAAACGGAAGATACGATAAAAAAGATCAAAGACAGTTGAGCAACTAGAATCCTACATTAGACAAGAATGGGTTAACATTCCTATCCCTAAACTTGAGCAACTTGTCTCCTCAGTCCCCAGACGTTTACAGACTGTTGTAAAGAGAAAAGGGGATGTCTCACAGTGGTAAACATGGCCTTGTCCCAACTTTTTTGAGATGTGTTGTTGTCATGAAATTTAAAATCACCTAATTTTTCTCTTTAAATGATACATTTTCTCAGTTTAAACATTTATGTCATCTATGTTCTATTCTGAATAAAATATGGAATTTTGAAACTTCCACATCATTGCTTTCCGTTTTTATTTACAATTTGTACTTTGTCCCAACTTTTTTGGAATATATATATATATATATATATATATATATATATATATATATATATATATATATATATATATATATAAAAAAAATATAGAATAGAAAAATTTCACTCTGACACCCAACTTTTGAACATTATTAAAAATTTATTCTCGACAAACGTTTCGGCCTTCTGCCTTCTTCAGTGTCGTAAAAAACTACATATGGCCCTTTTCCACTACCCTTTTTCAGCTCACTTCAGCTCACTTCAGCCCGACACGGCTCGCGTTTCAACTACCAAAAAACAGCACGACTCAGCTCGCTTCAGCCCTGCTTAGCCCCTAAAACTCGCACCGTTTTGGAGTGGGGCTGAAGCGAGGCAAAGCGAGCCGAGTGAGGCTGGGGGCGTGAGGAGACACTCCCCTGTGCACTGATTGGTAAGGAGGAGTGTCCTCACATGCCCACACACGCCCCGCGAGCACGCTGGGATCTGTAAACACCGTAAACCCGGAAGAAGAATAATTACGAATTACGAGAATTTCTGAAGCCTTATGCGCCTCGCCTCATCTATACGCTCTTGCCAGTATCTGTTGGCGTTGTCGGTGACAACAAGCCACAGCACCAAGACCAGCAACACTAACGACTCCATGTCCTCCATGTTTATTGTTTACTATTCGGGTCGTGAGACTACCGCTTAAAAGATCACTGATGTCACTGTTTGCGCTGCTTAACGACATCACGTAATGTCCACCCACTTTCGCTAACTCCACCCAATGTGTCCACCCACTTCCAGCCAGCACGGTTCAGCGCGGTTGTAGTCGAAATGCAACTCCAACAGCCCCGCTCAGCTCGACTCAGCACGGCACGGCTCAGCCCGACTCAGCCGCGTTTGTAGTGGAAAAGCAGCAATAGTGCTGTGAGCTTGGTCTTATATATACAAAATTGTGAATTCTATACACTTCAAAATAAAAGACAAAGACAAAAATAAACTATTAATTACAAAATTTAATAATTAAATATTATTAAAAAGAATGTGATTTTTAGATTTACATTATTTTTGCTTGTTTAACCCATAAGGGGCTAAAGTAAACAATTGCAACATCCAGTACGCTTCCCTATTTAGAAGCACGTTGTCCAAACTATCTTGAGCAGCGTTAACTATTGTTTCTCACTGTACATGGGTACATGCATTGTACAATGCATGGGTACTGCTATGGGCCCCAAAAACGCCTGCAGCTATGCGGATATAGCTATGGGTGAGATCGATAACCTAGCTAAAAATGGTTACGCGATCAAACCCTTGCTTTGGCTGCGCTATAGAGATGACATAGTCGACATCTGGGTGCACGGTCAGGATAAGTTACATGAATTTACGGAATACATTAACGGGTTGTACCCTACCATTAAATTTGAATTGTTTTTTTCTGAACAAAAGCTCAACGTATTACACCTGACCCTGCACCTAGTTGATGGTTTCATTCAGACAGAGGTCTATTCAAAACCTACCGACAATCACCTCTATCTTCCTCCCACTAGTTGTCACCCTGAGCATTGCAAGTGCGCCATCCCCTATAGCGTTGCGTTGCGTCTCAAATGCAACTGTTCTAATGAGGGCTTTCTTCACCGCAGAAATTTGGAATACAAGAAGTATTTAGTAGATCAAGGCTATGACCCTAACCTGGTCTCTGGTAAATTTGGTCAAGTAGCTTCTCTCCCTAGGAGTGAGTTACTTAATCCTAGGGCAATTAAGCCTGAGTGTAAGGTTACACCCTAGGTTATTGACTTTAACCCTAACCTTCTGGATATTGGTAAGATTTTGCAGAACAATCTCAGCTTTTTGCATTCCTCTACTTTCATGCAAGAAGTATTTCTGTAGGGTAGTATTATTTCGGGTTTTAGAAGGCCTAAAAATCTTAAGGATATTCTGGCGCCTTGTAAACTCAAGTGTGGTGACACGGAAGTCAATAATCAAGGACGTGAACAAGGTTGCTTTAGGTGTAACAAAAAATTCGATTTATGTAATAACTTTTTTGCAGAGTCAAATTTTTTTTGTCAGCTCCGTAACCGGAAGGAAATACAAAATTCGCCAACATCTTTCTTGTACTTCCCGCAATACAATATATTTAGCAACTTGCCATAAATGTAATCTCCAATGCAGTATGTTGGCTCTTGTACTACAGAGTTTAAAGTATGTTTTCGTAACCATAAATCTAGTATGAAAAACAAAAAAAAAAATATGTGAAGTAGCCAAACATTTTAATCAGTCTCCCTATAATTTGAATGATTTTGAATTCATTTGTATAGAAACAATAGTTAACACTGCTCAAGATAGTTTAGACAATGTGCTTCTAAATAGAGAAGTGGACTGGATGTCGCAATTGTTTACTTTAGCCCCTTATGGGTTAAACAAGCGAAAAGAATGTAAATCTAAAAATCGCATTCTTTTTAATAATATTTAATTATTAAATTTTGTAATTAATACTTTATTTTTGTCTTTATCTTTTATTTTGAAGTGTATAGAATTCACAATTTTGTATATATAAGACCAAGCTCACAGCACTATGTAGTTTTTTACGACACTGAAGAAGGCAGAAGGCCGAAACGTTTGTCAAGAATAAATTTTTAGCAATGTTCAAAAATTGGGTGTCAGAGTGAAATTTTTCTATTCTATATTATCTACAGTATATCTACACTGCTGGGACCCGTGGTATCCTCTGGATCCTTTTGGACAGACTGGTTGTTGGCTGACAGAGACTTTTTACTCTACATATATATATATATATATATATATATATATATATATATATATATATATATATATACATATATATATATACATATATATATATATAATATATATATATATAAAAATGCGTGTGTTTTTTAAAACATTTCAGGAGTGCAAGTTTTAATAATGATGCTCCTGATTACATTTTTGATGAAAAAATCTAAGCTGTTTTTATTTAGTCCATTATTTTAAAAGGAATTCATTGTTAATATTGCATTTTTAGTGTGTGTGTGTGTGTGTGTGTGTGATATATATATATATATATATTTTTTTTTTTTTTCCTCCCCCTAAGCTCCTTGGTTGGTTACAGTTCAACATTTATAACTTTTAAGAATTTTCTTCTCAGAGGAGAAAACATAATGTCACTGTCTGTATCTGTATATGTTTAGAGCACCAAATGCTTGTATCTGCATTTGGATTTAAATCTAAAGTGAGCATGGCCTAAACTGGAAGTGTTCACCGAATATGAAGACTACAACTAAACCACCTAGGGAGAGTAACAGAAATTTAAACCACCATGATTAGGCAGTTGCAAAGGATGAATGAATGACCATTAATTGCATTGTGCATCAAATCATCCATCCATTATCTGTAACCACTTATCCTGTGCAGGGTCGTGGGCAAGCTGGAGCCTATCCCAGCTGACTATGGGCGAGAGGCGGGGTACACCCTGGACAAGTCGCCAGATCATCACAGGGCTGACACATAGAGACAAACAACCATTCACACTCACATTCACACCTACGGTCATTTAGAGCCACCGATTAACCTAACCTGCATGTCTTTGGACTGTGGGGGAAACCGGAGCACCCAGAGGAAACCCACGCAGACATGGGGAGAACATGCAAACTCCACGCAGAAAGGCCCTCGTCGGCCACGGGGCTCGAACCCGGACCTTCTTGCTGTGAGGTGACAGCGCTAACCACTACACCACCGTGCCGCCTGCATCAACTCATGTCCATGGTAATGAATGTGTGCTTTCACTGTTGCTTTGTCTTTCTTTGTCTACTTGTCCTTCACAGCGACACACTTCATATCTGACTGCTAACCTTTACACAAATAAAAGCCTCCTATTAGCATCTGCTTGGAACCTAGTGTCTGTCCATTCCAAACAGTATATTTATATTTGGTTCTTGTGTAGATTATTCACTATTGATTAAGGATACAAATAAATAAATAAATAAATAAATAAATAAATACGACCTGCCAGACTATTCACATTAACTCTGAAACACTTCCAGTGTATTCCACATGTCTTATTCAAGTTTGTATGGTTAACTGGTTATGCTCAAGCACAATGT